>NW_022589783.1:2645525-2908635 GCF_004348235.1 Phoca vitulina | reverse complement strand
GGGCGGCCGGGCGGCGGCGGCGGCCGGAGCGGGCCCGGGCGGGCGTGAGCGCGGGGGAGCGCGCTGCCTGCATGCGCGCAGCTCCAGCCCCGGGCGGCCGCGGCGGCAGCGGCAGCGCGGGAGCCGAAGGCAGCCGGACGCGGAGAGGAGCGCGGAGCCCGAGAGGAGCCCCGGGTCCCCGCCGGACCATTGTGACTGTCTAGCGCCCGGGTGCGCGGCAAAGACGAGGACCCGACTCTTTTGAATCTCCCGGCGTCTGGGCGCGGGGAGGCTCTTGGTATTTTCTAATTCAACTCGTGGATTGGAACGTGGCTCCGCTCCGAACGCGGCCGGTGACTTGTAGGACCCCAGCCCTGGCCTCGGCCGCCGCGCACGCCCTGGAAGACTCGGCGGGGTAGGAGCGCGAGCCGGCCGCGAGTGTCTCTGTGCGCACCACGGGCGGGCCGAGGGCTGATTGGGGGGGGGGGGTCCCCGGAGAACCAATTTGGGATTTGTTGTGAACAGCATGGAGGAGAATGACCCCAAGCCCAGCGAAGCGGCGGCGGCGGAGGGGCAGCGACAGCCGGAATCCAGCCCCAGTGGCGGCTCGGGCGGCGGCAGCAGCCCGGGCGACGCGGACACTGGCCGCCGGCGGGCTCTGATGCTGCCCGCGGTCCTGCAGGCGCCGGGCAACCACCAGCACCCGCACCGCATCACCAACTTCTTCATCGACAACATCCTGCGGCCCGAGTTCGGCCGGAGAAAGGACACGGGGACGTGCTGTGCCGGCGCGGGAGGAGGAAGAGGCGGCGGAGCCGGCGGGGAAGGCGGCGCGGGCGGCGCGGAAGGAGGCGGCGGCGCGGGCGGCGCCGACCAGCTCCTGGGGTCGGGCCGAGAGGCCCGGCAGAACGCGCCCAGTGCGCCCGGTGCGGGCGGACCACTGCCCGGCGGCGGCGGCGGCGGCGACTCTCCGGGCGACGGGGAAGGCGGCTCCAAGGCGCTCTCGCTGCACGGCGGCGCCAAGAAAGGCGGCGACGCCGGGGGCCCCCTGGACGGGGCGCTCAAGGCCCGCGCCTTGGGCGGCGGCGACTTATCGGTGAGCTCGGACTCGGACAGCTCGCAGGCCAGCGCCAACCTGGGCGCGCAGCCCATGCTTTGGCCGGCCTGGGTCTACTGCACGCGCTACTCGGACCGGCCTTCTTCAGGTGAGCCCGCCGCGGGGAGGGCCGCGGGGTTGCGGGGCGGCGCGGGCGCGGGAACTTACCCAGAGGAAGATACCAGGACACCACCCCCCCCACCCCCAACACACACAAAGACACGCAAACAGGGACATTGTGTGCTGCAGACGCTGGCCCGGGCAGCGGCCAGGAGGAGAGGGGGGGCACGATTGATTCGCAGGGGGGGTACAGATTTCTTAGAAAAGCAGAAGCGACAGGACCTTCCCTCTCTATCTTGCCTTTTGGGGCCACTCCCCAAAGTCCCTAGCCCACCCCTCCCCTGGCTGGAGTTTATTTGGTGAGACCGGGGGTGGCTGAAGACTAGCCTAGAATCTGGCACTCTTAACCCTTTCTCCGTCCTTCCAACTCAGTCCAGACCCAGGACCCATGCCCAACTCCCCTCCGCCCCCCCCCCCCCCCCCCTAACCCCCCCCCACGACCCAGTTATCCCAGATGAAGCCAGGGAAGAAAGAGCAAGACTCCTGGCTCTTCCTTCCACCCTTCGCCTGGGCTGAGAAGGGAGGAGTGGGGGCGATAGAGATAGGGAAGGGATGGAAACAGAGGGGCCCTTCGCCCTGTTTTAGTTGTCTGATCACATGTTGGGGAAGCTCAGCACCCATCTTGCACACTGCTCCGAGGCGGGAGGCTGCAGTCCCCCCAAAGAAAGGATCTTCTCCCAGAGGTTTCCTGGGGCAGCTCTCAGGGAGGAAAGAAGCAGATTGCCGCGGGAGGGTGGGTGGAGGGGCCCGCGGGTGTGTGCAGGGGTTCTGGGTGTATTTTTCATAGATCTGGATTTTTAAAAGCTAAATGCATGTCCTTGTAGCTATCATCAGCTGCATGAAATGGGGGTCTGCGGCTGCGAACCGCCATTAGGAGGGGACTCCATTTGTCCCTGAGCCGGCAGCCCAGACCGGACCCCGCTGACCCCCCAACCCTCAACTGTTTTGCGGGGGTTGTTTACCCAAATCACAGCATAACTGAGTCTCCCCTTGGCCGCCTTCCCGCAGAAATGCGTGTGTATATTTCCGATGAAATCCACATTTCTCCAGCTAGATCTGAAATTTGCTCCATTGTTCTCGCCTCCCTCCTTTGTTAATATTTAATTAACATATAGGCTCACAATGCGGCCAGCGAGGAGCCTCGGCCCGGCTTTGTGCAGCGGCGGAGTCGCGGCCGCGCCAGGCCCCGGTGGCCCGAGGGAGCCCCGCAGCCCGGCCGGGCCCCAGTCGCTGGTCTTCCTGGACTTAAAACAAAACAAAACAAAACCATAACGTAACATTTGTGTTTCTTGGCCTTTTAGAAAGAAGCAAGGCAGAGAGTTTTCTTTGCCGAGGTTTGCTTCTGTTTCTGCGACTCTCAAGTGTTTACGTTTTGAAAGAAAATCAAAGAAAGAGAACTAAAAATTCTGTTTTTAGGGAGATTTTCTTTCCGCAAAATGGTGTGTATCTTTTTACGGGCTGGTTCGTGTGTGCAAGAGCCCCAGGAGCAGAGGAGTTTGGAGGGTAGGAAGCGTGCTTCCCCGGGACAGTGGAGACGCAGAACGGGCTCCCGGAGCACGAGGCCGCGGTCGGGTCCGAGCAGGTGCGGGGCCTGGCGAGGCCTCACGGGGTCACCCGCTAACCCTCCGCGCGCGCCCCGGCAGCCTCTCGATCGAAGCCCGCCCGCCGGCGCGGAACCGGCGCCCTTGGGGTGTGCGTGGCGGTGGCGGTGGGTGTGCGCGCGCGGGGGTAGGTGTGTGCGCGGGGGCGCGGGTGTGAGTGTGGCTTTGCTCTAGAATCTAAAAGGCCGGGAGTTTGAGCCGAACGGCCCTTGGCGCCCCCTCGCCGGCGCCCACAGCCCCTCTACCGGAGTTTGCCTCCCTGAGAGCGCACGGCTGGGTAGGCGGGCAGGGAGTTCTCGGCGCCCGCTGGGTCTCGGGACCAGCCCGGACCCCTGGCTCGCGCGCCCCCCGGCGCACTCTGCCTTCTCCGCTCTCCCGGCTCTCGGGTCGGGTGCACTGGCGGCCGCCGGCGAGATCCCTCCGCCGCTGCTGCGCAGGGCGGCGTGGCTGTCCCCTGGCCCTGCAGGGTGGCACCCGGCGGAGACCTGGGGGGCTCTGGCTGCTTGAGGGAGCCGGCAGGGGTCCAGCCTCCCGCCGCGGGTGTCTGGGAAGGAGCTGGGGCCGGAGCTCCCCAAAGTTGGTTCACTTCACAGAGGAAGAAACCCACACGTGCAGCCCAGCCTTCCTCCCCTAATGGCCTTTGCCATCTCTTCCCTCAAAGACACACTGGTGGGGCTGAACTTCTTGACATCAACAAAAAGAAAGCGCTTGGCCCTCCTTTCTGCTCCCCTCACTCAGGCCTCTTCCCATGGCGGGTTCCTAGGAGCCTTGCCACCACTGCCCCAAACCAACCTCAAGTGGTGCAGGGGTTGGCCCCGCGGGAGGAGCCCAGGCGGGGGTCAGAAGTGTGAACCCTCTGCACAAGGTCAGCTGGGCTCCTCTTCCGCCTCCAGTGAGGCAGCCCCAGTCTGGGGCAACCAGGTTCCCTCTCCTGCACTGGGAGACTGAAGGGGAGGTGGCAGGGAGTGGCTCAGTGCTCCTTCCCCACCCAGGAAAGGATGTGTGCGCTCGCTCCCCTCCAGGAGAGAAACAATGAACTTGGGCCCACTAGGCCAGTTAGGGGAGGCAGAAAGGGGGCTAGGGTGAAGGCAGATCCACGGGCTTGTCCTGTTCTCTGGATGCACCTGCCCCCTGACTCCCATCGCCCCTGGCATCTGAGGGTATCCCCTGTGAGCATCCTGTGGGCATCCTGTCACTGTTCCTGGGCTCCCGCTGTTGCTACTCTGGCTGCCCCGCCCCTCCCCAACCTTTCCTCTTGCCTCTCCTGTGCCCCCCTGCCCTTATGCCTGGACAGAAAGGGACAGAAAAGGCCACGCTAGGAAGTTTGGGGTTTCTGCTTTCCTGCAGGAGTTTTCCTTTTATCTCGAGGCCTTTCTTTCTTCTTCTTCTTCTTTTTAATCTGAAGTAAACTCTGTGCCACATGGGGGGCTCGAACTCTGACCCCCGAGATCAAGCATCACATGCTCCTCCAACTGAGCCAGCCAGGTGCCCCTGGAGACCTTTCCACTAAGCCTGCTCTCTACCCCCCACTCACCCCCTTACACCCCGATGTCCTCGGCCTGGCTTCTGGCTTTCCAGGGGTGGGTCCTGGAGGCCGGGTGGGAGAAAGCTCAGTCCCCAGTGTGCAGCCGGACTGGGCACTTTCGTCCCGGGTCTCTGTGGCCTGAGTCGGCAGACAGGCCTGGAGCCCTCCTAACCCTGTGCTCTGTCCCCGTGCCTGCCCAGGTCCCAGGTCTCGCAAACCAAAGAAGAAGAACCCCAACAAAGAAGACAAGCGGCCCCGCACGGCCTTCACGGCCGAGCAGCTGCAGAGGCTCAAGGCCGAGTTCCAGACCAACAGGTACCTGACCGAGCAGCGGCGCCAGAGCCTGGCGCAGGAGCTCAGCCTCAACGAGTCGCAGATCAAGATTTGGTTCCAGAACAAGCGCGCCAAGATCAAGAAGGCCACGGGCAGTAAGAACACGCTGGCCGTGCACCTCATGGCGCAGGGTCTGTACAACCACTCGACGGCCGCCAAGGAGGGCAAGTCGGACAGCGAGTAGGGCGGGCGGGCGCCGGGTCTGGCCTCGGTCGCGCTAAACAATGCAATAAGTTAAAATCATAAAGGGCCAGTGTGTAAAGATTATACCAGCATTAATAGTGAAAATATCGTGTATTAGCTATGGTTCTGCAATATTCTATGTATATATAATTTACAGGTGGTGTAAAATCCAAAATATCTGACTATAAAATATTTTTTGAGTTTTTCTGTGTTTATGAGATTATGCTAATTTTATGATTTTTTTTTTTTTTTTTGCGAAGGGGGCTGCTTAGGATTTCATGTTTTCTAATCCCCTAGGCTCCATTGTGGGACATGGGACACTTTTATTTTTTAATTTCAAAAGAAGAAAAAAATTAAAACAACTTGCTGAAGTCCAAAGATTTTTATTGCTGCATTTCACACGACTGTGAACCGAATAAATAGCTCCTACTTGGTCTCTGAGTTCTGCCACTTTGTTTGTGTGGGCTTGGTGAGGACAGCAGGAGGGTCTGCACCCCCAGCCCCGGCCCAGGGAGGGGGGACGGAGGAGGGGGATGGCAGCGCAGAGGCCCTGGCAGGGCCCGGGGGACCGTTGGGGTCCTGGGAGGAGTGCCGCGCCTTGGCGGCGGTCAGGAGCGCGCCCGGGGCGGTGGGCCCGCAGTGCTGGGCCGCCCAGGCCCCCAGCCTCGCACGGCTCCCCTCCTCCTGCCTTCTCTCGGGTTCCTCCTCCCCCTCCCCCTCCTCGCCGAGGCCTGGCAGGCACCTCCGTGTGCTTCAGTCCGCGTCTGTCGCTGTCCCCTATCCAGCCGCCCGCTGCCAGAGCCAGCTCTCTCGCCTCCGGGCACCACTTCAGGGATCCCAGGCCCATGGGCCCAGCATGTGGCCGGAGGCCCGGGGATGGTGGAGCTGCCCCTCGTCCTGTCCCCCAGGCCCCGGGAGTCTCCTGCCGCCCCATCAGCTCCCCGGCGGCGCTCCGTGGGCCCCAGAAACGGCGGAGGTCTCCCGCCTCCCGGCGCGCAGAGGGCTCTCCAGCGGGAGCTGGTGTTTTCTTCCTTTCTTGTTTTTCTTCCCTTCCTTTTTTTCTTTTTTTCTTTTTTTAAGTGGCTGCTTCTGCTTTGGAGAGCATTCTTTCAAGGTACATGTGTGTGTGTGTACATATCTGTGTAGTGCGTGTACAGACACGCGCAGACGTGTGTGAGTCCACAGTTCCCCAACACGTGGCTACCTTGACTTCTGGAGGAACTCAGAATCCTCCAGGATCGAGAGGAAGGAAGAAAACGTGTAAATAATCATTTCTTATCACTTTTTGTCTTTTCTTGTTTTTTTTAAATATACATTTTATTTTTTGAAGGTGTGGTACAGTGTAAATTAAATATATTCAATATATCCCCACCAAGTACATATATAAACAAACACATTATCTATATATATAACTCTGCACTGTCTTCTGGTTAGTGTATGGAAAAAGAATCGTGTCCAAATGTCCATCTGCAGCCGGGACAGCCCAGGGGTGGGCCTGTGGCTGAGCCAGACCCATGGCTGAACCCCTGAGGACTGAGGGTGAACGTTTCTCTTTGCCTTAAACCTCTTTATTTCACTGCGATAATAGTTTCACTTTGTACATACTAGTGCAAACCTTTTTAAAAAGGAAACTATAAAAAGGAAAGTTGTAATTTAAGATTCTGTGAAGAACCATCTGCTGCTTAGGAAACTCAATGAAATGATATGCCTTTTTAGCAGGAAGCAAAGTTTTTTGGTTTTTATTTTTTTATTTTATTTTTTTTAGTTTATAAAACGTGCATTTTCCAGTTCCAGTATCAAATATTTATAATCTTATGAGAAATGAATGTTTCTATTTACAACTGTGGTTATCAGCATTGTGAACATTCCCCTTGCATTTTTTGTGTGTTTAAATTCTTGAAAGTTACATTAAATAAAAAAAAAAACGCTTTATTGTAAAATATTGAATGTCCAAGGTGGCATGAGTAGTTTTTCTAAGCGTGTTTCTAAGTCCAGCCCAACTGCTCTGGGCATCCTCCCTGTGGTTCAGGTGCTCCTGGCCTTTGCCTCAATCAGAGCAGGGGTGCAACTGTTTACCTTTGCAGCCAGAGGTACAAATTAAAAAAACAAAACAAAAACAAAATAAGACACTTTGAATATCTCCTGTGTGAGCACAGAACAACCAAAATAATTTAAGTACATTTCTTTACCAGAAGGAAGTGTTCAAAAGTATCGTGCTATTTCATTGCATAATTGTAGAAAAATCCTACAGAATGCAACAGGTCTCTGGCCTCCCTACTGTTCCTATGGGAGAGTGAGAGATGCTGTTCCCTTGGGAAGGGCTCTCTTTTATGTTTTGTTTTTACCCCCCAAAGCAAAGGACATGGATACATCCAGAGACAGAGGTGGGGAAAGGAGAGACTTTGCCCGAGCTGACCAGGCGACCAGAAGCATCCATCCAGGTAGTGTTTTGGGGAGGGTGGTGATGGCCAATGTGTCCAGGCAGGATAGCTGAGTGCACCTGGTGTGCCCAGCTGATCTATGTCCAACCTTCCCTGGCTTGGAAAAGATTCTTCTCCCAGTAAAAGAAACTCAGAGACTAATGAGGATCATCTGCTGCCAAAGGAGGCTGGTGTTTTCGGTACTACATCGGCTTCCCAAGTGGAAGCTGGGTCTTGGGGCAGGAGAGGGACTACTCCCAGGATTTGCAAAGATGCGTTGATGGAGAGAGAGCTGGGGTCTCACCACGGAGGCTCTGGAGCCCGAGCTGCCTGGTCTCAGGAGTGCCCCAGGGTCGTCGCCAATGGGGTGTGATCATTCAGGCAATCCCAGTGTCTCTCCCCTCCCCCTGCACAATTCTGAGGATTCTTTAGAGTAAACACTAAACAAAAAGGACAGGGACAACTTCTATTACCTGATTGGCCACTCTCTCTTTTTAATAAAAAGACAGTATGGCAACATTAAGCAATCGTTCTTATTTTTTAATCTATTCACAAATCGTAACATTGTTGAGGGGCTGTGTACAGTTTTGTGAGGTAATGAGTTCCCCGTCCTTGGAAGAGTGCAAGCAAACATTAAGCCTGCAGTGGCATAAGGAGTTTTTCTTTTTTTGTCTCTAATAGGGGATTGGACTGAATGAACCCCCAGACCCTCAAAACGCTAAGATTCTGGTTTTGCTTCTATGTTTATTACATTTTTAAATTCAGCATACAATCTAAGTTTGAGACTCATGAAGAGCCACTGTTGCACCAGCCAGCCCCCTCTCTCTTAGTGGCGAGTGGAGACCAGAGCCAGGCCTGCAGGGGAGGCAAGTGTCCTTTCTGAATCCAGAGCCTGGACTCTCGGCTTAACTTAACGTGCCTCGGATCTGGACCAGGACTGTAGCACCGAGAGCTGGTGGAGCCTCGGGCCGGACCCGCCAGACTGCTGCCCCTCCTGAAGGCCAGTTTCATAAATGTTCTTCAGAGGAAAGCCCGTTTATAAAGGAGGCCCTTGCTCCTTCCGGCCAGAGGGCTGCCCCCGCCCAGGCCTGTCTGTGTCCCCAGTCCTCCACAGCCCAGTGAAATCTAGGCGGGGCCTGGGAGCCCGGTGGGGGAGCATCGATGCGGATTGCCCCGGGCCTGCGTGAGCAGCGACTCCTGCGGGGGGGGGCCAGACACCGGACAGAGGCCTAGCAGGGCCCCTTGGGGTTCAGAGGGCTTTCCTCTTCCGCTGCCCAAAGTGGTCAGAGAAGGAGGGTCCAGACGTCAGGCCGGAGTCAGAATCCGAGGGTCAGCACAGGCCTGAGGGTCCCCTAGTGTGGACCCGCCATGTGCTTTCTTTAGGGGAAACAAGGCAGGAGCCACGCGGGGGAATCCGTGTAATCTCCAAGAGGACTCCAACTTGTTTTGTCCTTGCGTGAAAAGGTTAAGTCGATGGGGGCTTCTAGACCTCCTGCCCAGGTGCGCGGGGCGCACAGCGCTCAGCTCACGACCAGCGCCGACACCGTATACGCAGATGCGCTCGCTGGCCGCCCGGCGACAAGTCGCTCTGTCTCCCGCTGATTTACTATCCGACCTCCGCGGGCTCTGCCTGCCCCGACCGCTCCCCCAGCGTCCCCGGGACGTCCCGGCTCCGCGAAACCTGCCGCCGGCCGGGAGGAGCTGCGGGGCTGCGAGGTGCTTACAGAGCGGCGCCCACGGGCCAGCGCGCAGTGCCGGCCGCTCTCTGCGCTCCACACCGCACCCCGCAGCGCCCCACACTCGCTCGGCAGCCCCCGCGCCAGGCCTCGCGGCGGGGCCCCCTTTCCGCGCTTCTCCAGCCCGCGGGGCCGAGGGCGAGGCCTTCTGTAGGCCTGGCAGTAGAGGCGGCTGGGGTGGCGTGGAGCCCGCGGGCTGGCAGCCGGGGAGGCCCCGCGCCCGCGGACAGAGGCGCGCGCGTGGGTGCGGCGGCCCGGAGCTCCCGCGCGCCGTGCGTGACCCTGGAGGGTGCGCCCCGCGGCCGGGCCGCGCGAGCCCTGGACACACCATTCGTGTTGTTATTAATTTCAAACGCTTCATTGTATTAATTTCAAACTGCTGCCCGCCCACAGAAAATAAAAGGCCATTCTTGAAATCGCCTGAAATGTAATAATATTCATTTAAAAAGTGGCTCCTAATTATGAGATTTAATCAAGCGTGATCCGCTGCTGCTTGGCTCCGGCTGGTGAGGCCGACGATGACGGCGTTACTGTTATTGTTTTTTTTTGTTGTTGTTAGTAGCCCGGTGCTCAGGCGCTAGAGTGCCGGCCACTTCTTCAGTTTGGGGATTTGGGGAGCCGCAAGATGGAGGAAGGGGGCGGAACGACTCCGGAGTCCCGGGGAACAGGTGTGGTCCAAGCTCACTGCCCTTGTCGACCCAGTCCCAGGCCCGTGCAAGGCCTGAGCAACAACTCTGGGCGGAGGTAGGGGCTCCCCAGACTCCTAGGCCCTCCATGTCCCCGAGAGACGCCAGGGCCGGTTTTCTGGGCTGGGGAACCTTGGGTCCAGAGCCCGGGACACCTCCCCCCTCTATTGGCTGGCCCCCTTTCAGGGCTGAGCCCCGCGCTTTGCTCGGAGCAGAAACAAAGAGTAGCCGGATCTGCCTCCTGGGCCGCCTCTTCGTCCCCTCGGCCTGGAAGGCATCCCAGAGAGGCCCCCGTCCCAGTCCCCCGGAGACCCGGAGGGAAGAAGAGCTGCGGGCCCAGTGGGTTGCGCCGCCGCTCGGCCTGGGCGCCTCCTCCTGCGCAGAGGGGGTCGGGGTGGGGCGCGCGGGCGGGAGGGACCCTGGCACGGAGGGGTGCTCCGTGGGGCCGAGGAATGGTGGGGATCACTGCGTGCACGGACCGTCTGGAAGAATCGGGGAGGGCCGCCGCTCATCCCCATCTGCCCGGCTGCGAAACTTGGCCGTGCGGTCCGCGCGCGCGCTGCCTGCGGAAGGGGCCGCCCAGAGCCTTTCAGCCGCGCCTTCGGGGTTCTCTCCTCCCGCCAAGTCCTTTGTCTGGAAGGGGACTGTCAGCTCGGCCGTGGTTTGCCTCCTCCTTCCCCCAACCTCTACCCCCTCCGCTAACTGCCCTTTCTTCCCTTCGCTTTTCTCTCCTCCTTGGATGGGTAATCACAGGCTCCAGCTGCCAAGCGCACTGCGAGGAGTTGCTGCCCCGTTTCTGTGTCTGCGGCCCCTCCCAGCAGCAGACTGGCCGCTTCCCCCCAACCTCGCCGGGACCCCCCGGCCCCTGCCCTCTGGCGTCACTTAGTGGCCAGGGACGCTGCATCGGACTTTTCCCTTTAGGCCAAAACTTTGTCCTGAGGTTTTTGGTAGCTTTAGTCTCCCACTCCTAGCAACAAAATGTGAGTCCTGGAAGCTGGCATTTCTTTGGATTCAAGCAGTAGCCGGGGACATGGCCGAATCATGAAGCTCCCAGGCCAGTACCCCTTTTCTATTACTACTAGTAAGGTGCCCCCAATAAACCACTTACATTACAACTCAGAAGTCTCAGATTATACCTTCCCATGCTAAAATATCTGGATGAAAGTTGGGAAAATCTCAATCTGTCGAATGAATGATGAATATGCTGGCTTCCAAACATCTGTTCCTTCGGGGAAAGGCTGAAGCCTGCAACGAAGCAGTGGGCTGAGCTTGCTGTCAGGTGCCCTGAGGTCTGTGCTTCCACACTGCAGCTCGGTCAGCTCAGGTTTCAGGGTTGTTTTTTTTTCCATGCGGTCACATAACGTCGCCCATCACAGAAAGTAGAGCCCTACAGTGAAGGTACAGTTTTGTAACTGCCCCCATCCCAACTCAGCCATTCATCTCTCCAATAGCAAGAAAATCTACCTAATGGGCTTCCCCATAGTTTTTCATGAGGGAAAATGAGCCTAAAGTGCCTGGCCCAGAACAGGGCTCGGCAAGTGAGAGGTTACCTTTCCACTTGGCAATGACCTGTGCTGGACTCGGGCTGTGGAGGCCACAAACCTGGTACCAGCTTCTGGTAGAGCACTTAGCCTTCCTGGCTCCCACTCCCTAAAGCGGCCTCTGTAGAGTTTAGGGAAAGGAAAAGAGAGGAAATCGTGACTAGGAGAGACAATCACTGCTGTGTGTGCTTTGTCATGGCAGGGCTCGGACATGATGCACGCATCCTTACCTCAGGATTTCCCCCCACATTGTTCTTGACCACAATATAAGTAAGATGCTGCACCTGGGGTTTCCACAGAAGCCCAGTAACATCACACACCGTTCCACTTCCCGTTCCCATCCATAGTCACTGTGCTTGGCAGCATCACCCCATCGCCCCGAACCCGATTTGACTCCAAGCACAGGACGCAGACATCCTACTGGACAGTGAGGCCGGAAGCCAAGCTACACCTTACACGTGGGTCCCAGCCTGTGTTCACGCATCTTGCTGTCTGCCCCCCCCCTTCCTCCAAGAGCGAGTGGGCATCCTGATGGCCTGATGAGCTATTTGGTCTAAATAGCGAAGGATCTAAGTAACCCTTTTAAATTAATTGCTGTTCCTATAGCTAAAAGCATAACAGGCTTTGATTACATGCTAACCAGAATGAAACATAATCCTGAGTTAATTATGTGGAGATAATTTTATAATTATATCATTCAATTTAAGAAGCAATGTGTTGTTAACCTCCTAATTTTCACAAGAGTGATGATTCAAAATAAAAATGGTCATAAATCTGGACCTTTTAAAAGACCTATCAGGGCTGTCTCTTCGTTTTCCCCAAATGGCAAATGTGAATATCAACTCAGCCTACCTATTGTCCCTTTACCTGCACACACTCCCACCAAGAAAGTGGAAAACGGTGGAAAGCCTCAGACAAAGAGGGCCCTCCATCTGAGCAGAGCATTTCCCAGCGCTGACCTGCTCTCAAATGCTAAGGAAGCCCATCTGCATTTCTATTCTGTCCAGCTTGTATGTGGAAGTAACACCCAAGGTCCCTGACAGAGAGCCTCCCCCCCCCCCCCCAGAATGTCCTGTCTCCGAGACACTCCAGCTGGGAGTGAATGGAGCCTGGAGCCTGGGGCTGGGGGCTGAGGTGAAGGTCAGACCCCAGCCACCCCTGCAGGTGGTTCATTTCCTCTCCCAAACACTAGTGCCCTCCGAGGGGTGCCCCAGGAACCCCGCGGGACCAGGACTGGCTGTCACCGGCTCCCCTCCCTCCTCCCTCCCTTCCTTCCCCCACCCCTAAGCCATGGTGGAGGAAGCTCTGGTGGTGTGGGAGGTGAGGCAGTTTAAGAGGTGCCCCACTGGGATCGAGTCAAGGTCCATTCTGTTGGCAAGCTGGCCTTTCTGAGCGGTTCCGGGGAATCTGCAAAGGGCTGGAGGGTCAGAATATCGGGTCTGGGTGGAGAGTGAAATTGTCTGACTCTTGTGAGGTGATCAAAGGTCAGCCAGACACATTCCCTTTGGACACCGGGTGAGCCCCAGAATTTATTCTGGCCGACTGCACATTGCCTCAAAGTGGGCGATTCGCTGGTGACTCATCACCTGGCAGGGAGGAAGGCAGACTTTATGTAGCTACGGGAGCGTGCCCTGTAGGTTCCGAGCCCTAAGGACACAGAACCAGCGCGTCAGAGGAGGAACAAAATACAAACCACTGGAGTCACAAGCCAAACAGCCTCAAACCCAAGGCGGGCGTGACGATGGCCTTTGTGCCTGGCACCGAATGGGGTAGCTGGGCACAGCGCAGAGCCGGCCGGTGTCGGGCTCAGGTTTCTACGCAGGTAGGAGCATCTCGGGGTGAGGGGGCCCCCTCCCCACACACCGAGGGCCGGCCCCTCGCCTTGCACCGTGAGATTTGCAGCCCCCTCCCTTCCCCCTACAGGGGTATCTCATTCGCACCTTTTTTTTTTTTTTCTAAATGCTTCCTGGTCTAACTTGAATATGCAATGAGGCGCCAGGGCTTTGTGGCGGAAATATAATTAAACTGGTGAAAGATGTAAAAGATGAAGAATGAGGATGACATCAGGCCGATTTCACACTTGGCAGTCGGATAGCTGGGCCCAAGCCGCGCTCTTGCCACGCAAGGCAGATCAAAGTGTCCTGCCACTGCTCAAAAGGCAAGAGGAGACTTAAGTATGCTAATCCCCAGGACAAATATATTTTAATCTTGTTAGAATACAAGTTAATGCTGCAGCTCAGTGGCTGAACTTGGTCAGACGGTGGAGATCCATTTTTATTTTAGCTATGAATGAGGTAGACCTCCTGGTTTATTCATAGGTAGTAAATGTACAGAACGAACCCCTCTTTGGGCTGCGTCCCCCTCACCTAGCCCTTGCTTTGCTATGAGGTGGGGTTCGGGAGGCTCCCAGGATGGGATGACCCCTGACACAATTCATCTCTCTTCATGCCTCCCTCTCTCTGCACAGGATCCTGATGGCCAAGAAGGAAACTCCACTCATTTGGCAGGAGAAGAAACAGGGAAACTGAAATTAATGAAAAGATTCTCCAAAGCAATCTGTTTCCCTTTAGGCCTGAGGTTTGACAACCAAACCAATTCCTTTCTATCAGCCCCCTCACTTTAATTTTTACAATGTCAATTTTCATTACTATTAATTATTTGCTGAAGTCCAACTGTATATTCAGGATTGCCCTGATTAGCAAGAAGCTTGCAGGTTCTTGCGACTCTGAGTTTCAGTTCCTATTAGATGTGAATACGTAAGTCGGGCGTGTATGCATATGGAGGATATTAGTCACATAGAGAGGGAGAAAAGCTCAGTCTGTAAACCATTATGGTAAAATATTATATGTAATTGCAGATGTATCTGTACATCAGTGTGTGTGTGTGTGTGTGTGTGTGTGTGTGTGTGAGACAGAGAGCGATCGCGAGAGGGAGCGTGCGCGCCCACTTAGCCGTAAGGTTACAGAAGGTTAAACTGCCCCGTAGACCTGCCCGCTGCATATTGCTGATGGCAGCCATCTAAAAGGTAATTTCTGTCTTGCTGCTCCAGTGTGTGTTAGAACTCCCTCTGCCTCAGGCATAAAACCTGACTCCCACTCAAGCCAGCCGCACATCCCTGCGTTCCAAAGACCCGCCCTGCAGCTTGGCCCACCCCGGTCCCCACCGAAGGCTGCAGGCGGGCCAGTGGGGGAGGGGCAGCCCCCAGCAGCCCCTGGCCCCGGCCTGGCGTGCCCCCGTTTCCAGGACTTGGGAATGTCCGTCTGCCCTAATCCTCTCAAGCCTCCCTCAAGTTATGAAGTGGCTGGCAGGCACTGTGATTATGGTGCCCACGCAGCTGGTCCGTGGTGGGTTCCACCAGCCGGGCAAGCCAGGCCCGGGGGCTTCTCGGCCCCAGCCAGAGAATAGTCCTGGGATGCTCTCGGCTCCATGCCTTTCGGGTTTTGTCCTTCGGCTGGTGGTTACCTTAAAACACGTTCTAGTCCTTCCTTTGTGCTTCTCGTCCCAGCCCCCCGGCTCGTGGACATCCGGGCTGTTATGCCCTTCTGTCTTTTTTTTTTTTTTAATTTTTTTTTTTTAAGATTTTATTTATTCATTTGAGACACAGAGATAGAGAGAGAGAGAGCATGAGCAGGGGGAGAAGCAGAGGGAGAAGCAGGCTCCCCGCTGAGCCAGGAGCCGGACGTGGGGCTCGATCCCAAGACCCTGGGATCACGACCTGAGCCGAAGGCAGATGCTTAACCATCTGAGCCACCCAGGCGCCCCTGCCCTTCTGTCTTAAAGAAGAACATGGCCTAACTCGGGCGGAGTCCCTACTATGCGCCCGCATATCTGTTTCCTAAGGCCGGGGTAACAAAGAGCCACACACTGGGGACTTAAAACATAGAAGGTTGTCGTCTCAGCTCTGGAGACCGGAAGTCAGGAACCAAGGCGCCAGCCGCATGGGTTCCTTCTGGGGCTCCGAGGGTGGCGCTGCCCCCCCCCCGCCCCCAGCTCTGGTCATCCATGCTTGGCGGTCCCTTCCTCTGTCTTCACAGGCCTGCTCCCTCTGTGTGTGTCTGCGTCCCAATTTCTCCTTTTCCTAAGACACCAGTTACACTGAACTGAGGGCCCACCCTTCACTTGATTCCCTCTGGAAAGACTTTGTTTCCAAATACGGGCACATTCCCAGGTTCACGCATGGTCCTGGATTTGGGGGCACGCGACTGCAGCCAGGACAGCCAGGACTTGGCATGCAGTGTAGACTGTCTTAAACTCCTCTGGTATCAAGCCCCGCACCGTGGATTCTGTTCTTACCATGGGTTTCGGGGTGCGGCCTCTAGAAGTGAGCTCCTCCTGGAGGGCGAGCGTGCAGTGGTCTCCGTGGCTGGGTCTGAGCATGCCGTTGTTCTCCGTGTGACACAGCCTTTCAGCTTCCTCTGCTGGGCTGGGTTCTTGCTGACACCACCTCTGACAGGTGGGGCTGGCCAGCCCACGTCCGCGTGACCCAGAGAGACATCGTCCCTCCCGTGACTCAGTTCACATGAACTGGCTTCGTCAGATGCGGAGCACAAGGTTGCTAGGTTGTCACGACCCTTTCCCCCTCTGTGCCTTGTTTTCCTCCCCTGAAACGGAGAGAGCACATGATAGAGGGTCCTGCGTGTGCTCGCTGGTGGCTTAGTGGGAGGCACACGGGATCGGGCCTGGCACGGGGTGGTCACACTCTGGGTAGGCGTCAGCTCTGATGCTCCTCTTTGCCAAGGTCACCTAGGATGCTTTAGTTGTGAAAGTGTGGAATTATAACTCCTGTGTGCTGCCCTCTGGGTTCCTCAGTTTCAGGTAAGCCTCACCCCCTCCTCCACCCTCCCCGGCTCTGCAAGCAGCAGATGCCGAGGAACCTGAGCTTGGGGACCAGCCAGACCTGTCTGTGAACTCAGGTGTCCCCGGCCAAGTCCCTTGTGTGCTCCGGACCCTGCTTTCTTCAAAACAGAATTCTACCCCCCTCAGAGGGTGGTTGGCATTCTGCACGTGTGGGCCTCCCCATAGAGGCCTCTGGTGCTCTGGCCGAGGCGGGGGCCGAGGCTGGCCCTCCTGTGGCCCCTCTCGAGCGCACCCTGTGCCCTCAGAACGCTTGTTGCTGGGTGCCTGGGTCGTCCCTGTCTCACTAGCTTCCCGTGGGGGCGCGTCTCGTTCCCACAGAGCAGACCAGGGGAGTGTGGGACTGCGTGTCTCAGGCCGGAAGCTGGTGCACTCTGCAGGGCAGACAGCGGAGCCCGTCCTTAGGTGCCCAAGCAGACAACCTGCAGCTAGAGATTCTATTTCAGGCGGAGGGGAACAGAAAGAGAAGCGTTAGGTGGAGACCCGCGTTTGCTCTTTCTCAGAGGCCCAGCAGCAAGCTCATCAGCTGTGCAGGGCAGGCACACCCCTGGTCGTAGGCTCTGCCTGTCTTCCATCTCTGGCCACCTCAGGGCCTGCCAAGTGCTGATCCTGACTGCCGACAACAGGAACCGCGAGCATTCACCGAACATTTCTGAGTGCTGGGTGCCACGCAAAGCCTGCACAGACCAGCTCACCTCCGGTGGGTGAGCCCTATTACTAGCAAGGTCCTAGCAAGGCCCAGGGAGAGTACGGGGCTTCCAAAAGCCACCACCCTGGGACCTGCCAGACCTGAGATTTCCTTTCAGGCAGACGCTTGGCTAATCCCAAGGAGTACCTTGCCAGGATGGATGCTCGGCGTCAGGACATATGTTGGGTTGGGAACTGTGGCAGAGACGTGGTGCTCCCCAAACATTCCATGTGCACCTGTGGGTTTCCCAGCCTCCCTGACAGTTAGGTGGGGACACCAGATTAGCACTGACCAATGATCTTGGGGCAAAGTGGCCCCCTGGCGCCCTTGGGTCTGAGGTTACTAAAAGCAGGTATGAGTTCCCCATGTTCTTTCTTTCCTGCCTTCACAGCTCTGGACACCAGGGTTAGATGGTGATGTCACGGAGCACTGAGGCCCACGTCTGCCTGGGTTCCTAAATGGCTGCATGGAGCAGAGCCGCCAACCTATTTTGGACATGTGGTGGTAGACTCAGCAGACCATGAGATACACGGACTTGTCAGCCGGGCCTGGCCACAGAGTGGCCTCCTGAACCCTGTACCTCGCAACAGGACTCTGGGACCAGCCTGTCCTGAGGGAGGCAGACAGTCTCCCTGCCCTTGACCCTCCAGCTCCGTGTCTTCACTCTCCTCCTCTCCCCATTTGCACCTCCAGGCGTCTAGACCCAGAATGCAGAGGCAGACTGAGGCTCACACACTGTGCCCAAATCATCTCCATTGTCATATGCACTTACTGCATAATCATGCAGGGGCATTTGCTGCGGAGGTAAAGAGCAGGGTTCAGGAGGATGTGGCATCTTCCGGGGGGGTGTGTGTCTGCGGCTGCGTGTGAAGCCCTTGGGCATGCCACATGCCCTCCTGCTGCCCGGGGCCCCCCGTAACGTGATGGGATGTGTTGGTGTTTGCCACATTCTGGTAATCTGCTTGGGATGATAAAAATTCAAGGCTAACATGTTTTATTATTCCTACATCCAACCCTCTTTTCTGATGATTCTGGGTGACACTTGTCTAACTCAGATAAATTTACATTTTCATCTCTACTTACCTTAGTAGGAGAAAACCATATGTTTAACCACGTGTTATTGGTTGTATGTCACGTATGACCCCTCCACCCAAAAATATAGTGCTTATACACTACCAAAAACTGAAAGCAGCGAGTGGGTTTTTTCCTTGCTTTTCAGAGAGCATCCGCTGACCTACATTGGAGTTTCCTGTTATTTGCTAGTATAGAGACCGAAGTGGTCCAGAACCACTGGGCCCACTGTGGGTCCCTCAGACCTTGTTCAAGGTGAAGGGTGTATGTGTGTGTGGGGGGGGCAATGGGGAAAGCATGATCTGTGTCTGAGCCAGCAGCTTGGAACAAGGCCCCAGGACCCCTACTATCTCAGGGGTGGGAGGAAGTGGGGAGGGGTGTGCAGGACGCAGATGCCCCCTCTCCCAGACCAGAGGGCTGGAACCAGCCTGAAGCTTTTCTACTGGAGGGGCAGGTAAATGGGGCTCAGGCCTTCGGGCCACATCCTAGGGGATGGAGGTCTGTGGGTGGCCATGAAAGAGGCTGTTGCCTGACTATCCGAGGTCGGGGTGGGATGGTGGGAGATCGTGCAGGCATGCCCACCAGATGCTAGTTCATGCAGGGATGGGGATGTGGAGGCCGGCTTCAAGTCGTATCGTGAACAGGCCCAAAGAGATGGCATTCCTAACCACTGACCACTGAACTGCAGGGACAGCTCACTGAGATCCACAACGGATGTGCCCAAGGTGCACCTTGCAGGACCAGGCCAGGGAGGGGGCAGGCAGGGGTGAGAGGGCTGAGGGCAGATCCCAGCCGAGGGGCTGAGCAGGCCCAACCAAGCAGGACAGCCTTAGCCTGCCAGTGGAGGTAGGGCCCCTGACCGCAGGAGCCAGATGAGCTGAGGATCCCGAGTGGAGTGAGGGAGGCCCCAGGCCCTGTGGCCTGGGAGGGCAGGCAAGGCCCATTTCCCCAGCATCTTAGGCCTCTGGTGAGCACAGCAGTAGGAGAGGAACACCCATCTGCCCCGGGAAAGCTCACGTTCTCGGGAAGCCATCTCTGGAAGTTGACCTGGGGAGTAGGTGTGCATGTGTGCAGGTGAGTGTGCATGTCTGTGTGATGTGTGCTCATGACTATGTGTGATGTGTGCAGCTGTGTGTGTGTGCATGAGTGTGCGTGCCTGCGTGTGTGCGTGCGTGTGCCCACATGTTTGTGCACACCCACCTGAGTGTGTGGGCAAGTGTGCATGTATGTGATGCCTGTGCATGACCATGTGTGATGTGTGCAGCCGTGTGTGTGCATGAGTGTGCATGCCTGCGTGTGTGTGCATGAGTGTGCTCACATGTGTGTGCACACCCACCTGGGTGTGCAGGTGCGTGTGCATGTCTGTGTGATGTCTGTGCATGACCATGTGTGATGTGTGCAGCTGTGTGTGTGCATGAGTGTGCATGCCTGTGTGTGTGCATGTGTGTGCCCACTTGTGTGTGCAGGTGCATGTCTGTGTGATGTCTGTGCATGACCATGTGTGATATGTGCAGCCGTGTGTGTGCACGAGTGTGCATGCCTGCGTGTGTGTGCCCACATGTGTGTGCACACCCACCTGTGTGTGCATGGTGAGTGTACACATCTGCATATGTGCGTGTGCACGTGTGCATTCGTGTGTGCGTGCACGTCTGTGTGTCAGGTGAGTAAGGTATCTATGAGGGCAGGTTCCTACTTGTTATTGTATTTGTCATCAAATGCTAATTGCCTTGGGACCTGAAGTCAAACCATGATGTAGTCAACAGGAGGACAGAACCTCTTTTCCCACTAGATTTTGGGGACTAATCGGGCAACTGCTCTGCACACAGGTTAGATCCCCGGGGTCAGCTGGATGTCAGGAGTACCCTGTTCCTAGTTGGGATGGATGAGCCTCAGCCAGCAGGGCTGGGACTGGGGGCATCAGGATTGCTAACAGGGACCCAGGCATCTTGAGAACACCCAGTGCACACTTGCCAGGCTGGTGCCCCTGCCTAGGAGCCTGGAAGGGGGCACATGACGCTGCAGGAGAATCCGCAGACCCACCCCCAGCTGTGCCCACGGGGCGTCCAATTTTGTGGAGGAAAGAAGAAAGCAATCTGGAAACAATCCTGAAAAATAGGAAGAGTTCCATTTTTACTCCTACACAAACTCGAATTGTCTTTCTTGGTCTGGTTGATTCCCATCAGCAGGAGGCCTTTTTAAACATCCAAAACACAAGGGACGCAGCACAGGGGCCGCTGTCCTTTACTATCTGCACACTGAGAAACTGCACAACGAGAAAACATAATGATGAATTAAGAGATGCTTTTAGATGCACTGATCACAACAGCATCTGCAGATACCAACTTGTATAAACATGAAACACTTCATTTATCCAGCCTGTCAGAATTGCTTAACATAAAATGGATTAACAGTTGTGTCATTTAGGATGCTTTCAATCACAAGGAACAGTAAAACCCAACTCAACCTGGCATAGACAAGCCCCGTGGTTCAGCTGGATGGCATCAGGTCAGGCTTGACCAAGGCTTGCAAAAGTCAGGAGGGCTGGTTTCCTTTGTCTTTCCCTTTGCCTGCCATGGTGTCAGCTTCATTCTAAACCTTCTTCCCTGCATGGATACAAGTTGGCTTCCTGCAAAAACGCAGGTCATGAGCTTCCTAGTTCACATCCAGAGGGAAAGCAACCCCTGGCCCCAGGTCCCATCCTCAGAGAGAAGATCCTTCCCAAAGGCTCCCAGCGAGCATTTCTCCACTCTTCACTGGCTTAAATTGGGTCATGTGATTTCCCTGAGCCAATGATCAGGTGAGGAGCTGACTGACCCACCCAGTCAGGGCCCTCCTGGGGTTTGGGGGCGGGGCCAATCCTTCCACGGAAAACCCTGGTCCTGTGTGGAAGGAAGAGTGCCCGGGTGGCACAGGATGGGGCCCACCAGAGGTGGGAGACCTGCAGGCGTGCTCTCTAAGTGGACCTCGCCCCACCCTGGGGAGCGCATACTGGTTAAGGCCACCTGCCCTAGGGGCAGGGTCCGCCAGTTTCCAGACCTCTTGGTTCTGGCCCCAGCTCTGCTCCAACCCTGGACTGAGACGGGTCGGCTCTTCCCCCTTTAGGACATGTTAGTCTCCTAATGACTCCTCCGGGGCTTCTGCTCCTCATCCTTTCAACTCTGGCCTGCCCCTTCCCACCATGTCCACTGTGGGCCCACACTCGGGGTCCGTGCAAGGCCTGAGCATCTCCTGCTCCAAGTCGTGACCGGGTGTGCATTTGGGCACTGCTGGCTTCTGCTCCGTATTGGCCCGACAGTGACTTTCAGGGTCTTTGCTGTCTGTTTGTCCAGCTACCAGCTCCTTCTGGAGCCGTGACTCCAGGAGTCATTGTCCCTAAGACCCCATTTTCATCCCAGGAAGAGAACAGCCCCTTTGCCGTCCGGGCTCCAGGTGACCACCTACCCCACACCTGCCTCTGGGCACAGATACAATGAAAACATGCAGGCTGGTGAGGTTTCTTTGATCAGAGCTCCATCTTCGGAGTCGGACAGGGCCTTCCTTGGCTTTAGGAAGCCACCCATGCCTCCCTGTCCCCGTGGCCAGCTGGTCCCTGCGAGCACACTTCCGGGATTCTTCCCGACTCGTCTCCGGCCCTGCTCTCACACTGTCCCTGTGGCCTGGCCCCACCACATTCGTGGGCTCCCTCTCCCGCCAGGGCACTTCCCGGGGAGCCTCCCAGGCCACTCTCCGCTTGGTCAGGGGTCAGGCTGGATGGGCTCCAGCAGGGGTCTTCCCGGGGAGAATTCCTCAAGCTACAGGTCGCCCACAAGGCCCTCTGACCCAAAGAGGCTTTCAAGGCTGCGGGAGGGGAGACGCCTTTGTGACATCACATGAGCAAACGTGGGTTCTGCCCTCAGGGTCCCCCTCTCTGAGGCACAGGGAGGAACTGAGGATTGTCGTCATCAGCAGAAAGTGTTGGGTGACCTGTACAAAATTAATTTCCTGGCTGTCGTGTAAATTCCCAGGGGGTGTATTCGCACAGTTGCCTGTAATGTGACAGCCTGAACACAGGCCAGTGGGAGGATGGTGAGACCTGAGGGAGGGGAGGTGACGAGGGTGTCCCCCACGTACCCCCACACTGTGCCGTCACCAGCTGCCTTTGGGGAGGACGCACCGCAGGGTGGCCGAGAGCAAGACGCTGGGTTCAGATCTCCAATCAACCACTGCCCAGCTGTGTGAATCCAAGAAAGTCTCTCGGCCTGTCTGTGCCTCAGTTTCCCTATCTCTAATGCTTTCCTCATTAGGCTGTAGGACGATCACCTGTACCCCCAGGCCAGACACCTGGACACTCCTGTTTGCCTTGCCTACTCCAAGTCATCTGCTCCGAGAGCCGAGGTCCAGGCTTGCAACAGAGGGTGAGCGGTCAAAGCCCCCAGTGCCCACACACCCTCCTCACAGCAGAGCGCAGACCTCAGGCCTGGCAGCCGTCTGTCTCCGAGCCCCGCGTCCTCCTCTCGAGCCAGGCTTAGGTCTCGTCTGTTGCAATGATTCTCAACCTTTTCAAGTAAAAGCGTCTCTTTTTAACATCCAAATACGGACTCTGAGGTCTATAACCTGATGGTAGTTATCGTTTTAGTACTTTCTGAGAAAAGAGACAAAACCGAAAAACCTTAGCATTTGTCGATCACATTAGCACCCACACGTATTTGAGGCACAATTTATATATGTGTTCATATGTATACACACAAATATGTGCATTCAAAAATACATACACCCATAAATGTCTCTTTGTATCAACATAGATAACCACAAATATATATATATCTATATAATATATACACCTACACATATATATGTATAAATATATACATAAACATATACACCCACAAATACATACGTAACGGTAGGTTGCTATAACAAAGAGGCCCCAAAATACAATGTATTCTGCAAAGAATACAGAAGTTTACTTTTCTCTGATGACATGCTTCTGCAGGGAAGGGGACGTGGACGGTGGGGCAGCTTTGGTCCAAGGGATCATTTGGAAACCCACGTTCCTCCCCGCTGCTGTCCAACAGGACTCTCCATGATGACGGGAACGTTCTGCGTGTGCCCTGTCCAGCACGGTAGCCACTAGCCCGCGTGGCCACTGGGCATTCGCAGTGTGGCTGGCGCAACTGAGAAACGGAATTTCAGTTTTATTTAACCTTAGCTCATTTAAATTAGCTGCCCACGGCGCTGGTGGGCACCAGGTGGCCACGGCACGGGACAGCATGACTCCACCCCAGCTCTGCCGGGTCCCAGGCGGGAGACCCTGCTCGGAGGGGGCAGGCCCAGGGGGAGGGGAGCACTGTGTCTGCTCACACTGTCCTAGAGAATCAGTCCAGGGCCGCTCCTCAAGGCAAGGAACCGGGCAAGGGACTGACCGGGCAGCTGCAGTGGGGATGCGCCAAGTTGTGGTGCAGAGACGGGGGGGACTGGAGGACAGTTGTCTGAGCCGTGCCACCTAAACTTGATACGTGTTATTTATTCTGTATGTAGAACTCACTGGTGAGACTAGGGGCTTGCAAGGCCCTTGGCAGTCACTGCACACCCAGGAGTCCTTGACTAGAGGTGGGCCCCCCACCTCGCTCGGCTCCCACTCAGTCCTTCCTCATCTGACACCAGAGCCCATCCTGAGCTGCGTGCCCCCCTGCCTGTCGCTGATCCTTCTGTGATCCGCTTGGACAGGGCTCCCTGCCCCTTGGGGCCCAGCTGCTCTGGGGACTGGCCCCTGTAGCCCTTGAGACACCTCATCCCAGCCCCG
The DNA here is from genome assembly GCF_004348235.1 of Phoca vitulina. Lineage (NCBI taxonomy): Eukaryota > Metazoa > Chordata > Mammalia > Carnivora > Phocidae > Phoca > Phoca vitulina. Next base: position 2,885,020 of record NW_022589783.1, on the reverse strand, counting down.
GACTCAGAGCAGCCCGAGAGCCCCCCACTTCATTGTCAAAGGACCTGGATGGGTCTTAGCTCATTCCATCTCCCTGGTAGCCCTGAGAGGGACCATCCGCCCTCCCTGAGGAGCAAACTCGGCCCGACGACCTCTCCTAAGTCCTCCTCCCTCTAATAAAGCCCAGCGTCCAACCCTCCCTTCACACAGAGGGATGCCGGGACGCCCCCCTGCATTCCCCACTTTGTCTAACAGGAAATCTGACCATTTCAAACTTTACTAGTCCATAAATATTTGCTGACCGTTTCTGCACCAGTAGGAGCTGGAGGCCCACGCCCCCAGGGTGCTCTGCTCACGCCGGGGCCCTGACTGGCTGCTCCCAGCCCTCCCTATTCCAGTGTCTCAAGCTGGACGACAGATTCTGCCTTACAAGCAGCATGACTGTGTACACACGCACTTTACAGTTAGCCCCTCTACTGCTCTGTGCAGTTGAAACTGTCCCCCGCCCGTGTTACAGGCAGAGAAACTGAGGCTCAGAGGGTAGAGCTGGGAATTTAAGGCTGAGCAGTTTCCTTCCCAAAGGAGAGCACCAGCGGGTGGACAGACCTCTCCTGCGGTCACTCAACAGGAATGCATGCGGTCCTGGGTGGGATGCTCCGCTGGGGACCAGGATCCAGGCCCAGGTAGATGCTTCTCTAGAGCCGCATCCTGTCCCGCTCCTGGACGAGTGCCCGACAGCAGGGAAGGGTCCTGGCGGCCACTGGGTCTGAGACACAGCCGCTGGGTGAAAGTCTGTGTGCAGGGAGGGGGGCACAAATGCTAGCAGGTCTAGTGGGGTTTGGGATGGGGGGAGGCCTGCCCGAGGGAGGTCGGAACCCCTCCCTGGCGGCCTGGCTGGGCCCAGAGAGGATGCGGAGAACATAGAGGCTGAACGGCAGCAAGGAGCTCGTCTCCATGGATGGCCTGAGGAGCCGGAGCAGGCCGAGGAGGGCGCTGTGGTCAGACCCAGCTGCCGGAGGCATTTCTGGGGGCAGAGAAAGGGCGTTGGACGGAGGGCCAGAGAGAAGGGCTGAGGGCCTGCGCTGGGCATGGAGGCATCGTGGTGAATCCCAAGAAACGGAGGCCGAGAGAGGCGGCCGAGGCAGGCGGGCCACGTGGTGCTGGCGGCTGGCAGGGCAGGCTTGCTCCCACTGAGGCCCGCATCTGCCCCCGCTGGGCCCAGACTCCCTTCTGCTTGGTCAGGGGAGAGCGGGGCCCCGTCCAGGCACCCCCATCCTTTCCACCCAGCACAGGCTGGGGCGACCGAGGCTCAGGGCAAGAACTGCTTTGCTAAGTGTCCTTGGGTGTTCTCATCGGGCGCTCCCCATCCCAGCCCTGGGTCAGCCAAGAAGGAGGGATCCTTACAACAGGAGACATTCTCCTGGGGGAGCCCCTCCCAGGGCCCCGGCCCCTGGCCTGCCCCTTGCTCCCAGGGATTGTCCTGAGCACCACTGACCAGGACTTCATGGTTCAGAAGCCACCAGAAGGAAAGGGTGAATGGCGGCCGTTCGCAGACTCCGCCAGAGCCTGGAAGGGGCTGTGTCGGGCTGCATGCACGGCTGCGTTTTCTGTGTGCCGGGCGTCTTTAAAAGTGGGAAGAGCTGAGGCCCAAAGAGAAAAGGAGGACCATCTCAGGAAGTGATGGGGCATCTGCTCTCCCCACACTCTTTTACATTTCTAATAAGGAGCCAGGCCAGGATGGGCAGGGCTTGGTGTGGGGACAATGAGGCCAGGAGGCATGGCTGTGGGGCAGCTCGGGCAGAGAGTCAGGGATGGGCTTGACTTCGGGGTGCCGGGCTTTCCCAGGAGGGAAAGGGTCAGAAAGGTTTAACGTGCGGCACAGAGGGGCCCCCTCGGCAAGGCTGAAAGTCCTCCCCAGCGCGGGGAGTGCTGCAGGATGGCGTTCTCTTCCATCTTGACGTTAAGGTTCTTAGACACTTAAAATTACCTGATAGTTCTTAGCGACACATGACACTGCTGAGCAAGGAGCTTTCTCCACTGAGCTCCCCTCACGCTTAGCCCATGGCTCAGCCTTGAGACACATGAGGCCGGAGCCGTCTAAATACCTGGACTCGGGGCTAGGTGTCCAGAACCTTCTCTCTTTATGCCCCGAGATCCTTTCTGCATGAGGACGGTGCAGCGGGCGCGCGGGTCCCGGAGGCCGGCTGCCCCTCTGGCTGTTGCCATGGCTAGCTCCAGGCATCCGCGGGGGCTCCAGGAAACACGGTGGTGGGACTCGATCGGGCAGGAGAGAATGGGCCCATGGCGAAGACGGAAATTTTTCTAAAAGTGTGCAAACAGTTTAGTGAGCCCCACAGAAACAAAAGGAAAAGAAGGGAAGACAAAGCAACAAAGGGCGCGGAGCAAAGCCAGACTCAGCCCTGAGATGAGGCTCATGGGAGGAGTGGGGCAGGGGGGTGAGGGGCAGGGTGGAAGTGACAGGTGTCACCCCAGCACCAGGGACAGCCAGGGAGAGGAGAAAGCGCAGAGCATCTGAGGGGCTCCTGAGGACAGGAGGGGGCGGACATGGGGAACGGAAGCGGGACCGAAACACGTGGACGGGAGCAGTCGAGGAAGACGGACGGAAACTGCAAAATATCTACGTGCGCATCACTAAGCAGAGCATGACTGCAATGCCACGCAATCGGGGAGGAATCAAAGGAGCTTAGCCCTTTCTGTCCCAGGGACAGCCCAGAAACTAAGCCAAGGGTGAGCGGATGGCCCAAGGTCACACCGCCAGGTCTCCTGCGTCCCTCTGTTGCAGGCTTTTTCCCGGGCACCACTCGGCCTGCTGTTCATTACTTGCCCTCCCTTCCTTCCTTCCTTCCTTGCTTTTTATTGAGGCACAAGGGACGTATAACCTTACAGGCACTCAGGTGTAGGGCACAATGATTCGATACTTGTATCTACCGTGAAACGGTGTGATGGGCAGCATGGCCGCTGTGGGTGGCAACACCGTAGTGCGTATTGGAAAGGCGCTAAGAGAATACATCTTAAAAGTTCTCATCACACACAGATAAGTTGGTAACTGTGTAAGGTGACGGGTGTTAACTAGACTTATGGTGGTGTGGCTTTGCTATATATCCAGCCTGCCTTTTAAACACGCGGTCATGCTGGAGTTCTGGGATACCGAAACCTGGAAGGAGCAAGAATGATGTTGAGACGGAGGGAAGAAGCAATCGGACAGCAAGCAAGAGGTCCAGGCTTGAGGGCAGGCTGTGAGGACTGCAAGGGCGCAGGGCAAGGAGGCACGGGGTGGGAGCGGCTGGAGGAGAGGGAGCTGATGGAGGAGCAGGGGGGCAGCTGGGGAAGCAGGAGGAGCAGCTGGAGGAGGAGGAGCTGGAGGAGGAGGAGCAGCTGGAGGAGGGGGAGCAGCTGGAGGGGGAGCTGCTGGAGGAGGGGGAGCTGCTAGAGGAGGGGGAGCTGCTGGAGGAGGAGCAGCTGCTGGAGGAGGGGGAGCAGCTGGAGGAGGAAGCGCTGCTGGAGGAGGAGCTGCTGGAGGAGGGGGAGCAGCTGGAGTAGGAGGAGCTGCTGGAGGAGGAGCAGCTGGAGTAGGGGGAGCTGCTGGAGGAGGAGCTGCTGGAGGAGGAGGAGCTGCTGGAGGAGGAGGAGCAGCTGGAGGAGGAGTAGCTGCTGGAGGAGGGGGAGCAGCTGCTGGAGGAGGAGCAGCTGGAGGAGGAGCAGCTGCTGGAGGAGGAGCAGCTGGAGGAGGAGCATCAGGTACCATCTCGGTCCATGGCACCCAGCTGAGCCTGGAGCAGGAACAGACGGAAGAGGTGGCTGATTTGGGGTGGGGGTAGTAAGGTGGAAAGCAGTGCAGTAGGGACGCAGTCACCAGGGAAACAGGAGAGAGCAAGACAGCCCTGGAGGGAGTGCGGGTTCGCTTCCTCCTGTGAAGTCTCTCTATGGCTGCCATAGAGCATCTTTGGTGAGGGAGCGATGACCCTGTGCGCGTAGCACAGGAATCCTGACCTCGTGGGGATGTGAAAACAAGTGAGAGGAAGGGAGAGATTTAGGGGAAGTTACACCTTTGATTTATGGAAACGGTGGAAGACTCCAGTTGCCCACTTTTCATTTGGAGTATTTGTTCAATGAATAAATAATCATGTACTGTTCTATTTTTTGGGTATATACTTCTGGAAACATATGAAATTTGTCTGTATTTTTGGGAGGCTACCTGCCCCCAGAGCGCTTTATCTTGTACAGAATTTTGGCAACGCGGACCTGAAGACCCAATGGCCACATCCTCCGTTGTAATCAAATATGATAAGTGAAGCTTACAGTTAATATGCCTGTAAATATTTATTTCTTTTAAATCTGAACTTGGTTTGAAGGATTTCTTTAGGCAGTCTTATTACTAATCTTATTACTAATTTTATAGTGCTCCCCAAAATGAGCACTATGGATTGAATTTTTGAGATTTTCTCTGATAAAATAAATCTTCTAATTCCCCGTGTTTGAGCAATTCTGCACGTGTGGCTCAGGTTTGGGTTTTATATTATCAGTAACTCTTTTCCTATTTCCTAAAACGCTTTTTTCAACGTCTTAGGGTTTTGTCAATGGTCTTCTTTAGTGATTAGTAAATGTGGTCCAGTGATCTCTGTGGAAGTGTGTCAGGCTGAACTCTCTGGGGCACTAATGGGGAAGAGGACGTCTGAGCCAGCAGTGACCGGTCCTTGCCTTCAGCAGAAGGTCCCGTGTGGGGCTCTGACCTGCTGCGCTGCCTTAGACCGGACAGGAGGCTCTCTGTGCCTCAGTCTCTTCTCTGCACAAGTTGACTTCTTTCTGTTTATTTAGGGCAGGAGTTCTTCGTCGAGGTTCTGTGAACTCGGGCAGGGAAAATGCATCCTGTTCTCACTAACCTATGTCTACCAGCAATTTACCAGTTCTTTTCATTATGAAAAAGACCTAATGATACCACGGGAGGATTCAGCCTTGCCTGTGACCCTGTTGCCAAATTCCTTTAAGTTTTTATTTAAATTCCCGTTAGTTCACATACAGGGTAATGTTAGTTTCAGGTGTGCAATGTAGTGATGCGGCACGTCCGTGCACCAGCCGGCGCTCAGCAGGACAGGTGCGCTCCTTCGTCCCCATCCCGGTTCCCCCGTCCCCCACCCCTCCCCTCCGGTGACCAGCAGTGTGTTCTCTGTAGGTAAGAGTCTGTTTCTGGGTTTGTCTCTGTTTCTCTTTTTGTTCCCCTTTGCTCATTTGTTCTGTGTCTTAGATTCCACCTATGAGTGAAATCATATGGTATTTGTCTCTCTCTGCCTTGTTTCCCTTAGCCTGATGCTCTCCCGCTCCCCTGTTGCCGGTTGAAACCACAGACACTTTCATATCCCGCTACAGTTGCTGCAGATGAGGGTGGAAGGTCATCTCTGCTTGTCTCTACTTCAAAATCATTGATGAGCACATCTCATCTAATATATTAGTAAAGAAACACAACACGGTTAAAATATATTTTATAAGTATTTTAATCTAATTGGGTTTCTCGTGATCGTGTACGTGTTATTTTATGCGTGCATATGTATCCGTCAGAGGAGGGCATGGCCACGGGCTTCCCAAGGCTGCCGGGAGGCTCTATGGCATTAGAAGAGGTTACAAAGCTCTGCTTTAGAAGGGATGTTGAGAGGCGAAATGCACGTTTACTAAAGGACCCGCAGCTCTCTAGGGTAGAAAGGAGAGAAAAGGAAGTTCAAAGAACAGTGTCATTACAATGGAGAACAATCAATGAAGTAGCTCAGAGGAGCGGAGGGCTGACCCTAAATTATTAATATTCAGAGCAGCCAGTCCCTCAGGATGGTTTTTGGGCCCCTGCTCCCGAGTCTGGTTGTGCCCTTGGACGTGGGCACCGTATCAGCCGCCACCGCCTGGCCGAGCCCAGCAGGTGGACTCGGTCACCCCCATCCCCGAGCTCAGCCCCCCACGTGAGGGCTGTGCCCTCTGCCTCCCCTTGACACATACCTTCCTGCATGCTCTTTAGGGGAGATGGCACCAAGGACAAGCCCACGTCCCAGCAGCCGCGGCACTGGCCCTAGAGCCCTGCTCTCTGTGCAGCAGACTTCGCTCCGGTGCTCTGTGCACAGGGCTCCTGGGGGCTCTGGAGGCGCCGAGCCCAGACGCCCAGTCCTCCCGCCGTCATGCCCTCACATCAGAACCCAGAGCACCTCGGAGACTGTCCTGTCCAACCCATCCGTTTCGGGGCCCACCTTTACTGCATCGGAGGGCCCCCCTGCTGGTGCTGCAGTCAGGACACCAGGACCCTTGAACCTGGCCACTCATGTCTCTCCAGACCCTGGTTTCTTCATCTGCAAGGTGGAGATGAGAATTGTTATTTCTGCACAAGGTTGTGTGAGGGCAACAGGAAGGGGTGCCCGCGGGAGGGATTGTAAAGCCATGCTCGTGGTCATCCCCAGCACTACCATCACTGGAGCAATGGCGTGCCCCCGGGGGGCCCAGATGACCCAGCAGGGGCTCCGCGCCACCACCGGAACCCGGGAGGGCTCGGGTTGTCCTGGGACCGAAGACAGGGCATTTCCCAAATGGGAGAAGACTTTCTGGACTCCTCACGTACAGGGGTGCCAAATCAGGAGGGTAGGTGCCGTTCTAGACTCTGATGGCATCACTGGTCCTATGGGTCCGAGGCTGTCGGAGGCCCTGCCGAAGCAGCAGAGACCCCAACGAGGTCCGTGGGAGCGTCGTGAGCGACTCACACTCCGCACCCACGCCAGTTTCCCATCTGCTCAGACTCAGTCTTCCAGGTCTGCAACCTCCTCCCAAGGGAAGCCTTTCTGAATTTGCTGAAGATTCAGCTACCAAAAGTCATCTCCACCTTGTTCACAATAAAAGATTGGAAATAACCTAAGTGACATGGGAGACCAGCTAACTAGAGGTGACGCACCCCACGAGAAGTTAGCACCTTGCCGCCCTGACAAGTTCCATTGTAGGAGAATATCGAGCACGAGGAGACTCCGAGCACGAGGAGACTCCGAGCACTCGGAGTGGAGGGCCGGGCCAGAGAGCGCCCGGGCACACACCTCATCCACAAGCTCGTGGGCACACGGGCACACACAAAAGCTACATTTCTCTAAATACATGTATTTCTCTTTTGCTTATAAGAAAAAATGTAGGGTTTGTGTGTGTGTGTGTGTGATTTTCCTTTTGTTTTGTCTGGTTTTAAAGGAGACTCAGGCCGCAGAGAGCGAGGTGCCTCCTCGGCAGTCCTCCTGCTCGGGGCACTGGCCGCCACCCCTCCAACGCACAGCAAGCCCTGGTGGGGCTGGTACCTCCCAAGTGTTTGGGGGACCAAGGGTTCCCACAGTGTGGCCCCTGGGGACCCCGACTTGCCCTGCTGCCTCCAGGAGGGGCAGGGCCAGGAGGCACTTGGCGATCTTGGATGTGGTCTTCCCAGGAGGACGGGGGAGAAAGACCAGCAGGGTCCGCTGAGTGGGCTCAAGACGGACCAGGTCAGGCGGGCAGACAAACCAGGGATCGGAAGGCCACGGGGTCAGTGGGTCCCTCGGTTCCTAGCTCAGGTTGGAGACTCTCTCCTGATGCCAGGCTTTCAGAGGGAAGATGACCAGGATGCAAACTGGTCACAGGCACTTAATCAAATAGATAAATAAAAACTCCAGAGGGGTCCAAGCAATTCCATCTGCTCTCCTCCACCCTGAGCACCCCTCGCACTGTGGGAGCCTAACTGCAAAGAAAAATTATGTGTTTTCTACTCTACTGAAAAATAACAAGAGGAGAAGAAATATTTTTACAATCTGAGTTTGTGTTCAGCTTGAAGTAACATGCATGCCCCAAACCTGCCCCTGCGGGCGACCAGGGAAGGCAAGTCCAGGGGACATCGGCTGCAGGTGCTACCCAGGCTGCGTATGGTGACGGCCCTCGGGGAGGCGCAGGCCCAGCGTTCTTGCCAGTCCGTCTGCAAGACCGACAGCAGCCCCACGTCAGGTCCGTCTCTGTCTGCGCTGGGATCACAGGCAACGTGGGAGATACCCCTGCAAGGTGCCCGCCAGGGGCGCAGAGGAAGGACCACCCAGCCGCTCTGCCCCCAAACCCCCATGGTCTCTGCCTCTTCCCTCTCAGGGCAGGAGACACTGGGGGTCTGTGTGAGCTCCTCACCCCGTTAGATTCCTCCCCTTGCTCCCACCAACGGCCCCTGAGCAGGGAACACACTTCCAGCCCCCACTTCTCATCGCAGGGGGTCTAGTTAGGGTTTCTTCCCGCCACCAGCGGGGGTTTTTTCCAGGTCTGCTTTTCCCACTACTGATCTCAAAAACTGTGGTGGCCCAGGAGGCGGTGGCCTTCTCGAGAACGAAGACAAGGACCCCGTCCTTGTCCAGCACGTGGAGGGCACCAGCATTCAAGTCGAGGCCTCCGGCGAGGTCTCCCCACAGCTCCCCTCCCCATGGAAAATCCCAACTTCCCGTCTGAATGTGGAGGGGGCCCTGCCCACCACCCCTCTGCTTTTCACTGTGGGGTCTTACAGCACAGGTGTCTGGTGAAACGTGGGGGTCAGCAAGAGTTGCCATAAAGGGGGACCGTTACTGCGGGGGTGCAGGCTGCCGGGGCACCCCAGCCCCAGGCAGGCAGCATCGAGTCTGTGTGAGCTTGTCCGCCAGGTAGGATGAGGGCTTCGGGTGAGAAGTTTCTCCAGTTCGGGCCCATGGCTCACTCTGAGCTGAATATGAAGCCCGGATTCAGGGCCCAGCCTGAGAGCAGAGCGGCGAGCGGGGCTCCCATGGAGTAGAGAACAAATGGAAGGGAGCCAGCGCTTTGTTTGAGGCTGGCGGGCTGACCGTGTCGTTTGCTCCTCTGGGACCCAGGGCAAGGACAGCCGGGCTCAAGGGCATGCTCAGGCTGCTCAGAGCAAGGTGGCAGGCCAGCGCCGGACAAAGGGCTGCCCACCTGGGCCCGCTGCCCGAGGGGCTCGGGGTCACGCAGCGGCACTCCCCGGGGGGGCCATGGGGGTCTCCAGGTCACCGTGTGGTTAGTGCATAAGGGAACACTTCCATCTTTGGGAATACGTGTACGAACCAGAACAAAGGCTTTGCTGGGTTTGACACTCAGTCACCAGGTAGAAGGAAAAGCATTTCTAAAAAAAAAAAAGAAAGAAAGTATTCTTTTTTTTAAGGTTCAAAGCGCCACACCCAATAGGTGGAGAGTCAGCTGCCTCTCTCTGGCCTTGTTTACCGTGTTTGTTCTCACACCGGGGCTGCCCGACGAGGCTTGGCTTTCTGCAGAAGGCCCCCGCAGCACCACCGGTGCCTGGACACGGGACCACGGGGCTTCCTGTGGCTTGCAGAGGGCGAACGGCCACTCCACGGCAGCCACGCATGGCTGGGCCAGACAGAGCCTGGAGGTTTTCACGCTGGAAACTGGTCCAGGCTTCAGAATCCACCAAGTATACAAAATGGAGCAAATTCACAACATCTCCTGTTCACCATTTGGGGTATTGCTAAAAAGCAAAACAAAATAACAACAACAAAGAAACAAACCCCAAAAAACGAAACGCAAAAAACCCCCACTCAAGTGGCCATTTAATCTTAGGGCATTAAAATTTAATCACAGCTCTGATTGCATATAAAGGCAGTTCAAGGGTATATTTTCACCTTAAGGTCTAATAATTTAATAACACTTATTGAATCTGCATTTGTATTAGACTTTGCTCTGTTTTAATACCATGTTGCTTTAAATAGGGTCCATTTTTAATGGGGGCCAAATAGTCTATATTTTGGTTCTCTGCTTTCTTCTACAAACCACAGGGCATGAAGGTGCTTAATCAGCGCCCTTTGATGAAGAACAACAAAGCCATAAAGATCATTTCTATCAGACAATGAAAATCACCTGATTGAAATCTTCTCTCTCTGTTGACAATGGTGTCACCTCAAGGATTATCATCAGCCTTTCTCGGCTAATATCAGAGAATATGCTGTAGAGAAATTCCCACTTGTTCGGAAAGCAGCTTTGAGGCAAACCCTTAATATAAAATGTCAGGAGTACATTCTAACTCTTCAGGTGCCAACCTCGCTATTCATGAAGTTTGAAATTGGTATTAATATTTTAACTTATCACTTACAGGATCTTTCCGAGTCTCGGCCATGCTTAATTAGCTGACATTGGGCATCCAACGTTCCATTATGTAACTTGCATTCCTTAGATATTGGTTTATTAACATCCCCGAAAGGAGGAGGAAGTTCCTGGAGCCTCGGTCTGTTCCAAAGGAAGGCATGTGCGCATCCGAGTCGTATCATGGCTCAGCCAAGTGTGCAGGCAGCTCTCGCCTACACTGTGGTTTGAGGGAACTCAGCACTCTGTGGCCTATTTAATTGCTCACCTCACTGTATTGGCTTCTACTTTGTGCCATTATGTTTTGGGGGATACCGTTTTGACCCATGGCTGGTCAAATAAAATCTGTGTTCCATAATAATGAGCCATATCACAGTATAATTCTGATATATTTCCAGCACAGTCTCAAAGCTTGTTGTTTTCCAAGAACTTTTTTTTTTAATTCTTTTTTTTTTTAAGATTTTGTTTATTTATTTGACAGAGAGAGACACAGCGAGAGAGGGAACACAAGCAGGGAGAGTGGGAGAGGGAGAAGCAGGCTCCCCGCTGGGCAGGGAGCCCGATGTGGGGCTCGATCCCAGGACCCCGGGATCACGACCCGAGCCGAAGGCAGACGCTCAACCGACTGAGCCACCCAGGCGCCCCTCCAAGAACTTCTTAACAGATGGAATGTGTTTTGTAAATGTCTTGCTGTTGTGAGGTAGACTATTTTCTCTATGTGTTATAATTTAGGGTATTTTTTTTTCTTTCTTGAAAATCTTGAAAATCAAGATTAAGGAGCACAGGGATGATTTTTTTTTTTTCCTTAAGGAATTACAGAAATTTCCAGACACGTTTTCCTCTGAGATCTCCACCTTGGAGCGATCCCAGCTTCAGCTGACTTCCCTGTGTCCAGACTGCGTTTCTATCTACGGGTGTGGGTTTGTGTGTGTGCACCTGTGTTCCCATCCTCCCACCCGTCTCCTGAGCTCTCCGAGAATCCAGAAAGGCGGAGAACTCTTTCTGATGGCTCAGACTCCACCTCACAAACTGTCCTTAGGAAGCCAAACCGGATTTTTCAGGTAATGTCCTTACAGACAAATGAGCTCATAGTACATTAAATTTAATCACCATCTCCAAGAAGGGCAGGTCCTGAAAATGGATAAAACCAGTGGGCTGTTCCCCCTCAGCAAATACACGTTCAGGGCCAGGGGCAGCAAGTACTAGGAAGAGGACATTGTCATCTGCTGCATCTTATCCTAGGTAACTTAAGGGCAATGAATGTCTATGATTCCATATTTTAATTTCACTTATCTCATTTGGTCTTTTATCTATTAGGTTCCTTGCTATAAATATAGGCAAATAATCTGAGGAATTTAGGAAATGTATAAAGGGGCAGTAAGTTATAGGCAGAAAATCATAATAAAACACACACTTGTATCTAACAGGTATTGTGACAATTTAATATCATTGCTAATTGCATTTTGGTATAAAACTATGCAATATGCTATTGCGTGGGCTTCAAGATTTAAGATTAACTCATTTAAGATTAGCTCAAAAATTTGTATCAAATCTTAAAACAGGCCACAAAATCACATCAAAGAATGGCTTTTTCTCATATTCCATTATAATCTGAATTTTAAGAGTGATAGTTTAAAATTTTTTATTTAGATAAAGCCATTACATATATGAATAAATATCAACCCAAGCAGAGAAATAGGTAGAACAAATATAACCAGCTATTGACTCTATTTTTTTAGGGCTTGTCTTAGTAAATAAAGTATTGATCTCTCCCATTTGGGACTTTGGCTCAATTCCACTTTCCACTCCTCGGTGAAATGGATTCATTGGTCTTGGCTTATTCTTAGCAAGTAGTAATTCACATAACAAAATATAAACAGTGCATCTCAGCCAATTTGGTTTCTTTTTATAAGAACAGGTTCCCAGAGTCTTCCAGGGAGACCCAAAGAACCTGTCTCATAAAAGCACAACTTGAAACCACTTGCCTCAAACGTGTCTACTCTCCCCGTTATTTTAATGAGCATCACACCCCCCGCTTTTTACCTCCAAGGAATTTTCTGACCCAGAATTAGGTTGCTTTTCATTGACTCTGAGAAACTTTTGTGCCATACTCTGGGTGCTGCCTTTTTTATTTTTCCCAGGCTTTTTGCTTTGTTTTGGTTTTGGTCGATAAACGTCATTAAGAAGGCAGGACTGTGACTCAGAGGGACGCTAAAGCGAGCAACTACTCTGTCTCATTATTGCTCATTAGCAAAAGTGCACAGCCTGACTGTGCCCTACAGGGAAACTCCCGAATATTTGCAGCCATAAGAAATGCGGTGGTTTGTGTCTATCCCTCAAACATACATTTAATCAGTAACTCAGTAAGCTGCAATATTTACATGAGTTTAACAAGTTTGCGCTGGAAACAAATTCCTGGAAAGAAAAAGTCGATAAGTCATGAGCTACCAAAAATCTTGGAAGAGACAAGACTATTTTTCCTGGGAAATAAGAAACAACTGAAAAGCCATATTTGGCGAAACCTTCGATGTTCACTATCAGAGGCAAGACGTGTGGTTCGCTCCAGTCAAAGCAAGCGCATCACCATCCGTGAGAAACTTCCATGGGGGAAGGAAGGCGGAGTCCTCATGTTCACTTAGGTTGTTAAGCAGGAGCCCACATTCTTGTACAGTGTGTCCTCAGCATTAGCAGTGTCTGCATCTGAGAATTTGTAACAGTTACCAGTGAGAATCTGGGAAGCCTGAGGTCACGCTTCCACAGTCACAGATGTCCAGTTCCAGGGGCACCTGCCAGCCACGGCCTCGGCCATGTTCTCGTGAAGGAATCAGCTTCCTGGGCAGCGCACGTACCGAGGAAGCCCAAGTTCAGGAGAGGTTCATGACTCGGCGCTATTCGAAATGCTGAACTAATCTTAGATAGACAGGTTTACATAAAGATGTAGGGACTGTGTTGTAAATCACAACTTTACTACCTGACTGAAAAATGGTGCTAATTATTCTGAAATCCTATTTCCATCTTCTATCAGTGCAGGTTTCCTGGGCTACAGTACGTAGGGTCTGTCCTCGTTACCCAACTATAGATGTGTCCAAACATCACGTGCCTTTCCGTTTCCCCAAATAAACAAGTGACATGAATTTAAAAATCTGACTTCCAATAAGAAGCGGGGTGGAAGAAGGAGAAAAGTGGAAACTGCTTCCTCTTAATTTTGGTAAATGTTCCTAAGTTTCAGAACTATCTCCTCCCTGAAGCCTCAGCTCAGTGTTTTCTAGGCAATGATGGAACACATGGCAAGATGGTTTTTGCTCTTTGGGGGCAGAATTTATCTCATCCTACCTAGTAAATTCTCACCACCAACAACGAGCATTTCTTTTTAAAGAGAAGTGTGTAGAATATGCCCTGACATGTTAAATAATTAAAGTCAGATTCCACTGAATGTAAATTTAACAGAGACAATGAAATATCCAAGAGCAATATGATTACTACGTTCTGGTATTAAGTGTGGTCAATAGGTAATTTCTCATAAGGTCCCACCTCCCCTTCATCTCCACACCAATGAAAACACCCAAATTGGGAGAATAATAGGTTAGTTAGTAGCAAAATATACATGCTGTTAGCTGAAGTCTTTCAAAAAACACACACACAATAGAGCTTGCAGCAAAACAAAACATGGTCATTGGTGTCATCTTTGAAGAATACACAATGTAATAAAAAATCGACTCTCTGAATCATCTCAATTCAGAAGGTCTGCAGGAGAAGGCCACCGTATTGCTCGCTATAAAAATATTCATTATTTTTTACACATTCAATTACATTTTAGAGATTAAAAAGTTTTTAAACTTAGGGTTTAAAGCTGGAAATTTGATTTTCATTCCTGATCTAAAGTAAGTTTGTTTCTTTTATTGATCACCATATATATCCCAGAAGACATAATCTGGAATTTGTGGCAACATATTTTCTTAATTTCATGACCAATCAAGTATTTAAGAAATCAAATCAAGTTCTTATCAAATAGAACAGGATACTTGTAGACATGCATAAAATATACAGTATGCATTATCAAATCCTTAAAATGGTTTCACTTTTTTCTTATTACCAAATTAAATGCTTTACTCCCAGCCCTGTCTGAACCAAAATCCACGAAGGTAATTTGTTTTATGCACTCCTCAGCCTCCCCTGTAGAAAGAACCAGGTTTGTCATCATGCCAAACAACAGATTTTCAATAAAATGTCCTACATGAGACAACAGGGTATAAACGAGAGACATAGCCTTTCTTTTCGTGAAGAAACATAAAGATATGAGCGCAGACGTTGACCTGTGGGCCGTGGCTCTCCTCCCCACTACCTGGTAACACCGGTATCCTAGAGCTCAGTTTGCTTAGCAGAGGTTTCACAGAGATCTGGGAAAAAAAGTTATACGGCATCACACTCACATTTAATCACAGCGTGTGAGTCACTAACTTTCTGCAAAAAAACACATTTTTATGGAAACACATTCTAAAACCTTTTTCACTGTGGAAATTTTCAAATACACACAAAAGCAGAAAAAAAGGGTATAATCTACTCCCCTGGACCCCAAACCTGGCCTCAACACCTGTCAATGCTCTGCTATTCTTGTTCCATCCTCCAGCATTTTTTCCTGGAATACTTAAAAACCAAAGCCCAGGGATCGTACCATTTTGCCCATGGCCTTGGGAGTATTTAAGAAACGCTTTAAATGAGGGCACAGCACGCTTGGCATCTAACCCAAGGAGCAGAGAGGCAAGGGGATGCTCTGATGCGCACTACTTTTCCAACTAGAAGCAATGAATGCCAGCTCTCTTTAGCAAGGCTACGGGTTCTTTTAAGTACATCGTCTATTTGAAACAGGAAATACACCAGCCTTTGAAAGTAACCATTTGGCATATGAGAATTCAATACCACCATTAGTGTTGGGAAGGCTACACAAAAAGGTAAAAATGCTTTTCCTTTAAATGCAGGCTAAACATTTCAAGATACTTGGTACCTTATTCCCTGTGTTGCATTCAAAATGATCATGTGACAGATTTGTCAGTCTAATGGTTTAAATGTGAAGATTTACTATCAAAGCAGAAGTGACGTGTATCCAGAAGACATTTCTGTCTTTCCATCTGTACCCTCACACTCTAGCTAATGAATACCCCCACAGACCTCAGAACATCCATTCATCCATGAGCTAGAGTGTTACGTTCTCTACCATCAGTGGAATATAGCTACACTTTTAATCATGACCTGGTATCTTATTAAGATTTTAAAACATCATTTTGATTTCAAGACATTAAAATGACAATCTGGCAAAGCCTGGGTCATGTGCCACAAAATATTCCATCAGGAAAATCTAATGAGCTCACTTTTCTTTTTTTTGCCTAGGGAAAAAAAAAACAACAACAGATTACGTATGGGGTAGCCCTATTACTCTGTCTCACACCCCAAGAACAGGATGTATTTGATAAACTTTTATTTTATGCAGTGAATAAAGCTGCAGGGACATCCACAGACCCATCTGCAATCCTATCGTCTTTCACTGAGGTTTTCTTTACTGATTCAAAAGGTGGCACATAATGTTCGTGAAAATCCCACTGATGTGTTATTTTTAAATCCAAACGGTCATCTTGAGTGTAACAGATGTTTTCTCCATCACTCCCCATTTATATGTTTATGGGTAAAGGGTACACTGTAGAATCCTAATACTTAAAGAGTCCAGTGTTAATTAAGTAGATGGGAGGCATCTTTCACAACAAACACACATATCAAATCACCACGTTGTACACTTTATACACCTTACAATTTTATGTCAATTATACCTCAAAAAAGCTGAATTTTTAAAGTCTGTGAATGTGCCCTCATCTGCTCTTATGTAATTATTAAAAAATAAACTGAAATGATCTACAGTAAAGAGAAAAAAGCAGAATTCATATATAGACACATATAACAAATGCATGCACACACGTACACACACACATACATAAAGTATAAAAAGGGACTAACTTTCCAATTAAAACTCTAGTTCTAGAAATACCTATTTAAAAGAAGTTATCTCCCTAAAAGCATTTAGCAGACCTCAGTAGAGTGTCTTGCACACAGTAGACATTGGGTAATGCGTTACTGGTTAATGCGGGTTCAGAGCCTCCAGGACACACACACACACACACACACGCGTGCGCACAAACACACAGCTGTATCTTCAAAACATCTTTAAATTGTGGAGATCAATCACAGCAAAGTCGCTGGACAATGGAACAAGATAAAGTATTACCTCGATGAAACAGAGCACGGACGCCATGCTCTCACAGGACACCTGCTATCCTTGTATATACATTACATCGGAAAGCGCCCGAGTTTTTCTACAATGTGAGCGTCTCACCTTTTACACGGTAATCTGAAACCATCCCAATATGTTAAAACACACTGCTTCTTTGTTGCTGTGGTCATTGCGTGCAATTTTTCTCATTGATGTAGTGCTTTAGGCTTTTCTGGCAATAATTTTTAAGTTTGAAAAAATTATTGAAAAATTGTTATGGGGTGTTACCTTATTTCAACAGTAGGGACTCGGTGGGGGGGCGAGTCTAGCCTCTTTTTAGGATTAATGTACTCACAGTTTTTAATTTATGAGTGGTTTAGAACATCCATAAATAGGTTTCACAGAGAAACACAGCCTGGAAAAACTCTCCACTGCACTGTGGTTACCCTCTGGGCTGGCTGGCTTGCATTCTCAAGAGTTCTGAGGCACTGATGTTTATGTTTATAGTATAAGTACTTAACCAGTTTTTAAGCAATCAAATGCTATTAAGAATTAATTATCTAATGTTTTATTCTACACCAGCAGTCCTGCATGTAGCTTAGGTTTCCCCCTTATGTTCGCGTTTTCCTGGGGTTCACGTTAATTTTTATCTCCAATTATAAATACGCAAAAGGAGTGAAAAGACAATATTATTGAACTTAAGTCAAACTGCTGCATTTAGGAACAGAGTCTTTCCCCCCAGGAACTTATTATTTGGGTCAAGGGCTGTTGTGAAGACTTGGTGAAACTTTCTCAGGCCCTTTTGTAAGGTCTGAACAGGTGTCTAGAGAGCAAATTAGTTGCATTTGCCATACAAAGATGATTATGACGAGTCCAAACCCTTTGTGAGGAAAAAATAGGAAAACAGGTATTTTCAGGATCGGTCATCACATTTTTGCTTGTATCTTCAAGCATACATATATCTCCGAATTGTTTGAAAAACTTCAAAAATACTTTCTTCGGAAAATCGTGGCTATGCACTTATTGATGTGAATTTCACAAAATTGCAACATTACGTAGCTGAACTCCATGAAAAAGCTCTCAAACTCCTGAACAATCCTGACTGTATCATTCCACTGTACTCTTCTTAACTCCCAATGAAACTGGATTTTATTATTATTTTTCAAACTGGATTTTAAGCAGAAAACAACCCCATTATCTACTCAAAGTAAGAAAACTTTTTCCTGTTAATGTGGATTTATAACTTTCTTGTTTAATAACCTTTGATGACATGAATATTTATCTACAAATGGGCAGTAACTATTATTTTAAGGACTTTGGCACTAAAAACTTGGTACTGTGGATGCAGGTCTATTATACTTTATTATAAACAATTGCTAAATGTCTCAAGCTTCTGCAAGGGCATAAAAGTATTCCCAGGACTTTCAATCAGTCTCCATACGTATCATTCATTTGCTCAAAGATATCTGAAAAGACTGCACAACTTGCGCTACATTCTAGTAAGTGTATTAAATAAGCATCATAGTGACACTCCCCTAGAAGGTTCATACTCCACCAAACAGGTGGAAAGGCCAATGGTGGTAACATGTTTCAACTTTGTATAAATCAAGTTCTGGTAATTTTTTCTAGCTTCTGAGTGTGTGTGTGTGTGTGTGTGTGTGTGAGTGTGTGTAAGAATATGACTCAAATATCATTTTCTACCCTCTACCAGAAAAGAAAATTTTTTTTAAGAAGAAGTGGATTTCTGGGAAATAAACTTGAAAAAAAAACCCCAGCACCCTCGCAAATCAGCAAACAAACAAGAAAAACAACTTTCAAAATCCCGTACTAAATAAAGGTCCCACCTTCTGTCAGTGTAGGCAAGTCATAAAGAGATTCTCCTTCCTGATCCAGGATGGAGAATCCCAGCTCTCGGAGTTTAGAAAGAGAAAGTGCTTTGGATCCATCCAAATCTGATGAGCATGTGCTCCTTAACATCTGGAAATCGAGTCCTTTAGACTTCCTCGACAATGCAGAGGAAAGGAAGTGCCACCCGAGAGCCCGGTAGCCCTGTGGTTCTGTTTGTTTGTTTTCTCTCACTTGGTGTCTTTCTGAGTCAGTGGAGAGCTGTTGGTGGCAGGGAGACAGCAAGGCGCGGTTTGAAAAAAAGCTGGTGCAGTGCAGAGGGAGAGGGGGTGGGCGCGCGGAGGACACATGTTACATCAGACACAGTACCTGCCTTTTTACTGCACAGCTTGTCAGCGAGGTGGTGTGCCTCCTGGGCGATAAGTGAGACTATTTCGTCTTCATGCTCTTCTATTATGGCTTTGCACTGCGGAAACAGAATCACAGCGTAGGTGGAAAGACACGCACGCACCAGACGTCTGGTTAGAAGCACTTACCAACATTTTCTTAGCTGAAAATAGAAAATCGTGTTGCCAAGGTGGCCCGTTTTTATTAGCCCCTTTGGTTTAAGACTCCATGGCATTGGATCAACCCTCTCCCCAGAATGTTAACTGCATCATTTTCCTGGGACCTAACCAACTGATTAGTCGTGTTGAAAGACGAGGGTAAGGAAGGAAACTAGTTCTTTGTATTTGTTCCTTTTCCTTAAATTGGAACGCGAGGACTAGGAAGAAATGGGTCTCCTAGGTGGAGCTGAAAAGTCTTAGCTTTCTGTTTTTGTTTTTTTTTAGAACGCTTTAAAGAACACAGCTCCTTGAAATGGTTAAACCCGGTTCCCTCAGATTTAACATAATAATCCATGTTGTGGTTTTAAAACAGAGTCTGAAGTGTGAAAACAATTAAGCTTTCTCAGCAATCAAAACAAACGCACCCTCAATTTCACTGTGGATAACATGCTTGACAGTTACTTAGGCAAGTTTCCTTTCATACCATTTAGAGATCCATTCATAATTTCACTCTGCTTCTACCCCCAAATCTAACTTTTCAGAGAAGAGGCAGCCCAAATTTGCCCAGGCATTAAAAAAAAAAATCTTAAATTCTAAGTGAAGTATGTGTCTGTGTTAGAGACCCACAGGGTTACAGTTTCAGGAACTGGGAAGCTGCAGAAGGGCATTCGCTCGAGACTTGCAAATCATTTTCCAAGTTCATTAAGCAACACTTTAAAAATTTTAAATGGCATTTAAAAATATTTAAATTCCACTATAATGTGTTTATTTAAAACCTGTGAAATGCAAGCACACTCACTCATTGCAATTTCTCTTCCACAGTGCTTTTAACCTGGAATTATTGCCTTTACTTTTTAATTAAAATGAAATCTTCAAAAGTCAGGTAAAGCCCTTACTTCAGGGTTTCAGCATGCCTGACATTTTGGCCAGTGTGTGAACTTAATACATTTTTTAAACAGGCTTTCCCATCAGTTTGTCTGATTCAACAGCGTTAAGTAAAGTGAAATATATTGGAATATATTTTGCCAGGCACATTCTAGCAAGCCAGAGGCCAGCCTTCATCTAAAATAAACACTATACTGGACGGAAGTTTGGCATTAAGCCAGCTATCATACCTAAGCCTTTGTTTAACTTAGTTTGTGCTAAAATACTTGAATTAACTCAGGAAAGAAATTCTCTCTCTTCTGTGAAGCCTGGTGGGGGGGGGGGGGGGGGATGTGTGTCACTCTTCCTCCATCATTTGGCAATAAATATGTGAAAGTGACATTCATTTTAATTTGGATTTTAACCTAGGAGCCATGACCCCTGATTATTTCTGTGGGAACCTGGAAGAGACCTGCCTCGGCCAGGGGACCCACGGGGATCCACAGGGACCCCTCCCCGAGCCCCACCGCACAGAAACACGCAAACTGTGTCTCAAAGTCCCTGGGAGCTGCAACAGCACTTTCTGGAAAATGTCTCCTGTCTCAAGAGCCCCGTTAGGTGTCTCACTGGCGAGTTCCTAAATGCCTGGTCAACACTGAAAAAGCAGGACAGACAACAAAGCAAACAGATAACATTTTAATGTTCAGTGTCTTGAAACTCAACAACCCAAGCAAATAGCAAAAAAGAGTAACCAGAGTGTATTCATGGCGCCCAGGATTCACCTGCCAGGAAGAGAGCTTACCGCGAATTTCAAAGGTCTGTAAGCATCAGAATAAAAATAGAATTTTTTAAATTCTTTGTATATTTTGTCTCCTTTCCTTGGGGCAAATCTCTTAAATGCCTTCTCCTTGGTCACGGGGTCTTCTTGCAGCTTGTAGTCGTTCATCGGCTCACACACTCCATCCAACAGGTCTGCTAGGAAAGCCTCCGAGCGGGCTAAGGGGATCTGTGAAGACAACACGGCAGGGAAGCCGTCTTCCTGTGCACAGGGTTCGAGAGAGCTCGCGATGAGGGCATATGGAAACCCCCGCCACCCCCATGAACGCCGACATGCATTAGCCTCCTAATACAATATGTATGCAATTGTACTACTTACAGAATTTAAGAAGTTAGCTTAAATGGTGCTTTTGAAAAAGTGCGGATGTTTGAAAGTGGACAGAAAAAAAAACTATATTCAAACTAGAAAGTACACTTATACAGTAATCATTTCTAAAAGTCCCCGAACATGCAGACTAAGGCACTGAGGACGGAAAATGGCTGTGATTATTGACTTGCAATAGAGAGGGAGAGGGAGGAGGAGGGAGAGAGAGAGGCAGAGAGAGGCAGAGAGCGAGGGAGACCTGGAACCTGGAGAGGACAAGACGGGGACAGGGACGGATGGAGACCCAGCGAGGCAGCGCCCCTCCATTCCGGACCAGCTCGGCCGAGCCCACAGTCGCGCCCCGGGGCGCGGGTCCTGGGCGCGGGTCCCCGGCCGCCGCGCTGACGCCCGCGGGCGCGGGGGAGAGGGGCGGGCAGGGCGGCCCCGGGCGCGGCCGCGGGCTCTGGGGACAGCTGGTGCCCGGCTCCCTCCGGAGTCCGGCGAGGATTCAGAGGACCCTCTGGCCACCACCTCCGCCCCGCGCGGGGGTCAAAGAGCACCCCTCGCCCTTGGTAACCGACACAAAAACTCGGGGCCCGTCTAGACAGGTCAAGGTGCAGGATGCTGCGTCCCCGCGGCTCCTTCCGGAAGGGGGCGGGGACCCGCCAAGGGCGCCGGGGACGCGCCGCGGCCGGGCCTCTGCGGGCCTTTCCCCTCCACCCTCCGCTGATCAAAGTAGGAAGTTTGCATGACAACCATGGTGAAAGGGGCTGAATCACAAATGAACTCGATTTCTGCGATGTTGATCTATCCAGACTCCATTGTCCCCTTTCAGACGCAGTGTGAACCCTTCCGGTGCCGGCGACCGCGCGGCTTTGAGGCGCGCGCTCCGGGCGCACAAAGGGTCCCCGCGCCTCCCGCCATCTGGCCGCGGGTGCCCGGCCGAGCGCAGCGCCCTGCGCGGGGCCCTGCCTGCGCCTTGGGACCGCCGCTCCCGGGGAGGCCGCTCCGCCGTCCGCCGTCAGCCCCCACGCTCAGGGAGGAGTCGACTCTCTGAAAAACAGGCTTCAGGAAACGTGGACGAGGGAAAAGCCAAGAAAAACACCACTGATTAACTTCCCGCTGCCCCCACCACGTGCACGGTAATGACGCCCCCCCATCTCCCAAAACTTGATTTGAGGTTGATTCTTTCAAGGCCCATGCACTCACTTTTCGCAGTTCAATCGTTTATTAAACTGGAATATGCCACCACATTTATTTGTTCACTAAACCATCAAGTTTTTAAAAACTCCCGAGTGTGTACGTGTGTGTTTAATGTCTCAGTCAAAGGACCCTAAAGGAAGTGGCTTAAAGTGCATTCCGAATACAAATTGCGTTTAACTCACACTTTTAATGATGCCAATCGAGCACTGTAAGTTGTAAAAAAAAAAAAACAACACCGGATAATACATGGGTTAACAAGCAAACCGAAAATCTGTTTTATTAACTTACAGGAGCTAAGGATTAAATTTGTATTGGGTCTGCAAGTTTTAAAACACAGAGGTAAATTCTTAATTACAGTTAATCAAGCAGATCATCAGCAGAATTATGAGGGTTTTTTCCTGCCATGCGTGTGCCTTCAGTGCATCTCCTTCGCTGATACGTTTGAGATCCGTTCGGGGTACTTTGTCCATGTCAGCAAAACAGCATTTTACTTCCCAGTGATGAGTAGACTCACCTAAAAAATCTGACTACGAGATGGAGACACCCATTCTCCCTCTTCTCCCTCCCCCCTCCTTCCCCAATCGGAAAAGTAAACAGGGTGGGGGTGGTAATCTCAGGAGGGCAGGGGTCTGAGCCTGAAAGAGCTTGGGGAACCCTCAGCGCCATCCTAATACATCCCAGTATTTCACGTTGACTTGAGACCACTCTCGAAAATGTTTTTCAAAATTGGCCTGACGTCCTGAGCTGGGTGCAGAAATCCCCAAGCATCTCAGATGTGAGCAGATCAGAGGCTAATGAGTGCAAGGCCCCCACAACTGACTTTTGAGAAGCTTTTTGTTTGTTTCCAGGGCTGGGGATTTTTAAAACAGTCCCCACATTAAAACTTTACACAAAACGGGATTTTTTTTTCAATTTTGAGGTGTAAATTTACATGTTTGAATATACGAGTATGGT
The DNA here is from genome assembly GCF_004348235.1 of Phoca vitulina. Classification (NCBI taxonomy): domain Eukaryota; kingdom Metazoa; phylum Chordata; class Mammalia; order Carnivora; family Phocidae; genus Phoca; species Phoca vitulina. The sequence continues at coordinate 2,862,120 of NW_022589783.1, read as the reverse complement.
GCCTATTTTAACACAAATATGTCATAGCAAGAGATCAACACGTGAATTTTGTTGGTTTTATGAGTCTGAAGGCGAACGGGCTTTTAAAAATGTCATTAGCTGGCTCTTTTGTGTCAGCATTCTTGAATAGTAGAAAATGTTTGCCAGCAGATAGCTCAGAAAATGCTTCATTACGATCGCCACTAAAAACAAGAAAGGAAAAACACCCAACAGGAGATTACTGGAGGCTGTTTTTAGAAGATTTAAAAAAAATAGATTTTAAAAATCTCAATCAAAGCATCCAATTTTATGAGAAAACGCTAAAGAAAAAGATGCTTAAGCATCGCAGCTCTTTCCACGTTTGTTAAAACGCACACACGATTGGAGTTTAAAATGAGTCCACTTAGCCGAACCGCCTTGGGGAAATTTAAAGACTGTTCATAGAATAATTGGGCCCTTTTCTCCCCTCAAAGTGTTTTGATTATAAGAGTGCAGTAAGTATTGAGACAAGTGGAATAAAACGAAGTCTTTCTTTCTGTACTATGAAGGTTTTGAATAGTACTTGTCAATAAAGCAACTCCTATTGTAATCTTAGGGGAGGGTTGTCTCCACCCTGGAAGGACTGTCTCTGAGATACCGGCCTCATTACAATATGAATGGCAACGGCCGCCATCATTGTATCCCGAGAAAACCCGATTCACTAGCAGTTTTCTTATCACCCTTACTTTTCCACATGCGCTCGTTGGTATGAGTTATACATCCAGAAGCGATCCGTTATGACTTCATTGTACACGAAGTAGATCCTAACTTTTGCGTTCCGAAACCTACCTACAACTCTGAATCCTACTTGGTATACATAGTGTCTGTTTCTGTTTTCCTTCAGGCTTCTTCTGACCATGTGCTTGTTCTGCGGGCAATGAAATGGGGGTGGAAGGACGTACCCATACTTGAAAGCGGGAAAAAAAAAGTAGCTGGAAGTTTTGGCTCTGGGTTCTCTAGAAAACTGGAGAGAGGGGTTTATTCAGACACACCTTCCTGACAGTCGGCTACAGAGAGCCTCGCCTGAGCGTTCATTACTGTGTCTCTGTTCATCCTGTAGCGAATTTCTTGCTTGATAGCTATCACAATTAGGCAGGAATACAATTACGTTACAGTGTACAATTGGACGTGCAAACGTCCTTGTGGTAGCTCTGTCTTTTGCATACCAGTCTGGCAATCTCAAATAAATCTCACTTATCTTTTTCCTCAGATATGAAACCAGTACTTAACCTGCTTAGTGACTGATAATTGATTTCGTATTGTTGCAAAGATTCTCTTTGTAGAGGTTTAGTTAATGTAGAAATGTTAATTGCATTATAGCAAATATTGCATCTAGCTTCATCACTAACTCTTCATCCATAAAAATATTGCAATCACTTCTGATATTAGTTAAAAGTCAATATTTAGAAGTGAAAATTCAGGCCTCCTTTGCTCTAGGCTACAACAGGGGAAGCGTGAATTCAGAAACTTGTAAGATGATGAGATATATAATTAGCTTTTATGTTAATTGACTGCTATGAGTTTGTTGTATGACACTTCTTCATATAATATGCAAATAGCATTGACTGTTTAGTTTTATTAGACGATATAATTAGAAGGCTAAAGGAGCTCATTTCGATGAGGAATAACACAGCCTGACAAATCTGCCCGGGTTCTGTGTATCAGAAGAAGTGAATTCCATCTGGACTTAATCAATAACAGGGATTTTAAGTAGCCTTTGTTTAGGGAACTAAAGCCAACCAACAGATAACAGAATTAATATCAGTTTTTCCAGTTACCATCAATTCCATGTTAAAACAGGTGAATTTCTGCAATCAATAAATAAAACGTTGGGGACAAAAATACAAAGATTTCAGCATGATTTGCCACAAAGACACAGTAAATTCATGAAAATAACATCAACATCTTGCTTTCTTTAATTTGAATAATGAAAAGAGTCATTCTTATCATTTAAAATAAAACATTTTACAAGTGTCTCCTATTCTTATTCTTGGACGTCTTAGGTTATAACAAAGTATATGCTCAGGTTGTTAGGAAAACAGAAATAAGGAAAAAGAATAATGTGATTTGGGGGGAAATTTTCCTAGAATTCAAACTGTGAAAGTTTCAATCACTTTTTTTTTTTTTTTTATTCTCGAGCCTATTTCCAACTTCACAGTGATAAACAGAATCAGAGAAAAATTGCGTAATGGGTCATCATTGATGAACTCCAAATGGGCTCATTGAACTCCATTTGACTTTTCCCTAAAGTTTAAAAAAACTTTCATTATCAAATGCAAACTTGGCACTCACATTTGGTTTCCCCATTCTAAAAAGTATTCTGTTCATCTTCAAGAAAACCCTTAATATTCATGCATTTTAGGTAAAAATGGGAAAAAATGCATTTATCCCCATGAAAATGTCACAGTTTTTCAATCTTTTAAAAGAATCACCCGAAGCAAGGGCTCTGGGCGCCCTTCCCGTGGTGTGTTCGTGAGCTGTGCCCTCCTCGGCATACCCCGGAAGCATTTTGCAGATTCAAGGAGAGAAAGTGTCTAGAAAAGAGCATAAAAGGGCAGAGGCAGCGGTTCGGCAGTGTTCACAGAGTGAGATGCGACTCTGTCCATCCATTCAACACATACTTTTTGAACTCCATTACGTGTCAGACAGATCGTTCAGGTGGTTTGGAAGGGGACTCCTCTGTGATGCTGAATAAAAATTAAGATACTGGAAGAAGAAGGGTCTGGTAGAGGTCCAGCAAATGCTGATGAACGATAATGTGGCTCCTTGTCCGTCGGTGGAGCTAAAGGTCTCATTAATTCAGTATCTGTCTCCTTAACTAACAGGTTCCTGCCCTCTTCCCAAATCTGCGTATCCTTCACCATCTCGTTGCCGAAAACATGACTGAATCGAGGGGCTATTTGTTTCTAACCAGCTCCGCAGAACACTTTCCCCAAACGGAAAAGGTGAAAACTCACGTTTGTGGAATCTATTGTGGCATTTCCCAAGTTGGGGGGCAAATGGTAAGATTTCCTTAGAAAACGCGGGTGGCTCAGAGGAAGAGGGACAGATACCCAGGATCCTGAAAGCCCGTGTTGTTCCTTCTCCGCAGATGTGGAAATGTGTAACACACACTGGTTTCCTCGGACTAGAAACACAGTGCTTTTTTTTTTTATAGAAAGAGTAACACATTCACTTGATTGAAAAAAAAATCCAAAAGGAACAAAAGGGCAGAGTCAAAAGTGAGGCTGATACCCCAGACCCTAAGCACCCCCGTTCTCCTCCAGCCAGAAACCTTCCACATGCACATCCATACATGTGCGTCTGCATGTGCGCACGTGACCATGTGTGTGCATACACGTGACCCTATGTGTACATACATATACATGTGACCGTGTCTGTGCATACAATACACATGACTGTGTGTTCCTGTGACCCTGTGTGTACACGTGACCCTGTGTGTACATACATATACATGTGACCGTGTGTGTACATACAATACATGTGACCCTGTGTGTGCATACACGTGACCATGTGTGTATACAAGACACGTGACAGTGTGTGCGTACCTGTGACCCTGTGTGTGCATACACGTGACTCTGTGTGTGCATACACGTGACTGTGCATTTGGGAGTGTCCCTTGTCCTCTTTGCACACGGACTAGAGCAGAGTGTGCACACGGTCTGCTGTGCCCTTCCTCACCTGGTGACAAGGGGGCTCAGCCACGTCAGTCCCTGAGCGGTCCCTGGACGGAGGCACACTCATTGTGGAGACGTCAAATCAGAAACCCATTCCCGTGGGAGGATGAGTCAAAGGCGCCGCACACCCGAGTGCAGGTTCAAAAGAGGAGCTGCTGACCGTCGTGAGTGGTGGCAAATCCCCGGAATATTTGTTAAAAATCCATTTTTTGATAAGTCTTACCTTATTCTAACCCCAGACACTAGTTTTGCGTGGGATAAGGGGAGCGTTTTTGCCCCCATTTCCTGGGTGAGGAGCTGAGTGTTGAAGGGCCCGCTGGGGGGTGGTGGCTGTCACAGCAAGGCCGTTGCTCTCGTCCCCCCCGGCCCCCCGCCCAGCTGCTGGACACGAGGGCAGTGGAGCTTGGAGACCTTGCAGCCAGCATCCCACATGCCAGGGGAGGGGACAGGCACGGAGAGGACAGAGCCAGGGTCAGAGTCCAGCCAGGGGACGTCGCCGGCCAGTCCTCGGGGGCAGGCTGTTTCCTAACCACCTTCAGCCCTAGCCGCATGCCGCGCCCCCACCAAGTGACCAGGAAGGGGCACTCTGGGGCTGAATTGTGTCCCCCAAGTTCCTATGTTGAAACCCCAAGCCTCGGGACCTCAGAATGTGGCCTCATGTGGACATAGGGCCTTCACAGAGGTCATGAAGGTAAACTGAGGTCGCTAGGGTGGGCCCTGATCCAATAGTACAGTTGTCCTTATATGAAGAGGAGGTCAGGACACAGACATGCAGGGGCACGACCATGTGCGGCGGTAAGAGGGCGGCGCCCACACAGCGGGGAGGGAGGCCTCAGGAGGAGCCAGCCCTGTGCACGCCTGGATCACGGACTCCCCGCCTCTAGAACCATGAGACTAGGTTTCTGGTGTTTAAGCCCCGCCGCCACTCTTAGGTACTTTTTGGTGGCAGCCCAAGCTGCAAATACAGCCACAGACCCTGAGGTTCCCAGCCTGAAGCCTTGCTAGCCACGGCTCAAGCCCATCAAACCGAATATTTACGGAGATGGTCGAGCTGCAGGACAAGCTGCACATCACGAGGAGACACTGGCCCGGCCGAGCCACGAATGCTGAACAGCACGAGGTGCACACGGGTCCGTCCTGGTGCGCGTGCAGGGACCCCATCTTCTGCGTTTGTCCCGCCGCCGTGCTGGGTGGGGAGAGCCTCCAGACGCCTCCATTCTGGTCTGTCGTGGCCCGGCCAGCTGCCGGCCTGCCCTTCCGTCTATGGTCCTCAAAATAACACCACTGTGCTGCATCGGATCGGCCAAGTAACTGATAGGAAATCCTTCTTGAGCCCGACAAATCAATGGAAAGTGCCATTATTACTTTCACTTTGCTGGATGCTGTTTTAGTTTGTCGATGTCCTTCAAGTGACACCAGTTTAAGGAGCATAGACTGATTTCTGTGCTCTCCTTACTGATGGGCTGGAGGGAGAGGAGCTGCCGTCCTTCATGTGTCCGAGAAGTAGGACACACTGGCGGCTCTCCTTGCCGCCCCTTCCCCTTCCTGTCTGCTCAGAACCGAGAGCTGCCAGGATGGGCATCTAGGCCCTTGGCACTCCAAGTGTGTCCCGGACCAGCAGCATTGTAGTCCAGAGCCCTGGCCGCCCCCAGACGTTAGCAAGGCGCTCAGGCGGCCTGTGTGCACAGGGAAGCTTGGGCCGTGCAGCTCAGAGTCCTGAGGATGAAGTGTGTGGTAGAGACAAGCATGTAGCTGCCCAAGCTGCTGAGCTCCGTCTAGAAGAAGCCCGCCAACAGAGACAAGACAAGGGCCATATAGTGAGAGATCGGGCTGAAAGGCTTGTCTTTAGAAACATGGTGTGTGATGGCCTGAAAAAGATGCCTCCATCCTCAGACCCAAATGGCAAGCAGACGGCACATTTGGGAGAGCCAGATGCTCCCATTTTCTTGACGAGGGCTGAGTGCAGTGAGACACCGTATCGCTGTTAGAGAACACGCTTCCAGACCGAGATCTTTGATCGACACTCAGAGAAAACTGAGAGAAGCGAAGGACAATAAAGGGTGCCTGGAAGCTCCTCGGCACCTGGCTTACGAGGAAGATCTTTTATTGTATCCCACGGCTGAACATGCTCGAAGCCGTTGCTTAGCTCCTTCTCTGTGGCATTATTTCTCGTGTGCATTTCTGACCTTCCCCCCATTCTGCGGACCCACAGCAGGTGGCTGAGCAGGTGCCAAGTGCGACTTTGCTGTGTGGGGCTGGAAGCTCCGTGGAAATGCACGCCCTCTGCTCCGGAGCCCCAGTAAGACGGGCAGGGGGAGAAGGTGGCGTTTTCTCTGCTGCACCAAATCCAGGCGGCTTGGAAGCGGCTCTGCCACTTCACACGGGGACGCTGCCTCTCCGCCTGCCTCAGCAGGCTCTCTGTCCCAGAAACACCCAGTTCCGAGCAGCCAGTCATGGGGATGACCATGCGCTATAGCTTAGCTGCCAAGGGGGGGGGGTCATTAGGAAACTCTCGAAGTGTTTGAGGGGGCCAGAGGACACGGTCCCTCTGTGTCTTTGCTGCCCCAACGATGCTGGGACCATCTCTTCTGGCCTGGGAAGACCGGGTGCAAACGTGAGAACTGACAGAGACCAAACCCAACCCACGTCTATAGCAAAGAGACTATGAACAAATCAACTTTGTTCCTGGTAAAGAACGTGTTTTTGTTTGGCTTGGTTTGGTTTTCCTCATTTAGGGACGCCGAGTCTTCATAAATCAGTATGCTCACAAGCTAAGTGTGCAACCTAATGCTGCTTCTACTGGAGCAACGGGACTGGCACGTGGCCACCCAGCGGCGTCCCCTTCCAGCTTCCAGCCCCGTGGAACCGTGCACCCCGTGGTGCCAACCGCAGACCCGCCCTCTGGTGTCACGGTCTGGTGTCCGCCTCCGCGGGTAGCAGTGCGCTCCGTGAGAATTTAGAACCCATCTCGCAGCTCCCTGACTTTGGGACGTCTAGGGTATCACCAACCAACGTTTAAAAAATAACCCCGCTCTGCGCATTGTTGTATATGCAGCGTTTCTTCTGTTGGATTATTTTCTCGGGCTGTGGTCCTAAGCGTGGGGTAACGAAGTCATTCTTGATACACACTTCCACGTGGTTGTTTTTTTGCGACTTGACTCTCTCCAGTCAGCCCATTAAACCTATGCAGGCTAATAACAGAAAGACATCTCTAAAAATAAACCATTAGCCAAATCACTGAATTTCTCCAATGGTTTCCATAAGGAGAACCAACACCACAGGCTGCCCGGGTCCCAAGGCTCCTCAGATACCCTAGGTCTTTCTCCTCTTCATTCCAGCTTGAGAGCAGATGGTGGAAGGACCCGTCGCTCAGATCCATCATGGCGGCACGAGGCGCCCCCACCACCTGGAGGCCGGTCTCAGTGCCGTCCTGGTGGCGACCGCCAGCCTCTGTACTCCTCGGCGCTCAATGTCACTGTGGCCTCTGCCGAGGTGTTCGGAAGTAGATAGATATGAGATTATTTTGCTCCGTTGGAACTGAATTATTTTTTCACTATTTAAAAATTATTAATCCCAAGAGATAATATTAAATCAGTTCCTTCCTGACTCTCTGTGTATTTAGATAAATACTATCTTTCTGCTAGTTAGTACCCAGACCTTAGAAGGTTACATTTCTAAATCGAGGGTAAGAAAGACTCCCTGTACAGCTCCTAAAGAGAAGAAATCCTGGTCCACCATCCTTGCAGGTCCTGGGACCCTTGGTTGAGGGTGTGACCAGCCTTCCAGGGAGGTTGGCAGCTGGGCCCTACGATGGTGGAGGCCGAACACATTCTCCAAGGTCGGTCCACTGAGTGCCGTGCTGGGGACAGATGTCCAGGACAAGTGGTCTGTTCTAACGGGCCAGGCAAGGAGAAGGCGGGTCGAGGCGGCACCTCTAGGAGAGAGTCCAGCATGGCTCACACCCCACACAGTGATGTTTGATCACGTGGCCCCTGTCTGTTGACCATCTGCTGCGTGCTAACTTGTGCTAGACACGAGGAGACGGCAGCGAACAAAATTCAGGTGGTCCTTGTCCTCCCAGCCCGGGGACACTGGTGGTCTGGGCCCCCACCGGAAGTCACGCAGGGACCGTATTGGCCTTGGGTGGAGCCCCCCCTTGGTGCCGGGGTCCCCCAGGCCACCACCTGTGTGTGCGCAGCCTGTGAGCCAAGACTGGTTTTTACATTTTTTTTTTTAAGATTTTATTTATTTATTTGACAGAGAGAGACACAGCGAGAGAGGGAACACAGCAGGGGGAGTAGGAGAGGGAGAAGCAGGCTTCCTGCTGAGCAGGGAGCCCGATGCGGGGCTCGATCCCAGGATCCTGGGACCATGACCTGAGCCGAAGGCAGATGCTTAACGACTGAGCCACCCAGGCGCCCCTGGTTTTTACATTTTAGAGTGGCTGAAAAAATCAAAAGAATCATATTTTGTGACACGTGAAAATGATATGAAATTCAAATACCGGTGTCCACAATAAAGCTTCATGGGAGGCAGCCACACCTGTCCACACGCATCCTGTCCACCCACAGCTGCCGCCCAGCTTCAGTGGCAGAGAGGCCCACAGATCCTAAACCATCCACCGTCTGGTTCTTTCCAGAAGCCGCTTGCCCAGCCCTGCTCCTGCCCATCCATCTCCGTTGGCAGCCCCGAAAGGGAGGGCTCTTGCTCAAGGTCACAAACCAGTGTCTATGCTGAAGCCAGAAGACGACCAGGTCTACCTGATGCTCGAGTCCTTCTCTGCGTGTCAGGGGCCAGAGGGAGCGACCCCTCCCAGCTGGGGATCTCGGCAGTCCTCCCGAGAGCCCCCCACATGGATCTCTACTTCTGTGGACGCCCCCGAGCAGCACCGAGGAGGTGCCCCCAAGGTCACCGTGTCTAGGAGAATTAGTGTCCCGGAACTCAGTCTCCCGTCTGGTGATCTTTGTCAACGGCTCTCAAAGCCTCCCTTTCCCTCCGAAGTTTCCACGGAAAGAACGTGCAAACCCCTCAGGCTCAGCCGCAGCCCAGGAGACCCGGCCTCCCTGCTCGCGGGCTGCTCGGCGCCCACCGTCAGGCCTCGCCCCCTTTGTCCTGGGGGAAAAACAGTGACAATCCTCTAAATGCGTCCCCATTATCCCTCCATTCTTTACCCGATTTGAGGATTCCAACAACCCGTATTCAGAGGAATAAGGAGCAATTAACAGGACTAGGGATTTATTAAGGATAAGTCATGCAGACAGTTTTGACAGCTTGGTTTGAGTGTGACAGAATTACGAAATGCATTATGTATTTAGACTTTTGTGCAGCGTCTAATACCAGGCTTGTGAAATTATTCTTGCCAAATGGGCTGAGCCAGCCTGGATGAGAACAGTCTCATGTACCGGAAATGAACTCAAACATCAGAGACAAAGGGTAAACGGCATCCAGCCGCACCCCCAGATGGGGGTCGGGAGGGGCGGGGGAAGGGAGCGGTGTTTCCTGAGGGGCCGTGGAGGTCAACGTTAGGGTTCGTTTCCCTTAACACCTCTCTTACTGATCTGCAGGGAGAGGGTGCGGTGCCCGCTACAGGGGTATACGGGGGGGGGGGGGCGGCGTGCCAGCCCCAGCCAGGCGGCCCTCCGCCAGCAGCCTAGCAGCCTGCCAACAAGAAGAGGGGCGGCAGAGGGGACGTCACCCCACCCTTCTAGCACCCCCATCGCCTGAGACAGCCTGGCAGATGACGGGGTGGAGAGGAGAAACCCACTCAGCCTCATGGAATCAGAGAGACAGCAGGAAGGCCCCAGGTCATCAACTCTGAAGCCTGTTGTGGGTCACACTGTGTCCCCCCAAAAACGACATGCTTCCATCCAAACCCTTGGTACCTGTGAATGCAGCCTTATTTGTCAACAGGGTCTTTGCAGGTATAATTAGCTCAGATGAGGTCGTAGTCATTTAGGATGGGTTTTAACCCGACATGACTGGTGTCCTTATAAGACCTGGAGAAGACACAGACACTCAGAGAGGGGACCGCCGTGTCCCACAGAGGCAGAGATGAGGGGCGGGGTACAGCCACCAGCAGAAGCTAGGCGGGACAGGGAATCCATGTCTCCTGAGCGCTCAAGAAAGAACCAAGCCTGCCGACACCTTGGTTTGGACTTCGGGCCTCCTGACCGGTGAGAAAATCTGGTTTCTGTTTCAGCCACCCCGTGTGTGGTGTTCCTTCACGACAGTCCCGGGAGACATGCTAGTCCGGTGTCAGCCACAAAGAACTGATGGGGGGCCCAATGGGCCTGCCCCTCTGAGCTAGAGATGGAGCTGTGGACGCTCCCCCAGGACAGGCGTGGCCAGAGGAAGGTTTTCCATCCTCCCAGGGCCCAGGGGATGACTTAGGTCCTCGGGGAGCGGCACATTCCAGCACACTTTTTGTTTGTACTGATGCAAAGAAGCCTGCGTGGCCAGCATCTGGTTAATTAACCCTCTTCTGTGCCAAGCTACCACAATCCTTCATTCTCTCCCATCACTTTATGCCCTCTGATAATTATTCTTTTTAATCTGTTCAGGGGTGTTGAATCATCTGTTTTATTTCTTCTCCCTGAGGATGGTGTAGCATTTAATCCATCTACATGCCCAAATGCTAAAGCTGCTCCTTTCTCCCTTGGCTAGAATATCCTGGTTCACGGGAACACGGTGCCTCTGCCCCTGCGACAGAGCGTGGCCAACTCTCAAGCCCGTCCCGGGCAGAGTGCGTGCACGAGCGCAGGGAAGAAGGTGGCACCGGGGACGCAGGGACCTGTCACAGGCTCACCTCCTGGACCAGAGGCTCGCGGTGGGAAGCTGCCCTCCGGGGAAGCAGGACTGACCAGAGCACAAAGCCGCAGCTCCCAAGTCTTGCCTAGAAATGCCAACCTCATCTAGAGACTGTTTCCCTACCGTGCCCGGCTTGATCAGCACACACCTCGACCACAGACACGTATCCTCAAATTAACTGCTCAGGGGGCTAACAGGTGACGGATCCTCTTTTTTCCTTGACCTTCTATCACTTTCCTAGAGTCTTCACAAAACAGCACAAATCGTCCCCAAACACGTCACAGAACCAATAGAGAAGTGGCACCTCTACGGGCAGAGGTTTATTCTTTTATCCTTTCATTTCACAGACATTGAGAACACACGGGAAGCAGATCCTCTGCTGTGAGGTGCAGGGAGCGGGGGTGCAAGGAGAAGATGCGGTTCGGGACAGACGTAGGACAGTGTACCAACTGGAAAGTAACACACGCTCTAAAGAAGCCACAGAAATACTTTTGGTGTTAGGAAAATGTGAGGGAAAGTTTGTGTTTCAGTCTCTGACAAATTCATCTTCATAAAGAGCTGACAAGGTGTCATCCGAGCCCTGGGGGGGGGGGGGGCATGGCTCGCTTCCTAACCGGGACTTCCACCGTCAGGGAGGGGAAGCTGGACCGCACCACACGCCACGTCCAAAGCCGCGCTCCGCGCAGATGCAACGCTTACACCTAAGAGCACAAACTCCTGGGAGAAAATTCAGAAAACTGTTAGTATGACAGAGTGGGGAGGCCTCCTTCAACAAGAGGAGAAACCCCCAGCTGTCGAGAGTCAAGGCTGTCCATGCACCAAAAGGGGCAAGGCTACCCACACACCGTGACCGGGGACACGCGGGCGCAGCGGGGAGGGCGGACGAGAGGTCCTGTCCCTGTCCGCTGAGTTGTGAAATAATCATGATGTAAGACCCAAGCCACCAGACGACAGGTAAAGAACACACACACACACCTGGAAACACAGGAAATCTAACCCCATGGTGCGCTGCTGAAAAAATGCATCACTTCATTCGGAACCAATGAAAGCAAAATTGAGACGAGTGAAATACCACCTTTCGTTGATTAGGTTACCAAAAATAAAGAATGATGTAATCCAGAGCAGGAGAAAATGCAAGAAAGCTCTCATCCTCCTCGGGCGGGGGGATCAAATGCCGCAAGCCTCAGGGGAGAATAATCGGGCAACGCGGCTCGATCGAAAGTGCACACATGGTGGGACCCCTGCCCCTCGGGGCGTCCGCGCTGTGGGAAGCGCGCTCACCGTGCAGGAGGACATGCCGCCAGGGTCTGGCTGAACACTGCTGGGTCCTGCAGCACACGGGACACGCCGCTCGGTGGGACGGTCGGCGGGGGGCAGACATTGACCGAAACGGGTGGGTCTCTGTCCATTGGGCTGGAGGGGTTCTGACGCATCTTCATTAGGGGGGTGTCCTAGTCTGCTCAGGCTGCACTGTCCAGGGGCTTAGGCAACAGGAATGGACTTCTCCTGCTTCTGGAGGCTGGGAGCCCAGGATGGCGGCGCCGGCGGGTTCCGTTCCCGGTGAGGACTGTCCTGCTGGCTCGCTCTGTCCCCACACGGCAGAGACTGAGCTTTGGAGCCTCCTTCTCTTCCCATGAGGACCCCAGTCCCATTGGATCGGGGCCCCAGCCTTGTGGCCTCCTTGAACCTGACTCACCTCCCTAAGAGCCCCATGTCCAATGTGCTCACGTGGGGGGCTAGTGCTTTGACATACGGATGGGGTGGGGTGCAATTCAGTCTAGAGAATGGGGAAAGCATGGAAACTGCACATTTGAGTTTATTTTATTTAACATTTCCGCATTCTTCAGAGGGATATATAGAGCATGATTTTAGTATTACTTTAAACTGACAAAAAGACAAAATCAGAAAAAAATACTGAATGTGTGGATGTTTGTGGGAGTTCGGGTGAGCATGGGGAAAGCTGGCGGGGGCTCTCTGACTGCTGACCATCCGAGTGGGTGGGAGGGTGGGTTACACAAGCGTCTGCGTACCTCCAGCTAAGATCACTGTGTGTTACTTGGGTAATATAAAATTTTTAATGAAAAAAAATTTAGAAAGCCCAAAGTGGAGTCATCAGACTAAAGTGTCCCTGTTCCGACTTCCTCCCACCCGAGAGCCACTCACAGCCCAGCAGGAGCCCCCAGCCCCCGGGAACCCACAGAGACCCAGCCTCCGGGCGGCATCGCCTGACCCCCTCCATCAGAACTCGGTGCCTTCAGGACAGCCCGAGAGCTACCTGGCTAAACAGATGATCTTGTTAGTGAAATCTAGCCTCTACCATATTAGAGATGACCCTAATTCCACATTTTCATACGGAGGGGAGAGTAGAGCTCTCCAGACGGGCCCAGACTCCAACAGTTCATCATGGCTGGAGAGACTCTCTCCCTCTGATGTTTCCAGAAAGTTCACAGAGAAAGACATGAGAAGGGCCCAAAGAGCCTAATTATTTTTTCACTTGACTTAAACAATGGGCAGGAGAATAAGACCTTCTTAATCTAAAATTTAAAGTCTCTCAATCAGAGCTTTGTCCACCCCAACACTTCCCTTCACAGATTTCCACTCCTCTTCCCGGCGTGGGACGGCCAAGGGGCTGCCAGGTCTCAGGCCGCTGGGCGACGCTGGCCCTGGTCATAGCTCACCTCCCCTTCTCCGTCCCACATGAAGCTCTGCGGGAGGGATGGGCTACTGTCTCCAACATGCCGGTCATGTGGAGACCGGAGATAAGGATGTTCAGGTTGGGCACTAAATTAGACCCTCTGTGCTGCGCGAGGCAGCCCCTCGTCTAGAGCCAAACTCCAAAGACGGGGAGCTTGTCTGTATTTCCTTCCACAGGACATCCCGAGGCTCCCATTTTTCTCCAAACACGTGGCATCTTGGTCTTTTAAAAGGTGCCTCTGTTGTTAGAGACCTGGTTGTGGAGCCGGACCATCCACCTGTATGGAAAGCGCTGCGCCCCAGCGGTGAGCACTGGGCTTGGCGGCCTGGGAGGCCACCGGAGGGCGGTGGACACCGCAGAGGACATGCTGGGCGGAGGGATGACCGAGGCCCGAGGGGCCAGTCTCCAGATCACCGAGAGAAACCAGACACACGACTGTTGGTAGGAAGTCTTCCATACATGACTGTTGGCTCCAGGTCTTGTTTTGGTTTTCACGTTGTGAGGACTGGATGTGCCCGAGCCTCCAATCTCTCTCCCCTGAGGGACCGCGCGCTTCACCCCTGCCGTGCTCCGGCCTTGCTTGCTTCTGCACCCGGTGGCTTAAAACAGCAGAACTCTGCTCTCGCCCTTCTGGAGGCCAGAGTGTGACACTGAGGTGTCGGCAGGGCCTCGCTCCCTCTGAAGGCTCCAGGGAGCGTCCTTCTGGGCCTGGCTCCAGCTGCCGGGGTCCCGGCCCTCCTCGGGGACCCTGGCTTGCAGCGCCCCCTCCGATCCCTGCCTCTCTTCCCGAGGCGACCTCCCCTCCACATAAGTGTCTCTGCTGGCCTTCTGGGAAGGACTGCAGTCCTTGGATTAGGGCTTACCTCAATCCAGGATGACCCCGTCTTAGATAAGAACATCTGTGAAGATCCTAATGAAAGATAAGGTCACATTCTGAGGTTCCAGGTGGACGTGAATTTGGGGGGCACTGTCGCCCCAGTGCACTGCCTCACCAGACTTGGGTACCTCAACTCCTCAGTGTCCTCCTGACGCGTCCCCCTCTCCCAGCCGGATCTGACCACAGGCCAGGTCCAGAGCGGGCAGCAAGCGTTCTTCAATCCTAAGAGAGCGATGCACCTCGAGCGGGGCGTCTTTGTAGTTAGAGCCATGACTTTCCCCAAACACTGGAATTCCCCATCTGAGGAAAGAAAACTCCTGATCTCCGCAGAGCAGGGCTTCTCCCCCTAAGCACCGCTGACATTTAAGACCGGAGAATCCTCTGCTGTGGGGCCTGCCCTGCGCTTGCAGGACGTCTAACAACACCCCAGCTCTACCCACTAGAGGCCAGGAGCAATTCCTCTCCCCGGGCTGTACGTGTCTGCAAGGGCTCATCAGGCCTCCGAGTCACTGCCCTGGGCTCCCACGGAGTGGTATCCCGGCTGAACTCCAGGGTGTTTAGTCTTGGCATCCTTGGCCGTTAAGCCCAGGCCAGTGCCACCTGCTGGCCCTCAGTGCGCATGCCCGCCGGACAGGCCTCTGCAGCCTGCCCGCGCTGTGAAATGTGAGACCGTTTACTTGTTCGTAGACTTCTTGTTGTAGACCGGCTCTTTGCAAAAGAAAAAATTGGGTCATAGTATGCCAAATCCTTGACCATTAATCTCTGCCTTCTACATTCAGTGTTTATTTTTTAAAATTGAAACTCAAAGAACACTGTCCATATTTGGCACTCGGCTCTGTTGCTTAACACTAAGCTAAACGACAGGATTTCTTTCCCTCAACACTGTGTGACTCTCGCATGTAGGTCATTACACTGGTCATGGCATTTAAAACTGGGAGGTTCAGAGAACACTGAGCAAGTCTACACAGCGTGTGGTGCAGCAAGGGCCTGCCGAGCACACAGCGGGGTTGGAGTGGTGGCAGCCTTCCACCGGGCGGGCCATCCTGCTCGGCTCACCCTCCCTGCAGGTCAGGACCCGGGCACCTCCTTGTCAGACGGAGGTGTGCCCGAAGACACACAGCCCACACTCAGAAATGGGATAATTCCTTCTTGGTATTTCTGTTTCCTGAGAGCTGCTCAGCTGAGAGTTGGGGAGCTCTGGCTGCCTTCAGCCTCAGTCCAACCACAGGAAACCCCAGGCAGGGCGTCAGGCCGAGTGGTGACGGCTGAAGGGATAGAGTTCCGGGGAAATGCCTCGGAAATGGGGAAGGGGGATTGCGCCTCGTCTGTTGCCTAGACGTCTAAGTCTTGAGCCCCTGAACACCATCAACCTAGGATGTCCAGAAGCATTAGAAGGGACCTCAGCAAAAAGGGGTCCCCTCCTTGCTGTAAATTATCCTAACCCCCACTGCACATTTTGCATTAAAGTGTGACAACCAAGTCAGCTTGGATTCCAGATGACAGTTCGAGTGCATAAAACAGAATCTGTGCAAATACTGGCTCAAAATAATAAATAGGAGTTTACTTAGATCGATGGCTAGTAGGATACCCCATAGGTAAAAGTGATATTGATATTTGCTTGTTTGTTTATTTATAGCAGGCTCCACACCCAGCATGGAGCCCAATGTGGGGCTGGACCTCATAACCCCGACTGAGATCAAGACCTGAGCTCAAATCAAGAGTAGGGCACTTAACCGACTGAGCCACCCAGGTGCCCCGATAGTGACATTTAGAGAGGAAAAAAATTCGTTCGGAAAGTTCAGCCTGATTTTTCAAGCCAATATGTTAACAGTGAAGGTTTCTGTCTTTTCTGCTTGCCCAAGAGACATATCTGTAGACAGTCCTGAGGCTGTTTCTTTCCCACGGTCATTGTCTTTTTATACGATTCTTTGACAGTAATTCTTCGCCATTTTGGAACCAGGAAACCTTTATATACCATTGCTTTATTTTACGTTGCCTACCATCTCCTCCTAGAAATATTGCCGGAAATTTTTCTTAAACCCAAAGGAGAAGAACTTGCATTGAAAATTCCCACTATACCCTTACTAAATTATCCCATATCCCAAGAATGAAAAGCTTGCCATGTGGATGGAGTACTTTCAGCCTGGCCACAGGCCAGGGCCGTGGCTTCTCCTGCCCACGGGCATCTCCAGCCCCTGGGGAACATTGTTACAAAGTCCGTCTCGCAAATCAGAAAGACGCCCCAAAGATTCTCAAAGCAACTTAATGTTCGAGTTCCCTTTTTGTTTTTTTTCCAGTTTGTGGCCAAGAGAGAGGCTGGAGGAGGCCGCAGATCACCCGGGTCACAGTGGGCTAGAGAGGCCCGGCACGAGAATGAAGAGAAGACCCCATGTACCCACCCGGCGTCAGGGAGTCCTGGGGATTCCCACAGCTCCCTCCCCAGGGTCCTTGCCCCGTTCGAAACCCCAGGGAGGCGCAAGAGGGCATCGAGCCTGAATCCCACCCGCCTGCAATCCCAGGCGTAGGAAGATCTGAGCCTGCACGGGAGAAGCAGTCTGGGCTGCAGGCCATCTTGTCACTGTGGAAGTCTGTGAGCGGACCGGTCTTGGCGGCTGACCTTCGCGTGCCAGCCGAACGGGGCAAATGGTCCGCTGCTCTGCCCCTAGTTGCTGCAGCACCCACCAAGAGGATTAAAATAATCTCTTCCCCTTTTAATTTTCATCCTCCGCCGCCCCCCTTCCCTGGGGACGCAGGACTGTTTGATCCGCGGTTGGGGCGGGGAAGGCCGTGGCCAGGATGGGAAGCCCTGTGGTCCCCCTGCTGGCCCCTCCAGGAAGAGCACTAGCACCCCCATGTTGGGGCAAACAGTTGGGCGGGAGAAAGGTGCCTTCGCCCTACCCGGGGCCACAAACAGTCCCGCTGCCTGAGGGCCCCCCTTGGGTTCCAGGCAGGCCTGCCCACCCTCCTGGGTCATGAGACCGAGTCTCGCACTCTGTTCTGTGACAGGTAGCCCCGAGCTAGTGCGTTTGCTCCCGTCCTCGGGCCTGCATTCTCACCCCGGGCCCCCTGGAGACCTCACAGGCTGAGAAGGAGGCGGTTTGTGGGCAGGGGTGGTTTCAGTCTGGGGGGGTGGCCAATGGCCCTGACCCAGAGGCAGCCCCGGGACAGGTCCTGGGCGATTCAGAGGTGGGGGCGCAGAGGGGCTGCGTGAGACGGGAAAGTGGGTGAAGGAGGGCTCAGCGGTCCCGCAGGACCCAGAAGGCCTGCAGCTGCATGTGCAGCAGAGGGTTCCTAGACACGGAGTGAGCAAGGGCCGGGCAGCCCAGCAGGTGACACCAACAGGGCGAAGGATCGGGAACCTTCAGCCCTCGCTCAGCGCTCGGCGTCTGGCAGGCAAGGGAAGGTGGAGCCTGTCACCTTTCCAGGAGGGATGCAGTTGAAAAAGGCCTGTGGTGGAGGAGGTGGGTACTTTCTGGGTCAGGAATATTCTCCAGAAGGGGGCGAAGGTAGCTGGAGGCTACCTGGCTAATGAGGAGCATCTGGGCTAAGTAGGTGCAGAAGAGGTGGTGGGATGTGTGGGGGGAGGTAGAGAGCACGAGGAAGGCTCCTCCCACCCCAGAAAAAGCAGACAAAACCGGGGCTGGCCCCAGTTCCCGAATGCAGATTCCGCACCCACAGAGTCCCGGCTGTCATGTGCAAACCCCATGCTGACGCTCTGGGACGGACCCATGTTGGTGCCACCAGGCGTCATCCAGGTGCATCTGCGTGTTTTCTGCCCCTTGTCGGCGCCCTGCCTGCCCTTCCTGCTCCTGCCTCCAGGGAGGTCAGTGCTGCGGGGCCAAGACCCAGGGTCAGCCCCCCTCGGCCAGCGTGGGGCTTCCCGGCAGGGGAGAGCCGAGCACCGGAGGGAGTGTTCCAAAGATCGGGGGAGGCCCGAGCCTAGGTCCACGGTCACAGTAACCACAAAGGTACCCTGGGTCCAAGAAGGAACTTTGGGCTTCACGGAACCCTTGGGACTAAGACGAGCAGGTGTCACTGGAGGACATAGAAGCCGCGGATACGCAGCGCACACACCTGGATCATGGTGCTGGGCCTCCCCCCCCGCCCCCCGCCCCACGGACTGGCCGCCACGCTGCTCCGGAAGCCAGTGGGCCGGGCGGATGGGGAAGCTGGCACGCGGCCCCCAGCCCACCGCCTCCACCGGGCACGGGGGGGCCGGACGCCTCGGCCCTCTTGGCAGCTGGGGTTCTTTCTGGGACCGAGGTCTTGCCAACTGGATGCATTCCCGTGTGACTGGGAAGATGGAGGAGGGGAGGCCATCTATCCGCGGCTTGCGCGGTCCGGCTCCTGCCAGCATGTCTGCACCCCCCACCCCGTGCTTCCGGAGCGGTTCCCAGCACCCTAGCATGGGAACCGTAGTAGTAGGACGGGGCTGGGGGTGAGGGCTTCCATCTTCTTCCTTCTGTGGCAGCGGACCCAGCAGGCAGGTCCCGGCTGCAAGGTCAGCGGCCACAGTCACTTGCTGGGCCCTGAGTCACAGCTCACAACAGTTCCCCTGAATCCAGGTGGGCCGCTCGACCGTGGCCTCTGGACTCTCCCTTCTCCAGCGGGCAGCTCCCTGGTGGTCTGCGTGTGCTGTGTGGAAGCAGCTAAAAGCCTCCATCAAATTCCTTTCTGTTTCAGGGGCTCCTGGGTGGCTCAGTCGTTAAGCGTCTGCCTTCGGCTCGGGTCATGATCCCAGGGTCCTGAGATCCAGTCCCGCATTGGGCTCCCTGCTCGGCGGGAAGCCTGCTTCTCCCTCTCCCACTCCCCCTGCTTGTGTTCCCTCTCTCACTGTGTCTCTCTCTGTCAAATAAATAAAAAATCTTAAAAAAAAAAAAAAATTCCTTTCTGTTTCAAATAGTTGGAGGGATTCTTATTCTCGGTAGAGCCCTGACTACTAGCGTTTGCTAGAAGAATTGGCCACAGGCAAGAAACCCTCGGGGGTCAGAGTACGGGCGGGGCTGGTCTCACCTGGTAACAGGCAAGCCCTGTGGGGCGAGCCGGTGTTTCCACCTGCCCTGGGAGGCTGACGAGCTTCGGGCTGCTCCGTACTCGAGCTCTGTTAACACGTCTGCGGAAACTTCGTGCACACACGGAGCCCCGGGATGCGCGCCGTGTCACCGGGCACAACTGCAAAATGGTCACCGTACTGTCCCTTTCTTCTCCTGGACACACAGCTCAGGCATTTCCATGGCATGTGGGCAGAAGTAAGGCATCCCACTTTTCATTAGGTCTGCCCAGAAAACCTTCCCAAGGAATCCTCCCTCCCCCACCATCCTGCTCATGACCAGGACTCTAAGGACGGTGACGAGGAGTCCGGGTGGAGCAGACTCCCTGCAGACCCACACGGGACCCCCGCGTGAGCAAGGACTCAGCTCCCACCATGGGACACTAAAGGATTATGCTGCACTTTAAGTGAAAGCTTGAGTAGTAATATTTCTCTTTTTAAAGAATCTAGAGAAGGAAAATAAAAGACGATACACAATAAAAGTCACCAAACACATTTTCCTCACAAGTGCACAGAAAGAACCCCAAGTGTTACGGTCTTGAGGACTAGGTTTCACTCCGCTTGCTCTTCCTGGGGAGGAAAGCAAGATGAAGAGCGTGAGCAGACCAGTCAGTGTTTCGGACCGAACACACTAACACCTGTTCATTTCCTAGTAGGAGGTTGGGAGAGACGAGACCTGAGTCCCAGGGGAGGTTCTTGGCTGGCAAGGGTTACAGGGAGAAGACAGCGCCAGACCAGAGACAGAGCTGAAGAGCCACCCAGTCCGACACCATCTTCCTGAGACTCTCACAATGTCCAGAGGACAAGTGCGTGCCGACTGAGTTACTCATACGCCAGTATGAGCCCAGGAACGGGCACTGAGCAAATAGGAGAAAGCCACAGTATAGCTTTATGTCAAGTATTCTGTAAAAAAGAAAATCACGAGTCCATGCGTGGCTTTCCAACAAGAACAGTGCTACGTTTAAGCATTGGGGAATTCTTGAAATGACATGGAATTCTTTTGATTTCTCAAAAAAAAAAACCCAGAATGCACACTTTGTGTTTTTAAATTATAGTGATAATGTGTTCACTATGGAAAAAAATTTAAAAGACAAGCAAAAAGAAAAGACAGTCACAGTAATACCCAAAGATAACCGTGACCACCACTGTGATGTGTATTCTGGAAGCTTTCTGCCCACAACGTACGTGTACACATAGGGTAGTCTGTACGCACTGGCAAATAACCTCTTTTTTTGCACTTAAAAACTGGAAAACAACTTTCTGGCTTGTTTTTTTTTTTTTTTTTTCTGTTGGTGAACTACAGTTTCCTGGAGACATAATTTTATTCACAACTATTATCAAAGTAACATTTATTACAATGTTATCTGTGGGCTGACAATGTCCACAGACCAACTTAGGGGTGATCCCCCAAATTCCTGCTTGCTCGGTAGAGTTCCCAGCCCTACAATCCATCCACACACCATCTCCTCCTCTTGCTGACCAGAAAATGCAAGGAAGGACGCCTGACTGGTCCCCACCACCATCTCCAGGCTCCCCCACCACACTGGGGTTCCCACCAGCTGCTTGTCCTCCCGACTCCCCGAGCACTCCACACTTAGCACCAGATGCTGAACGGTGAAGAGCCGCCCTCCAGCCTCCCATGAACGGACGCTGCTCCTGCCACCCCCTTCCTGTGTTCAAGCAGGCACCCCCAGGAGACCCGAGTCGGGGTCTCCATCAGTGGAGACCATCAGTGGGCTGGTTCCCTTGCCCAGAGAGGGGTTTAACCGTGGGTCTTTAAAGCTCTCCTGACCCTGACCTAGGAGAGAAGTGCTTTGGGGCTGGGGTGGGGCTGGGGCTTCAGGACAAATTTCCCATGTGTTTTTTTTTTATTATTTTATTTATTTATTTGAGAGAGAGAGCATGGGGGGGGGGGGAGAGTCAGAAGGAGAGGGAGAAACAGGCTCCCTTCTGAGCAGGGAGCCAGCACGGTGGGTACTCCATCCCAGGACCCCGAGATCACGACCTGAGCTAAAGTCAGATGCTTAACCAACTGAGCCACCCAGGTGCGCCCCCCCAGCTTTTTTTTTTTTTTTTTTTTGATGGGCAGCAAAGCAAGGTTATTGAGCGATATAGCAAAGTGATAGTATGAAGCTCCCAAGGGGGGAGGGGAACCAAGAGGGTTGCCCCAAATCTCCCACGTGTTAAAAGAGGAACATGATACAAAGCTTTCCCTTTCATACTCTGAGTGTTGTGTTGGAGCTTTCATTTCGTAGATGTGGTTGATTGAATCATCGGCTATTGGTGATTGAACTTTGTCTCCAACTCCCTCCCCTCCCCAGGGGCCCGGGTGGGGTTAAGAGTTCAACCCCAAGGGTCACCTCATTAGCATCAGCTCTCATCCCTTTCACTCAGGACACTACCCGGGTTCCAGGAGCTCTGTGCCAGGAGCAGGTCTTATGGTTATCTCTCGTGGTGTTCACAGCGGTCAGGGTGTCGCTCCTTCCGGGTGAGAACTCGTCTTGTCTACACCACACTTAGCATGGGCTGAACTTGCACCTGGGTCCTGAGGCAGAGAGGCCACGGCGCCGGGCACAGCCGCTGAGACTGCAGGAGCCAGGAGCCAGGCCGCTGGGGCCACCGCTGCGCTGGGAAGACATCAGCCCCCCCCCGCTGCCCTGCATCCTTGGCCTAGGAGCTGCATAGACCACCAAACTCCCAGCTATGTCTGCCGTGGTGTATGGTCTCAGACAAGTCCTGGCGGTTTCTGCAGAGGGAGTCAGGAATTACTGCAGCACTGTTTGGGTATTAACGATCTTCCCAAATGAAGTATCTTTAGGCTACTGTCCCATGCTGAGAAGAGCCATCTGCTATGGTGGCTTTCAGTTTTTTGGACATGACCCACTTTTTGCATCGCAGCTTGTTACATGGTGTCATGAGATAGCAGTTTCCTTTGCTATAAGATGCATTCTGACACTTTATGTATATTTTCACATGCCGGTTTCCCCCCACCACACCAATTTTATGGCCCACTGGCAGGTGGCAGACTACAGTCTGAAAATCACCAAGGGACTAAATTCCCCTCTGCTTCCTAGCTGGTCTATTACAAAAGCCCATGCCTCTCCTCACAATAGCAAACAGGGCCCCCACATACAGTTTTGCAAGTTGCGCACTGCACAACTCCAAGATGCCGTAGGAATCCGGTGTTATACAGGATGCAACAGGATGTGGTAGCTCTGTTGATAGCAAATGAGGTGGAATCTGTCTAAATTGACTTACCAGCAAATTAAATTAATACCAATTTGCCAAAATTTAGGGAGTCACTAAAGCTTTCTGAGCCTCAACTGTATTTCTAAAATGAAGCTAATTAGAGGTGCCTGGCTGGCCCCATCAGTAGAACATGCAGCTCTTGATCTTGGGGTTGTGAGTTCGAGCCCCACGTTGGGCGTGGAAATTACTTGAAAAAAAAAGAAAATGAAGCCAATTAAAGTGGCCTTATTTACCTTCCAGACGTGTTAAAAGAATCTACCAAAAAAGGCATTACCTTCTAGTCTACACCATCATCGTTATTGATTGATGGGATTTGCTGTTTGAACTTTCCAAGTTTAGAGAACTTGGCATATTCTCCGCCAGCCGAGGCTCTGCACTTGCATCTCCTGCTCGTACACGACACAGGCGTGTCCGGGGCCCCGCCAGGCAGGAGCGCATAGGACTGGAGGTCCTGTGTCCAGTGGACGGACTGGAGGTCCGCACACCGCTGCTTCCAGACTCGGGTCTCCACCACGAGAGCACAGGTTCGCTTCCACCCCACTCCTGCAGGTCTGGCTGTTGTAGTTTTTAGGAGGGCAGATACACGCCTGCTGAGCAAGCAAACAAAGCCTAACTGCCTCCAGGTTGGGTTGTGCTGTGTCCCTCACTGTGTGGCGACACCTGCCGTCCACCCAGTCGTTGGAAACAAGGAAGACGTGACCTAGGAGCCGATGCGACTGCCCCTTGCCACACGGGCTCGGCTTTGTCACGGAGCAGGGGTGTTGGCGGGACAGGCCGCTCGTGCGGCACCGGGCACCGGGGGAGGGCTCGGTGCGCCTTCTGCCCCGCTCGCCCGCAGGGACGCCACCCGGCAAGAGGAGGACAGGCGCGCGTCTCCTTAACAACGTCAGACAAAACGTGGCTGTGTGTGAACTCAGTGTCTCCATTTAGAACGAGGAGCAGGGAGAACATTCCCAGCACAGCCTCGTAGGTCTCTGGGGATGGTGGCCCGCGTGCTGCGCGTCCCTCCCCGGGACTGGTACGGACCCTACCACCGGACACCGAAGGCCTCCGAGCTACCTGGAAGATGATGTCAATCAAAGCAAAGGAGACGGTTCTCAGACCCCTGCCCCACGTGCCATCCCCTTGCAGCCTGCTCAGGTGGGGGGGGCCCTCGGACCCCTGCAGCCCGCTGAATCTGTGCAGCAACTGCGTGTTGGCCTGGCCCCATCACAACTCGGAGACTTGGGGGCGTCCTCCCGCAGGGTCTGGCCACCGCCCCCATGCTGGGTAGAGAGCTGGCGGGGGCTCCCGCCTCCGTCCGGGAGCACCCACACTTTCACGCTCAGATCTGTGAGCATAACTCAAAGGAATCGTGGAGGCCCACGGAGCGGCGGCATGCCTGAGGGGGGCCTTCAGTGACCGCGTGCTTGGGGGCCCCCAGGCTTGGGAGCGGAAGGGGCAGAGCTATGGGAAGTGGGGGCCCAGTAGAGGCGTGCTCTCCAGGAGGAGCTCGGGCCTAATTCCACTGGGGACTTTCCAGAAGCTGTGCCCAGCACACTTGAGAAGTACTCTGAAGATCCCAAGAAGGATTGAAAGCCCCATTCCTGGGGCTGCTCCCTGGGGGGTTATTCCCTTCTTGCTCAGCCGGGAAAAACGGTCAGGCAGAGAGAAGGCCTTGTAGGAAGTCAGCTGCAGCCCCAGGGAACTGGGAGTCTCTGCACCTGCCATGGCGCCCCCACTCCCCTAACCCTGTCCCTGACCACCAGGGTCCCACCCAGTCCTCCAAGGGACAGCTCTTGCAGCGCCCCCACCTCCCAGCATCCTGCTGGTGGCCACGTGGGTGGCCACGTCTGGGAGTCTGTGGCTCTAGCGAGTGACCCCAGGGGCAGGCAAGCCCTTGCTTGTGTGTGTACGATGCTGAGGGAGGAAAGACCGAAGCAAGGGCTCAACACAAGGCCAACTCAGAGCCAGCAAGGGACAGGGAGACGGCACGGCCCACCAGAACACAGTGGGGTCAGCAAGGGGGCGGCGGCCCGGCAGGCACGCAGGGGCAGGGCATCTGTGGCCACAGCTCAGGGCCGCTTTCTCCCTGGCCGCCCTCTGGGGGTAGAATATGCCCCCTCGAATCTTCTCACCAAGCGAGACCTGGCCCAGAGCAGCTGGGGCACACGTGCCTCCCGTCCACGCTGCCCTCCCCAGACCAGCCCCAGCACCAGGCCAGACACAGAGTGAAAGCCCTGCGTGGACGCGGGCCATCTTGTGCACTTATCATCCACGCTGTGCTCGGAAGGCCAACTCACGTCGCTTCATCCTCTGTCCCCTCAGAACCTGGACTCTCTCAGGGGGCGCTCCCACTCGTGCTCTGAGGAAGGGGAGGCTTTCCAAGGACCCACTCTGCTCTGAGGACACAGCATGCACATTTCCTTTTATCCTTGGAGAAACACAGAATAAGAAGGGGAGAGAAAAGGCAGAAAAATGCAGGAAGGTGTGTGGTGTCGCCCCTCTGGCCAGCCACGTCCCTGAGGCCCAGGAGGGGACCCTGGCATCCGAAGCCTCTCCCAGCCTGGGCGGCTGGTGCGAACCCTCCCTCCTTCAATGTCCTGCTAGGCGCTTCTTTTGTTCTTTGCCGAATGCCAAGCTGAGCACACACATCCTGCAAGCTCACAGCAGAAGGACAGAGAAATGCCTCTGGATCCACACCAGCAAGAACCACCTGGCTCCCATCCAAGATGGGCATTTGAAGGGCCTGACTTCATGCCGCGAGGCTCCCCTGCATTTCAAGTTTGGCCAAGCAGCCTGCTGGCCGAAGAAAACAACGCCACAGGGTTTTGAATCACGGCAGGGGAGAGTTTTCTGAGTTGGAGGATGCAAGACGTTCCAGTAGCTTCCTGGGGAAGATTGCAGGGCTCTTTAAACAATGGGGGCCGTTGGGGTCCTTCTGCTGTGAGTTGGCCAGAGGCAGGAAAACTGACCTCCACCCCGACCCCAAAACCACATGGTTCCCAAACAGGGGGGCTTTAAAGACCCGCCTTCTCGGGGCACCGCAGACCCACCCACACGCCTGCTGGGGGGAGCCCTGCTCCAGGGCCGGCGGCAGCTCCAAGCGGAGCATGACCCAGGGTAGCACCCACTTCCGGTAGCCGGGACTGTGAGGTCACCCTGGTCAAACCGATGAACACAGTGGAAGGATGGCTTTCAAATAGCCCTGCAGACCGAGTGTTTGCGGCAAAATTGAACAAGTTATTTCAGCTTGAACAAGTTATTTCAACCCGATTGACTCAAAGTGGAATGTCCTTGGCAACAGGAGGAAGGGGAGAGCAGGCCTATATTCTCTAGGTGAACATAAGACTCTGTTGGGAGGGACCTGAGCCAGGACGCGGGAGGGCCGGGTGTGCCCCCGCGAGCCCCATGCGGCCCTCCATCCACCGCGGGCCCAGAGCTCTGCGTACCTGCCGCGTTCCCTCTGCCTGGGACCCTCCCTTTTGCCCTGTTACTCTTTAAAGACAGATGTCTTCCTTTCTCGTGGCCTAGGTGCGCTAACAGGGCGTCAGATAGCCCACATTTTAACCTACTCTGATATTAACACCCCATTCGTTTCCGAAGCTGTGTTGGCCTGTCCGCAAGCATCCTCCCTGCCCTGCCTGACCGTGAGGGTCTGCTGCGGCGGGCGCCAGGGCCCCGGGCTGTTCCTCCGCAGTCTGCTGTGACCCCGTGGGGCCGGGGGGTACCTGGGGATAAGCAGGGACTGCAGCCTGCACAGTTAGCATGATCCTTTTGGTGACACGATCTGAACTTTCGGGGTCCGTCCTTGGCTATGACTTCAAGACACAACCAATCCAAGAAAGACCTGAACACCCGCCCTCGCAGATGCGCTGACTTGGAGGAGAACGTCCCGCCCTCCTGACTGAGGCAAACATCACAGCGAGGCCCTCCATAAAGGCTGTCACGTTCATGCAGTGCAACACCTCATGGAGTCCTCTGCTGGACCTTGTCCTCCCCTCCTGCCTTCCTCTCTGATGGGCGTGCAATCCCAGAAGACGGGGAAAAAGCAGACAGCCCTCTTCGATTATTTGCTCTAAAATAGAGCGCAGTGCATTGGACTAAAGAGCAAGAAACCCCAAACTTGTTTCTGTTTAGCTCGGAGTGAATTAAGTGATGCTGTAGAATAACTTCTCCGATTGTATTTTGTTTAGGATGGCATTGCAGTCGGCTTCCGTGTTTGGAGCATTAGGACCTTAGTGCCAGGCTGGGGAGGAGACGAGCCGGCGCTCACAGTGGCCCCACCCAACCCTCCCAGCTTCTCAGACCCACCGTCAGAGCTGCCAGAGGGTCTCTGCGAGGAAGCACATCCTTCTTTCCCTTCAGACAAGTGCCGGCGTCTGTCCCGGAGATGGGTCTTAACCTTCCCACCCCACTAGCAATCTCTGTAGACCTTGGAGGGAGGGGTGGGAGCCTGGGGAGGGAGCTCAGCGTTCTAGTGGCTCCAGTCAGCCCCCGAAGCCGCTCTGGGACCCCTGCTGGCCTCGCCAAGAACCATGGAAGTGCTATTTTTATCCTGATGAACAACAGTGCCGCAATGTCTTCCGACATGACAAGACACAAAATTTAGGTGCTGGGAGAGAGACTTCAATTTCAAGCTTAAAGATTACTTTGGGTCCCCCAGGACTCAGAAGCAATTTAGAGCTGATACCCTGAACAAGAGGAAGGTTACAAGATTAAGACCAACTGCTGTTTGGATAAATGGTTGGTAATTGCCCACATCCGCAATTATACATTGGCTCATGATTTCTTTTCCGCTACCTTTCTCCTCTCCTGCGTCCCGTCAGGATTTATTCGGAAGGAGCCCACCTTGGTCTTCTTCTGCCGAGCCTTGGTGATGTCATACTCCACCTCATCCATCAGGGCCCTGCATGCTAAACAAGGCACAAAGCATCTGTTACCTCTGGAAGGGGCAGAGAAAGGCCCCCTCTGAGCCCTTCTCTAGCTGGACCCTCAGCAAGCACACACTTCCCAGAAACAGGGAATGGTTCTCGTCCTCCGACTGCTTCTCCACAAACAGAAATGTGCAGTTTTCAAAGACAGTCGACTGAGACTAGTTTTCTTTGTATACTCTTTCGTACAGTGTCTTTTTTTAAACCACATACAGTTGACTTTTTCATTTAAAATATGCTTTTTTAAAGAATAGAGAGACCCTTGCTCCTAGCCTGTCAGAGATCCCCAAGCCCCACTGGGCCGCATTAATTACACTCAAGGAACCTCTGCATTATGGGAAAGGTTTGCCCCAAACTGGGCCCTGCTCCCAATGACACATTTTTGCTGGATTTAAAACCTCAGGGAGCCTCTGAAACTTACCTCTAATGGGCTATATGGCCAATTTAGCCCTTCTTTCTAGGTACCTCCTGCCCAGCTGAGAATTGTCACCATTAACAAGTAAATGAAATGATGCCTCCAACATCAGCCTCATTTGCTCAACAGGAAACTGATTCTGGACTTGCTGTCTTTGCCCCAACCGTGGATGAGGGGTGTTGGAGGAACCTGGCTTTCTGAACGACCCCCTCCTCGCAAGCAAGGCCCCCACCATTCAGGACTGCTCTGGTGTAGAAGGAGGCATGAGCACGTTCTTACTCAAACATTTCAGTCCCTTTGTTAGAACAGCATAACCTTTAAATGCCCGGAACGTGAATTCTCCACCGGAGACCCCACCGCTTTAGCGCTATCTCCTGATCAGACATCGGAACGGGACGGCTGAGGGCTCAGCCCGCACGGATGAGAACAAAGCCAACCAGAATCCTGCGGGCCGCTAACACCCTCGGCTGCTCCCTGCCTTCCAGGCGTGGACTAAGCTGTGCTCCCACGTGGCGTGCCTTCCACACGCACACAGCCCCGTGAGAGCGACCCCAGGACCACCCCCATCTCTCGGCCAGGACTGGGAGATCAAGCACCTTTCCCCAGGATTCACTCCTGAGTTGCCGGGGCGCGTGGGCCAGCCCGGGCGCAGTCCCGCCTCCATCCCTCCTGGCCAGGTGACTCTCAGCCCTTGTGAGCAGCCCTAGACCACTTTGATTACCTGTTATGGAACGATAAGTCCTGTCTGTGTCCCCAGGACCACACGCGTCTCATGGTGGGGATTTCAAATTGTTTTGCAAGCTTGTTTCAGACAGAGTTGTATGTGGTTTGAACCTGTTTTGAATAACTTGTTTTGATTCCAGAAAGAAACTGCTGACACTGGGGAGGCCGTGTCAGGATGATGTCATCAAAATCGCTGAGCTACTGAATGCTTATCAGTAGGAACGTACCGAGCAGCTGTTATCACGTGATCTCACTTAGCGCTTAAATACCGAGAACCCGTGAGGCCTTCCGAAGAGTGTTCTGTCTGGGCAAGTCTACTCCTTACTCATCTCAGCAGCTCTCGGAAGATCTCGAGACGCCCGTTCCTGCCGTGGCCAGGCTTGTGCTGGTGGGCGCCACTGCAGGAGCGCAGTGGTCCCTGGAGGGAGACGCTCGGGAACAGCCCGCCTTCCCTGCCGACACCGGTGTGGTGCCCAGCAGCGAGGGACCTGCCAGGCAACTGGCACCCAGCTTTTGGCGGGAAGGAGTGACTCGACCGAGGAACAAGTGATAGAGAAGTCCACCTCGGCTACACCTGGGCTTTGTTTCTTTCATCCCACCTTTGCCTGGAACAATAGTGCAATTAATCTATCATTGGTTCAGAGTGTGTTATTTCTTTGTTGGCTTATTAAGAGACATTATTGGGGAGGGTATGTGCTATGGTGAGCGCTGTGAATTGTGTAAGACTGATGAATCACAGACCTGTACCCCTGAAACAAATCATACATTATATGTTAAAAAAAAAAAAAAAGGTAGTAGGAAGGGAAAAATGAAGGGGGGTAAATCGGAGGGGGAGGCGAACCACGAGAGACTATGGACTCTGAGAAACAAACTGAGGGTACTAGAGGGGCGGGGGTGGGGGGATGGGTTAGCCTGGTGATGGGTATTAAGGAGGGCACGTTCTGCATGGAGCACTGGGTGTTATACGCAAACAATGAATCATGGAACACTACATCAAAAACTAATGATGTGGGGCGCCTGGGTGGCTCAGTCGTTAAGCGTCTGCCTTCAGCTCGGGTCATGATCCCAGGGTCCTGGGATCGAGCCCCACATCGGGCTCCCTGCTCAGCAGGGATTCTGCTTCTCCCTCTCCCACTCCCCCTGCTTGTGTTCCCTCTCTCGCTGTGTCTCTCTCTGTCAAATAAATAAAATCTTTAAAAAAAAAAACAAAAAAACTAATGATGTAATGTATGGTGACTAACATAATTAAAAAAATATTAATTAAAAAAAGAGAGACATTATCCTGTCTGCTACTGGCTTGTGAGGTATTAGTATTATCATTCCCGCAGTGAACCTGTGTTAAATAAATTATCAGCAAAGACAAGCTCGGTCTCTGGGCATAATGTGCCCCGAACAAAACAGCCTGTCTCTCCAAGGCCACCGCCAGCAGGAGACGGAAGGCTCGTCAGCCTCTTGCCAGCAGCGTCAGTCACCGCCTGGGCTGTCCCCTCGGCACTGTCTCCTCCCGCCGCGGGTGTCCCTCCATCCCCAGCGAGGGAACGCATAGCCACACGCTCGGCCACAGAGAACACACACTTCCTGTCCCTGTCCCTGACAGCTAGGCCTGGCTCTGGACCCTGTTCCAGGATCTTCCTGAAGAGAGAGGGGGCACTCGCCCTCGGCCCTGGTGTTGCCCCTCCCAGCCCACAGCGGGGGCCCCGATGAGCTCAGCCAGAGCCCCTGGGACCAGGGGGTGCAGAGATACAGCTGGGGAATTGCTGCAGGGCTCGGCCTCCCGCTGATGGGGACAGCGATGCCCCATCCTCCAGGACACACTGCCCAACCACTGCTGTTCCCAGCTTACCGTATGCCCGGACAAACCCGACTTACGGTTAGTTCCCTCATCCTAGGCCGAGGATTACAGCGTCTGTAAAGCGTCAGGCATGCGCAAGGCGGGCCCCTTCCCCCACCCTCTGGAAGAGTCCAGACTCTTGGAATCCCCAACCTGACCTGGTGACCCGCCTGGGATCCCAGAGCCCCAAGGTCTCACTGCTCTGTGTTGCAGAACCACGTTTCAGACCCCAGCCTGATCTGGGATAGTCTTGGCTCTTGAGAGCCCACAAGGCTGGAGCTGTCTGGCCCCTGGGGCCCTCTGGTCATATGTTAACACCTGTTCCCTTCCTCTCAGGATTCGGGGGCACCAAGACAGGCCCTGTAAAGGAGGGCTTGTGAAGAGGGACCCCCAGAGGGCCTGAGCTGATGGCGGGGCCACTGGCCATCCCCAAGCCTTGGTGGTCAGGGAGGACCATGACTCCTGCCTTTCTGGCCTGTGTCCCCCACTGCCTGGAGTCCCAGACCCCCGGGGTGGGGAGGGTCCACACTCACCGGTCAAGCAGAGCATCTCAGGGTCAAAGGGGATCTCCACCTGCACGGAAGTTTCTAGCTTCTAGGACAGGCTGGGAGGGAGGGAGTCCTCCAGGTCTGCCATCCCTGACCTCCCCATGGAGGGGCGGCTCGATGAGAAAAGATCATTTTAAATTTCTGCCCCAGGTCACAGAACAAGTTAACAGAGTCACATCAGCGACCTGGGCCTCCAGATTTCCAGTCCGGTGTTAATTTAAATGTTAATCTGAAATCTTCACTTAAGTCACTGGAGTTTCAAGTTTATTAGAACAGGCGGCGGGAGTGGAGCCTCATGGGGGGGTTGGCGGGTCACGTTGCCTGCCAGAGGGCGAGCCCTCCTCCCAGCCGGGCCTGCCAACCCCTTCTGTCGGTCTGCCTCCTCCCTTCTCCCGCCCTTGCTCTCGCTCTCTTTCTTGGAGTGAGATTTGGAAATGGTAAGGAGGTGGTGGAGGATGTCCCGGCAGATTCAGGGGACCCCTGGGGGCCTCAGGTGCTGGAGCCCTCGGGAACGGACTCACATCTTCCCAGCCCTGCAGTTCGTGAGTGACATCACACGGGTGGCCCGAGAGCCGCCATGGGGTGCAAGCATTTACACACGGGACCAGCAACCGCGGTGAATCAGGGCTGCCCTCCTACGGGCCCCTGCTCCGCACCTGCCCTAGACGCTCCCGTCTCCACCAGCATTTGAGCACCTGCCGTCTTCAAGAGCACGAGCAAAGTACAAGGAAGGAGCAGAGTGTACGTCCCAGCCCAGGCCCTCAGAGGAACTCGCGTTTGCCTGGGGTCCGTGAGGGGCACCGATGTCAGAAGGAGCCAGGACAGCGCAGAGGGTGCGGGAGCCCAAGCCAAGCAGAGCCACCAGCAATGACCAGCCCCCCAGCTGCACACGCAGCTGAACCCGACTCGCCCGGAAAATGCCAAGACACAGACCCCAGGGCATAGCCCTGAGGCTTCCTGGTCCCCGGTCTGGGTGTGGCCCGGGCTCTGTCTGCATCTGGGACAAGCACCTGCGGTCACAGGATGGTACTCTTCCACTACCCAAAATGCCTGTGTCCTGCTTAGTGGAGCCCACCTTCTTTAGGGGAGATGAAGCCCTGATCCCTGGGGCGGGGGACACGTCCCAGAGAAGGTAACACCACCCCACGCTCCGCCCATCAAGAAACACTCATTCTCCTTCAAGCAGAGATCTTGCTATGGGCTGAAACGCTGTGGGCACTAGGCATCCCAAAGCTGAACAATGCTAGGAGGGAGCGGGAGAGACATTAGCCGAGAGACCCACAGGCGAGCCATACCTGTGTTGGAACAATGACCTGGAGCTCGGCCCTGTGCCTCCTTCGGGGCTGAGCTTGTGGGAGCAGACAGGAGCCTCCGACAGAGGGGGAGGTGTCCCCCGGGAGGGGCAGGAAGCAGCCCGGGCCTGGGGGGCCAGTCTCACTTCCCTTCCTTCCTTCCCCCCTCTCTTCCTCACTGCCGCAGGTGGAATCGTGTCTGGGAGAAGGATACGACCCCAGCCTAACCCCCAGTACCCGTGAATGTGACTCAGCTGGAGATAGGGTCTTTGCAGATGATCAGGCTAAGCTGGGGGCCTTGATCTAGCATGACTGGCGTCCTTGTGACAGGAGAGACGCAGAGACAGGTGGGCAGAGCCCCTGTGACAACAGAGGCAGGGAGGGGCTGTAAGCCAATGATCCAGACGCTGGGACAGGTGAGGAAGACCCCTGTTTCAGAGGGGGCGTGGCCCGGCCGACACTTGGACTTCAGACCCTGGGCTGCAGGACCCAGCAGGTATTAGGCCACCTGGTCACCCAGAGGGAAGTCACTGGGTTCCCCTAGCGTTCTGCCAGGTGACAGAGACACGGCCAGGAGCGGACAGTGGGCCCGCAGGGGCTTGCACTCCAGCTGGGAAGACGGCCTGACACCAAGAGCGCCACAGAGCCGGTCAGGGAGGCTCACGGGACGCCCGCTGGCTCGGGTCTCGGAGAGACGCCCTGAGGACACGCCAGGCTGGGACCCAGAGGGGCCGGTGTCCGCCCTGGGGGGAAGTGAGCTGGAGAGGACGTGTTTGAGCGATGGAAGACTTCATTACAAAAAGATGTCCTCTTCCTCTCGTTGTTTGTAATCCAACAGTATGTCCTAAGTATTTTCTCTACTTGCGGTGTAGCTGTGATGATGTTTTAAACGGTTGCATGAGACCCCCTCAAGCAGATGTACCGTGATGTCCCTAACTTTGCCCTCTGGGCATATGAGGCTGTCCCCAGCTGCCTTTCACAGTTAAGCTGGAGCAGCCTGTAGGCTCCGCCATTCAACACAGTCTCTACGTCCTGACTCCCTTCCTAGCCCTGAGCCAGGTCGCAGGAGACACAGTAGAGAGTGAGGGGACCCATGTCCTGGCCACGGCAACTCCTGGAGTTCCCACACGAGAGGAGAGTGCCACCAAGCTCAGGAGAGGAGCACTCCCATGCTCCAAGGTCCTCTGCCATGGGCCTGGGTTAGAGAACGCAGCCGCCACATAGTGAGTTTGGGGTGCCCAAGACCTGCACCCACCCGTCAATGGGAGGGAGAGGCTCTGCAGAAGCTCCCGGGGCCTCCGGCTTTCACTCCTTGCACGCAGACCACACCTCTGGCTGAGGACAGGCCACGTGGGAATGGAATCAAGGCAAGAGAGGCACTAAGACCCCAGGTGTGGGAGGGAGCTGCGTGGGTGGGCCCGGGGGAGGCCAGGAGGAGACTGAGCCTCTTCAACCTGTGAGAACAACCAGTTCACCTTTAGGCCTCTGAGCGTGGAGTGGTCATACGGTCGTGGGCTGGCCTTTGTCAGAGAAGACGGGAGGTTTCCCCCAGAAAGGGACCAGGAAGGCCTGAGGGATGAGTAGGCATCCAGCTGGGGAAGAGTGGAGGGGACAGGGTTCTCGGGGGACGGAACAGCACAGGCTCAAACAGCACAATGAAAAAGCACAATGTGAATTTGAGGAGCAATAAAACAAAACAGCCCTGTTCCTGAGGAGGAGTGTACGAGACGCCTGCGGCCCGTGACGAGGCTGCAGTGGTGGGCAGGGCCCAGACCCGGCAGAGCCTTACAGGCAGAGGTAAGGAGGTGTGCCTTTATTCTATGCCATGTGGGACCACTGTGGGATTTTGAGTAAGGTGAGATTTGATGTGATTTGTATTCTTCAAAAATCATTTAGGCTATCGTTAGAAGAGACAGAGGGGACCAGGGTGTGCACAGGTAAGCCAGCTGATAGGCTACTGCAGAAGTCCCAGCAAGAGATGACTGTGGCTTGGGTTACAGTAATGGTAGAGGAGATGCAGAGAGCTTGATGAATCCAAGAGCTGTTTAGGAGGTAAAATCAGTAGGTTTGGCGGTGATTGGATGTGCGGGTTGGGTGGACCCTGCTGGTTGCCTCCCAACCACCATTTCCATTTTACTTTCTTCCTCTGTATTAGTAAAGCACCACTCATATTTGGTTGCTGGCAGTCCTTCGTAGCTGAAAACTGGCTCCTTCCTAGTTCACTCCAGCCATAGTAATCCCATGCACGTTGCCAGTTCTTGGTTTGGGATGCATGTATGTTGGAATCCTGGCCAGTGAGACACAAGGACTCTTTGACAAAATAGAGATGTGTAGGAACCTCATCCCTGCCTCTGCACGGGAGGGAGCTGGGAATGTGGCGGCCGTCCCTTGGAGCCAGCCCACAAGCCGAGCAAGCGGAAAGATGGAAGAGCCCGGTGTCTAATGGCACTCGGAGACCACCATGGGCTGCTTTACTTCCGACTTCTCGCATGTGACTCAGCTGACCTCGTCCTCGTTGTTGAAGCCACTTTGAGTCAGGGTTGAATGTTGCCGGCTTGCTTCGTAAGCCTGTCTGGGTCTCCTAGGGCAGCCGTAACTCCATACCACAGGTGGGGACTTACACGACAGACACCTTTCCCTCACGGTTCTAAAGGCTGAAGTCCAAGATCAAGGTGTCAACAGGGTGGGTTCGTCCAAGGCCTCTCTCCTGGGCTCGTCCATGTCCGTCTTCCCCCTGTGTCTTCACATGGTCCTCCCTCCGTGTGTTGCCCATGTCTCTGTCTAAAGTCCCTCTTCTTATAAGACCAGTCATATTGCATTGTGAGTTATTGATTCTAATCCATTGGTTGTTAATTATAACCTTAATCCTCATTAGGGTTATGGTCTCTAAAGACCTCATTTTAACTTAATTACCTCTTTAAAGACCTTGTCTCCAATGGTTCCATTCTGAGGTACAGGGGGTGAGGACTGCAGCATACGAATTTGGGGGGCACGCATCTCGGCAATAAGGTCCAAAGCTTCTTTCCACCAGTCAGGATGGCCCCAGGTCAGCAGCTTCAGCACTGGTGAGCTCAGCACCTCAAAGACATCCCAACTCTGCGTCTCCCGCTTTGTGGTGCTCTCAGCCTCCCCTGCACGGTGGTGAGATGTTGTCTGCAGCTCCAGGCCTCCGATCCTCAGACTCCTATGCCTAGGGTCACAGACAAGCATCCTCACCTGTCCACTTCTGTTTGCAGGGAAAGTGTTCCCAGATGCCCCCAGCAGTCTTCCTCCTACTCTCCCTGGCCAGAACCGTCCTAAGGCCTGGCCCAACCCAGTTACTGGCGTGGAAATGAAATTACTATGTTTAGCTTAAACCAGCAGAGACGCATCCTCTGTGGCTAGGAAGAGCTCAAGCTGTCCTAGGAAGCACTTGGCCGCTCTACAGCTGAACAAAACCAGGGATCTGTTAGCAAGGACGTGCCCTGCCCGGAGACCCCAGGAAATGCCCTACTCCGTGATAGTCTCAGTGCTGGGCAGTGATTCAGGGAGGCAGCAGGTGGGGAGGGGTGCTGGAAAGAGGAGGCCCACCAGCTGGTGCAGAGACAAAGCCCGACCCGAGGCTCTTGCAAATACCGCTGGCCATTCATCTCCCCTCTCCAACACATCACCACGGCAACCCATCCGTGTGAGCGACTCCCCATCGAGTTTTAACCCAAATTATATTTTCCAGGCCTAAAATCAGAGTCACTGTGAGAAGGAGAACTCATTTTAACAACTTTAAGATGCTCTGGATAGGAGGCGAAGATGAGACATGAATGGCAGAAGAGAAAAATCACATAATATTTTACTCAGAATCCAAACCACAGGCATTTTCTATCTATAGTATTTTAAGAAAAAGAAGCAATATTAGAATTTGTTATTGGTGGTGTTTGTTTTCCAGGGAATGTTCTGGTTTCGCTATAATTCTATTTACCTCTAGTCTCGTTCAGTCATCCTTGATGTTCAGGATAATGGCCTTTAGTCACCAAGGGAAGAGATAATTAAGATCAGCAAATGCTGTTTACTCTGGGAAAAATGTGGAGGAACACACAGCTGAAAGATTTCTGGAATCAGCAAAACACGGGTATCTGATCAGCCATCGGAAACCAGAAATCCAACGAACCAGAACACCCACTAGAAATCACTTTCTTTTATTCAGGCAATTCTCCTTTGATTGCTCTTAGAAATTCTTTATTGTTCATTTCTTCAGTACTAAATTTTTCTTCTGTAAGACCTGATAATGTTAAGAAAAGTCTGGAAAATTGGTCACTTAGCTATTTTCTCAAACCTAGAGCACAGCCATTTGAGCAGGGCTCCCGCCTTTGGGTCCCTGTCCGTTAAAACCATGCACAGCGTGACCAGGGATTCCCAGGGATAGTCGGCTCTGGAGCTCTCCGTGGGGGAGGTGGAGAATTCCCTGCAAGGGGATGACGACTTTCATCAGGGAGTGCTGGGCACACAAGGCTGCAGAGCCAAGACTCAAAGGCAGGTGCATCTCCAGAATTCACCCTCATTGCTCTCAAATGCCTTCTGCGTGGAGAGACATTAATGCCCGTGGGGATGGGCGAGCGCGGGCATGCAGGGCGCCTTCCAAGAACAACGGCGAGAGCATGCTTAAGTAACCACGTCACCTCATGAGGGCTCTGCAAAGACCCTCGCTGAGCTTCATCATTTTCATTGCAAAGCCTTAGTCGTAGGAAGAAGCCGAAATGCAGGATGTCGCGTGAGTTCTGCTACGTCGACTGCGGAACCACCCAGGCTGACGTCATCCCGTGGGCTGCAAGCCTAATCACCTGGGCCGGTGTGCTCGTCCATCATGGGGGCCCCTCCACTCCTGCCAAGAGGAACCTTACCTACATGTCTCCTCTGAAAGGCACCTGCTTTTCCTAGGAAGAAAGCAATTTCCCAATAAACTGGAAATATGCCCACGTCGGTTCCAATAAGGCCGCGGCTCTCCTGTCTGAGGGGGCCTCTGGCTCCACGGGGGAAGCCGGGGAGCATTTTGCCGGCGAACCCCACGGGCAGTGAGGTGCCTGGCTGTTACCAAGCTGGTGTTCCCAGAGCAGGGGCATCAACGGCTCTTCGAAGGCTCAGGCGTGACTTCCTCTGTGGACACAGACGCCCTGTAGTGTGCAGAGGGAGAAGACCCACCAAATCCCCGCTGTCTGAGCCCCCCTTGGTGGGGCCTCGGGCTCTAAAGCACCGCACATGTTACGCGCCCTGGCGTGGACACACAGGCGAGGCCGGGAGTCACCGTGTCCCGTGCCCGGGCGGTCAAACCACTCTCCACCCCGCCAGCTCTTGTGTGAGCATTGCTAAAGAGGTTCCGAATCCACGGGCCCCGGCCACAGTGTCCGGCCAAGAAGCCACACTGCGAGCCAAGTCCCGGGACAGCCCAAAGCCTTCCTCAACTGATATCTAGAAACTGGCCCACTTGGGTACGGCAGGGCAGAGGGAGGGAGGCAGGACCCAGGCGGCTAGTGAGGGCCGGTGGGCACGGACAAGCCTGTTCTGGCTTCACTGGCCCAACCAGCCGTTCATGACACATTCCATTTAGATTGAGAACCTTACGGAACATCCCCACCGCCACCATCAACCATCTCTGAGAACGAAACAAAACAGATATCATGCAGGTTTGTTTTTTTTTTTAATTTCATCTATTCATTTGACAGAGAGAGAGAGAGAAAGTGAGTACTGCAGAGGGAGAGGGAGAAACAGGCTCCCCGCTGAGCAGGGAGCCCGATGTGGGACTCGATCCCAGGACCCTGGGAACATGACCTGAGCTGAAGGCAGACAGTCCACCAACTGAGACGCCCAGATGCCCCGCAGTTCTGTTTTTCTAACCAGGGTGAATAACTGTTAGCATGTCTCCACTTTTAAAATGCCATCTCTATGCCTTTAGTGCAGATTTAAATTGGAGGAGAAAGACTTTAAAAGCAGGCATTTTGTGGCTTTTCTGTATCACACGGGCCAGCCTGTGCCAAAGCAGGCTTATATTTTTAAATTGAGTCCTGAGGACTCGGAGAAAAACACACAAATTGTTGCCACCACGACCAGGATTGCCCTCGTATTAATTAAGGGACGTGCCAAGTAAATGCAAACCAGTATCTCGTTTTCCTTAGGGAGGGAGTGAGCTACGGCTTCAGGGGAAGGGGCAGCGCTGAGGAGTGGACAACAGGGAGAACACGGTCCTCGGTTGGTGAAGCCCTGGTTTAACTTCCAGAGAAAGATTAGGCTAAAGCTAAAGTCAGGGAAGGGATTGTGAAGGATATTTAAAGACAAGGAGGCAAGTCGTGTAGCATGCCGGGTTATTGTCCCCATTCTTTCAGCCCTCTGTCCATGCTGTTAGCTGTATAGGTCTGACCTCTGGGCTCAGACAGCTCATGTGCCAATGGACTGTGGTAGAAGTGCCAACAGTCAGTTCTGAGCCTGTGCCCCCAAGCCGTCATCTATCTCCACTTGCCCTGGTGCACCGATACCCTTGCTGGAGAAGAATGGGTCCCGAGCAGCCCGTGGTCAGAGGAGGAGTCCCATCTGGCACATACGTGGACCTCCCTACCCCTTTGAGCTGCCTGCTGACCCCCTGCCCACTGGCAGGCTTGTGAGAAGAATGAGAAGGATGCCACTGAGACTCTGTGGTTGCTTGTCACCCAGCAAGAGCTGACTGACACAGTGTTTGAGACAAGTGTGTGAACCGGGGACGAGGAATGGGAAATCAGGTTATAAAAGCGAATTGGTTTATGCACTTATCTCACACTCTCATCTGCACCCCGTAAGCGTGGACATTTCATCAGTCACATTTGGAAAAGAGCTCCTTTAAAATGTATGTCCAAGTCAATTAAGAATTGAGAACCTAGAGGCTGGGGGTGGATGCTGGGTTTTTCTGCTACTTGTCTGTTTTTCAGGTCCAGGAGCCTATTGCACGGCACGGGGAAGATGCAAACGGGCTGGGTCTATGTTGGCCTCCCCAGCAATGCCACTGACTCACGCTGGGATCCGGGAACCGCGCTTGGACCCGGCCCTCTTCGGAGACGCGGCAGGGTGAACGCCCCTCATTTCCCTGGCCCATGGGAAGGTGGCCTCCCTGCTCCACGGCTCTGGGTGGTGCCAAAGCCCTCGTCCCGGCCCGCGGACAGGGAGCACACGTGCGGGTGCCGCTCCGGGTCTGGGCCTGTGTTCTGGCCAGGACCTGCCGAGCTCCAAGCGCCCACAACCCCAGGGCTGCCGTGTGCTGTTTGGCGCACACACGGGGCTTGGGGGTCATTTGTTAGCCCCCTCCTACCCCCCCACCCGAGACACGTGGATTTCGCCTGCTGTGTGAAAAAAGATGAGAACCACATTTTTGAGGGAAAAAGCACAAACCCCCACAAAGGAAGGAATCGCCTGCCTCGGGGCTCCCTGTGGTATGCAGCCATAGCGGGTCCACCTGTGGGTCTGATCGCGGGCCTGCCCTACTGAAGGGACCCCCAGGGAGGCAGAGCCCACGGCCCGGAACCAGGGACCCTGTCCGGGCAAATGGAAAGCATAAGGAAGGGGCCAAGAAGTAGCCTGTTGCTAGGGCTTCTGGGCAGGTGACCCCCACCCCAAAGTGGCTATGACCCCAGTTCCTGGGACACGGGCTGGCAGGGGAGGGGGGGCTCGGGGGCAGACCCTGCCTGTGCTCTGTGAGCACGCTGTGTCGCTTCTGGGAATTTTTACCGATTTGTGCAACCCCATTTCACACTGGGCCTCGAAAATGATACAGCGGGTCCCGTCATGGGGACCAAGTGACCCATAAGTGACCGCCGGCTCAGACCAGTGGTCAAAGCAGAAAGCCAGCCCTCTGCACGAGGCCAGGCTGGGCACCTGAGCTCGGGAGAAGGGCACTGGGGCCAGGTGAGGCAGGAGCTGCGGCTCTGGGATGCCCGCAGTGGTTAGACCCGCCAGCTAGCTGGGGGTCCTGCAGCCCAGGGTGCC
Organism: Phoca vitulina; assembly: GCF_004348235.1. Classification (NCBI taxonomy): domain Eukaryota; kingdom Metazoa; phylum Chordata; class Mammalia; order Carnivora; family Phocidae; genus Phoca; species Phoca vitulina. Next base: position 2,822,048 of record NW_022589783.1, on the reverse strand, counting down.
GGCCAGGCTGGTGGGAGAGATGGCCCCCAGCAGCCTCAGACTGAATGCTGTGACCTCCCTATGAACAGGTGCTCTCACCCACAGTTCTGTTCTTTCTTTCTTTAAGATTTATTTATTTATTTGAGAGAGAGAGAGAGAATGCGAGTTCAGGGAGGGTCAGAGGGAGAGGGAGAGAGAATCTCAAGCAGACTCCCCACTGAGTGTAGAGCCCGACGTGAGGCTGGATCTCCCCATCCTGAGATCATGACCGGAGCCAAAATCAAGAGTCAGGCGCTTCGCCGACCGCGCCCCTCGGCGCCGCTCACCCACAGTTCTGTCCGGGGCCCTGAGGCACAGGGTCCCGTGACTCGGATGCAGTTGGGACTCAAAGAGGGCCACGCACGGTGGAGGCGCCCTCCACGCCGGGGAAACCAGGCGGGTAAGTTGACCTCCCCACGTGCAGACCAGACCCCAGGCAGCGTCTTCAAGGGCTTTTCAAGGACAGGGACAGGAAGGACCCCGTGCCGGGGAGGCAAGGAAGAGGCAGGGCCCCGAGCGCAGGGAGCTCCTGCCGCAGAAGCCATCCTGAGTATTTCTAAGCAGGGAGGCCTTGCAGAGACAGTGAGGTGTCTGGTCTCTTCGGAGAAGGTGGCCACATGGCGTGAAGCTGTGTTACCGCACGGGGGGCAGCTCTTCTCTCAGAAGGTCGCCTACGAGTCACCCTTCTTCGGGGACCCCGTCGGGACCAAGAGGATCTTTACCATCGCCCGACCCTGAATGAACTTGTTAAAGCATTTTTAGTGTAATGAAAACATTAAATCAATTCCTCGCGGTGATAGTTGTCATTAAATCAATAGCCTGTGTCGGCCATCATGCTGACGGACACGCGGCAAGGTCTGCTCACAACGCGGGGGACCGCCGGTGCCCTCTCCAGAGCGGTCGCGCTGAGGGCAGGAGAGATAAAAATCTGCTCTGTCCGCCGTTCGGAGCCCCCGAGAAGGGGGCAGATGTCCTGTCTTGGTGTCGCAGGCGTCCTGAGAACAGCAGGACAATGATGCAGGTGCTTCAGTAAGAAAAGCATCTGCACAGATGACTCGTGCGGACCAGTGCGGTGTTGCTCTCACGTCCGCAGTGTTCACACCCGGCAGGAGTCACCGCTCGCTCCATCTTTGTCTCTTCTCCAAATGAGCCAAATAGACCGAAGGAGTCGGGGGAAGTAGGAGCAGAAGGAAATCCTGGAGCGGGCACCCAGGGTGGTCCCGGGGATAAGCACCAGCGTTTGTGGGGCTCTGCTCCCCCAGGACGGGCCCCCCGGCAGCAGCCAACACACCCACCGAGAAGGATGTGGGTTTCAGGAACGCTCAAGCTGGGTCCAGCTGCTGTTTTCAGCTTTCTAAGAGGACGTCTGTTACTCAGAGAGGGGAGCTGGTCTAGATGGAGAGATCACGTTATTCAGGACGCCAGTATCCAGGAGGGTTAAGACCACAAATATCCATCCACGCACGCATAGGCACACCTCCACAAGTGCACACACCCTGTGGGCAGAATCTGGGATGGGAACAAGCTCATCATGGATACTGTTGGGGCAGAAGCACGGAAGACCTTGGGGTCGGAGCGCGGCAGGGTGGGTGTCTGTGGGTGAGTCTGGGGACCCCGGGAGCTCTGGCCCCATAGAAATGGGCAGATGAGGGTGTGAAGGTCTGGGGTCCCAGTCTGAGTGGGAAAAGGTCCATCTGGAGAAGTAGAGTGAGCTAGAAAGTTTGAACCATTGGTAAGACATAAGCAAATCGACAATCACTTGCAGATGACACCTGGAAAACGCAAATGAATCCCCTGAAAGAGTACTAGGGACATGGAGAATTCAGCGCAGTGACATAGGCGGGGAGCCGAGTGCAGACGTCCACTGTGGACATGTGAGGGTGGGACGTCCCGGTGGAATACCAGCGGGCGTTCGTGCATACGACCGTGAACTCAAGGAAAACCACTGTGTGGAGAGGGACTGTGGAGCTATTGGCGTGGCGTGATGAACGATGCTGAGGCCCTGGCTGGGATCACCGAAATCGAGTATGCAGATGGATTCACCTAATGGAAAAAGGACTCCTGGTTCCAGGGAAGAGCAGAGTGGGCTCTTCCTCCTCTAGGAAAGGCGTCATCTACAGACAGGCTGAGCAGACCAGGGGCCTCCTGCCTGGACCTGCCAGGGAAAGAAGGGGCTGACTCAGGATTCGTTTCCTACCATCTAAGCAGGGGCTCATCCCTTGCCGGTGCTGGAGAAAGGGTGGGGAGCTGTGGGACTGATAACCGCAGAAGGGCACAGAGACCTTCCTAGGAGGTCCACTCGGCACAGGCCGACCGTGGGTTCTGCTGCCCCAAGCTGCCCCAGACAGAGGCCACCGGCGCCACCGTCCCTCCACCCACCATGGGGCCAGCTGGTGTCTTTGCCTTTTATCCTCAGTGGCCAAGCAACGGGGGCAGGCAGCCTAATCACATCGAGGGAGATGGGACGTTCTGGGTCAGGCTGCCCAAGCTCACTCATGGTGGCCCAACGTTCAGGGCTTGGAGCCCGCAGCCTAATAGTCAGCACCAGATATTTAAAAAACACGTCTCATGCTGCTGTAGGACAATGAAATCACATCAGCCAGTTTTACAGCTAAGGCCCACGGGCTTCAGCTGCTCTAGGGGGCTGTCTGGCCCACGAAGTGGTCACATCTCCAATGGGCTTCTGCTTCCAGAGGGCAAGGCACCAAGAGGGGGACTATCTCACCAGGGCACTTACCAGGACAGTGGAGAACCGAGAAGCTCACGGGTGGGGTAAGCCTGAGCCCCCAGCACTCAGACGTGGGCAGAGGAGGGAGCCCCCAGAGCAAGGTGGAGGAGGGGTTCACAAGGAAACCAGGAGAGCATGACAGCAAAGACCTGGAGAGCGCAGAGTGGCGCGCTCACCAGCCCAGCTGAGAGGCGGATGCTCTGCTGGATTTGGCAACACGGGAGCAGGGAGCCTGAGCCGTGAACTCAGTCCTTTCCTCTGATGCTTGCCAGTGCGTCCGTGCACCTCGTTCTGGCTACAGCTTCTCCCCACCACGATCCACAGTCTCTATCTCTATGGTACCCAGCGGTGCCCAGATGTACTGATGTCTGCTGGCCGCCTGAATCCTGCAGCGACGCGAGAGAGCACGGCGCCTAAGGAGGGCCTACAGAGCCAGCCTGCCAGGATTGGACTCAAGCTCTGCCCTCCCAGCGCGCGACCTCGGGCAAAAAAACTTGGGTTCTGCTTCAGTTTCCTCATCTGTCAAGTGAGGGTAATAATTCCATCTCCCAGTGTTCAGCTGAGCCCCCTGCCCCCCAACAAAGGAGTAAGGGCAGAGAGCGGAGGATGCATCAAGGTGGGCACAGGGGCTCAATCCTTTGAGACCCCCGGACACTGTAGAGAGCAGAGCTGCGCCTGCTCCAGCCACACACCAAATCCAGACTGCCACCTGATCTTATAACTAAAGCTTCATGCGGGGGCACCTGGGCGGCTTAGTCGGTGAAGCGTCCGACTCTCGATTTTGGCTCAGGTCGTGATCTCAGGGTTATGGGATTGTTGGATCCAGTCCCGCGTCAGGCTCCGAGCTCAGCGTGGAATCTGCTTGTCCCTCTCCCTCTGCCCCTCCCCCTGCACTCTTTCTCTCCCTCTCTCTCTCAGATAAATAGAATCTTATTTTTTTTTTAAGATTGTATTTATTTATTTGACAGAGAGAGACACAGCGAGAGAGGGAACACAAGCAGGGGGAGTGGGAGAGGGAGAAGCAGCCTTCCCGCTGAGCAGGGAGCCCGATGCGGGGCTCGATCCCAGGACCCCGGGATCATGACCTGAGCCAAAGGCAGACGCCTAACGACTGAGCCACCCAGGCGCCCCTCAAATAAATAGAATCTTAAAAAAAATAAAGCTTTATTCGAACACGGCCATGCCCAATTGTTTGCATGCTTTCTTTGTTGCAGGGGCAGGTGCCGAGGGCCCTGAAGAGGAAACCGCCCATAGGTCGGCGGCCCCGCCAGCTCACGGGGCTGTGACAGGTCTGAGGGAGGCAAACGGCGCCGAACTTTGCTGGCATGATGTACATGCTGGACACAGAAGTTAGACAGAATTTCAGTTCTCAGTCCTACTGGTCTCCTGCACAGAGCGTGCCAAGAACAGTCGAAGTCCACAGAAGGGTCTCAGAGGGAAGGTCACCCATCCCAGGGCTCCAGGCGAGGAACCACGTCCAGAGCGGCCTGCTCTGCCAACAGCCACTCTCGGCAAATAGGACAAGGATCAGGGGGAGAGCGGCAAAGAATGCTGATCTCGTGCATTTTATTGCTAATATTACTCCTAGAACGAGGGCAGCCAGGTTGCCTCCTCTGCCCCGCTGGGGAAAGTTTTCTGTATTCTACTTCTTTCCACGGCAGAACTAGGAGAATAGCTTCGGGGCATGGAGCAGGCAAGTTGCATCAACTGTCAGTGTTCAGGGCCATTTGTGCGAGAGAGACGGGGTTCAACTGGGTGGAAGGGGACTTCCCCTCCCAAGTCTCCCTCAGTGAGCTGGCTTCAAATGGAAGGAAACGCTGAAAGAGATTTTCAAAGAGCAAAACAGAGTGAGAGAGAAAAAAAAGAGACAAAGCCATCGGGGAGGATTTCCCGAGTGGAGCTGGGGCTGGCCTGGGGGAGCCGGGGACACCTACAGAGAGCCACCCTCAGCCCCTCCTTGGTGCCTCAGTTTCTCTCCAGCTCCCACAGCGACGCCCAGGGTCTCGAGACAGACTTCCTCGCTCTCCACCCCGCTTGTCAGAGCTGTTGCTTCTGCAGCTACCTGGGGACCCCAAGCCCTGCACGGGTGGGTCCGAGGCACATTAGTGAGGAATTGTGAGCACCCCAATATATGTCTATTCAAAGCTTTAAACATAGGCTCGAAGACACCTTCGAAATGTACCATGTATCATTTTAAGATAAAATATACGTAAGTAGAAGGGCTAACACCTCCTTCCCGGCCCCCTGGGGCTCTGCACCTTCTCTCCGTGCACCCGCCTCAGTCTGGAGACCCTGGACCGGCCAGGTGGCCCTGCGTTATCTGGGGTCCACAGTCTGCGTCTGTGACAACTTCACTGCTAAAAAGACTTTTGGAAACCACAGTTGTCGACGGGTCCAGACACCTTTCTTTTGTCAGAATTCTCGCATCCCGTGCCTCCCTCCTGCTGCCCTGGATCATCTGGGAAGTTATCTTTGTCTCCGTGCGGCACGCGGCTCCTCCCAGGCTCAGTTACATGTTTGCATTTGAGCAGGAACTTTCTGGAGAGGATGCATTCGAGTAAAGAAGTGACGTCAGGCATTGGGTCCAGACAAAGGACGGTGCAGGGGTGCCTGCCGATTCTGTGTGGGGTGGGGAGGGGACCACGTCTGAGGCTACATGGGAAAGGGGAGGTGATGGGTGCTCTGAGCAGAGTGCCGGCCACGCACACCTCCCCTGTGCCACTCCCCCAGCACTCACTCCTCGGTCCTCAGCTCAGGTCACCTCTCCAGCCTTGCTCACACCGGCTTGTGGGCTCCCAGCCCCGCCCCGCCTCCCCCGCCCCCAGCTCCTGGCCACACGGGGCACTGGCAAGACTCCCCACACCCCGGTCCCAGAGCCAGGCCAGGGAAGCCAGACCAGGTCAGGGTAGAGCTTGGACAGGTAGGCGCATCCTCCCTCTACCCAGAGACCCAGGGGCCACGTGACGGGGCCACAGAGCATGAAGAAGTCAACTGCAGATCTAGATGCAGCCGTGAATCCAGAGCTATCCAGAAGCCTCCAGGCTTCTGTCCCAGCACCGGAGGCCTCTCTGTTACAGGGGTCCCGTCCCCACCATGAAGGCAATCACAGGACTGCCATTCTCTGTTCTGTCCCCTGCTTCTCACACCCAGTACCTTGCAAGATGGAAAGAATGCCCCTTCTGCCTTTTGTCCTCCTAACGAGGAGGAAACTTAAACCCCCCTATGGATTCTAGAGTCTGGGGGCCAAAGTCCCAGCCAGAACACCGGCAAGGGCATCCGCTGAAATCAGTCATAAGAGATGTCACCCCAGCGCTCCAGGGTGGGTGTGCCGGCCTGACCCCCACAGCCGACCCCGCACCCCCACGCCCACCCCGGAAGGGAGGCTAAGAGGCGAAGGGGCTGCCCCAAGCCACGGAGCCACGGCAGGCCCGGGAGGCTCAGCCGGCTCTCAAACAGGACCCACGCCTGGGCGTCGCTGAGCCCCGAGGACTTCCCAGTCGGGTGCCCCGGGGCCCAGGAGAGGGCTGTCCAGCAGCCGCACTCACCTCCGCAGAGCACCCAGGGCCCGCGCCGGCCACGGCAGCAGGGCCAGCAGGACCACGATCAGCAGCACTGACCCCATGCTTCACAGCGGCAGTCCTCCGAAGCTGGCCCGCTGCTGAGCGCCCACAGGGAGCGGCGCATGTCACCTGTCACCTGGAGACCGTGCCCGCCCTGCAGCGGCCACGCCTGCGTCCGTGACCAGGTGCCGGCAGCTGGCCTCGGCTCAGCTGGTCGCCGCCCCCTTGGCCCCATCCCTGCCCACACCCCGCCCCCCCCGCCTCCATCCCAGGCCCCCTCACCCCGGCCCTGCTGCATCAGCTGGTTCAGCTCTGCGGTGCCCATGGCCCCTGGGAGCTAGAGCTGGCCCCTAGAGACCCCAGCTCTGGTGCACGCACTCCTGAGTGCAGATCCTCACCCTGCAGGTGAAGGTGTGCGCTCACGCTGGTCACTTGGAGCCTCTGGGCCTTGTTCTCGGTACTGCTACGGAAGGAAGGAGAGAGGGATGTCTCAAGATTACTTGTAACACCTGCCCCAGCCCTGACGGGCTGTTCTTCTAGGTACCTTGGTACCGTTTAGTGGAGAAGAGTATTTGGAAGCCAAGTTTGGGGGGCTCACTGTTTATTGTTACTGGGATGTCACTGTTCCCAGGCTCTTTCAGTGGAAGAAATGTGTGTATGGACCAGCAGGCGCACACTCACCCCCCACACACATCTCGAGGCCCGAATTGACACAAGACCTCCAAGCCCGATCCAGCACACCTCAAATTCTTCCTGACCTCCCTTTCTGACACTGTCCCTTCTCCAGCAGCACGAAAGCTGGCCCCCGTTTTCACCAGTGTTTCTTTTCATTTCCCTGCAAACGCCCCCAAGCCTCCGCAGTTAGCCATTCGCTCCTGCTTGCGTGCTGGGGGCCAGGACATTATCTTTCATCAGGGCAGCGGCGCGCCCGGTCAGGGATGGTCACCAGGCGATCGGGGATGGTCCCCAGGCGATCGGGGATGGGCCCCTGGCGATCGGGGATGGCCACCAGGCGATCGGGGATGGTCCCTTGGCGATCAGGGATGGCCACCAGGCGATCAGGGATGGCCCCCTGGCGATCAGGGATGGCCACCAGGCGATCGGGGATGGCCCCCTGGCGATCAGGGATGGCCACCAGGTGATCAGGGATGGCCACCAGGCGATCAGGGATGGTCACCAGACGAAGTTTGGGTGCTGAGTTGTAAGCAGAAGGAGCTGGGTGGGACTTCAGAAAAGCTCATTAAAAGTGGGAATGATGTGATGTGAAGCGGGGTCTGGGAGCGAATGGTCAAGAAGGAATTCTTGAGATGTCTTCAGTGCAGAAGGTGTGGTTTTATTAAAGCAGGGCCACAGGACCTGTGGGCAGAAAGACCTGCCCTGGGGTTGTGAAGAGTGGCCCATTATATACTTTCAAGTCGGGAGGGGGTTAGGGACAATGTAAGTCTCTAAGGAATTTGGAAGCAAGGTTTCCAGGGGCTACCCTCGAGGGGTTACCTATTGTTAGAAAAAGGTCATTTACTACTATCTAGTAAAATCATAGACATGAGACCCTTCAGATGTGTACGGGTGGGCCATATGCTTGGACGATGATTGCTAACATGTATCTTGAGGGGGCAGAGATAAAGGAAATTTCTAAAGGGATTTTTACAGGATCCTGGAGGTCGGGCTAATGTCAAGCTAAGGTTGCCTTTTGCCTCTAGCGAAGTATTAACTTCAAGGCCGATGAGTTCCTGGAGGTCGGTCACTCGGCCTGTCCCAAGGACTTGCCAATGGGCTGCAAGTTGTAAGGAGATTTAATTTTTTCTACGTTTCTTTTGCTTTTGTTCTCCACATCAGGAAGGTGGCTGCAATGGGTCCTTCTTGCCTTTCCTTTGTTCTTTCTGCTTCCTCCCTGGAATGTGGATCTGATGGCTAGAACTCCGGCAGGCGTCCCAGACCCTGAGGCAGGCTTGAGTCTGGAAAGCAGAGAGCAGACGCAGAGTGAGAACCCAGGAGCCTGGATCCTGAGGCCTCTGTGCCGATTCCATACCAGCCCTTAACTGTCAACTTTTGGCCTTCTTTTCATATAAGGGAAAACGTAAATCCCTGCAGGTTTAAGCCATTGTTCTTGTTGGCGTATGTTGCTGGAAGCTGAATGAAATTCCTAACCGAAGAAAGCAGAGAGGTGATCGTCCCCCTCCCGTCAGAGAGTCTATTTAGTCTGCAGTGCAGAAGTGGGAGCCCCAGTGAACCCCAGCCTCTTGGCCCAGCGGGTTGGGGGGGCAGCACCCCATTCCAGAGGAGCCAGTCAGTAAGCTGGGCTGGGCCAGTGTAGTTGTTGGAGGTGAGACCCAAGGACCTTGCTGAAGAGCCAGGAGGAAGAGGAAAATGGAGCATGGGGTGGGGTCCCATGCAACCCCAGAGAGAGCAAAGGAGCCAGAGGGGGGTGAGTGAGAGCCTTCTAGACACCATGCAGTCTGGCTTTCCTTCCTCAGCTCTGGGGGTCTCTGGACCTTTCATAAGCACCCGTTTTCTCCTGTCTGCAGGGCCACCATCCACCTATTACACAGTCTACAAACCTGGAAGTCTTCCCTAGCAACCCCCCCTCCCTGGGCCCCATACCTAATGCCTGGCCAATCTTCTTGATTTTGTCTTCTAAATATTTCTGGAATGGCTCTGTTTCTCTCCATCTCCGCCACCACCATCTTCTCCATGTGTAGCCACAGCAGGTCCCGACCAGCGCGCCTGAGCCCCCGGCCCATCCCACTATACCCCCTATGCCGCCAGAGGGAGCTTTTCTCAAACGGGCCTCAGGATGAGATGAAGGTGGTGTTTCCAGTAAAGGGGGCTATTCAGTAAGTGATCTTGGAGTGTACCTTACACCAAGCCAACTCCAGATGGATTAAGAAACAAAACCATAAAAGTACTAGAATGAGTTATGGAAGACTATTTTTTATATAATTGCAGAATGGGGCAGGACTTTTTAACTAGTACCAAAACAGAAAAAAAAATCTGTAACACAAAAGAAAGAGAACACTCCTATAATCATTTCTTTTTCAGTAATCTCTATGCCCAATGTGGGGCTCGAACTCATGACCCCGAGATCAAGAGTTGCACACTCTACAGACTGAGCCAGCCAGGTGCCCCTACTCCTATAATTATTTAAAAAATAAAATGAAACCAATAGGCAGAGCACAGAGGACTTTTACGGCCGTGATAATGTTCTGTGTGATACTGTTACTGTGGATACAAGTCGGACACACTTGTGCAGGCCTGTAGGCTCAGACCCTCACATAAACTGTGGACCCTGCGTGATGATGGCGTGTCAGTGTGGACTCACCAACCGTCACGAATGCAACAAATGGGGGTGTGTTGATAATGAGACCGGCCACGGGGGGCGGTGCACAGGGTATGTGGAAAGTCAGTAATTCTGCTCAAAAACTGCCCTAAAATATATAGGCCACTCAAAACAAAACGCCTTAAAATCTAACAACCCACTTGAAAACCGAGTGAGGATTTGAATGGAAAGACTAGCAAAATGAAAGACCCGGTAACACCGCAAGTTGGTGCTGGCGTGACAAAACGTCATCCTCCTACGTCGTGAACGGGGGTGGCCTCCGTGGAAGGCGATCTGGTGGTGTCCAAATAGTCCCTCACGTGACAGATATGCATACGGGGTGACCCCCGGATTCCACTTCCAGAATCTGTGCCACACGTCCACTTGCACGGGGACAGACGGTTCAGGGTCACACACGACAGACCGTCGTAACAGCCGTGGTCGGAAGTAAACCACCCGCCAGCGGGCAACGGTGCGGTACGGCGCGACGAGCCACCGTCAGGAAAAGGAAGTCATTATTTTCATGTGCTGCTATGGGATCGTCCCCAAAATGTATTTCTAAGTTAAAAAAAAAAAAAGGCTCCAAACCATGTGTCTAATGTCACGTGCTACTGATGCGGAGCAGACCTTGTCACCCCAGATTATGCCTGTTTGGCATAAAGATCATTTTAGGTTGATTATTTTTAAGAAACTGCAGATTCAGGAAAAGCTCTTCGCTTTCCCCTCAGCTGCCTGAATTTACACTGGGAAGGGGACCTGGACCAGGAAAGCAGCTCTTGCCAGAGATTCCTCCCTACCTAGGAAACTTACCTGCATCACGGGGCAACCTGTGTTTTCCAGACACCTCTGCCTGGCCTTCCGCCCCCGTGCGGCCCTGGACCCCACCCCTTCCTTCTGCTCAGCATGTTATATAAGCCTCAATCACCTGGCTGCCCTTTGGGTCTCATATTTTGGGGGCTTCTATATGTTCAAAATTTTTCTCCTGCTAATCTGTCTTATGTCAATTTAATTATGAGACCAGCCAAAGAACCTAGAAGGGAAGAAGGAAAACTCTTCTGCTCCCTCACTTCCGAAGAGCTTTCAACAAGATGCCTTTAGGGTTTGCTTTCCTCCACTGTGGCTGGAACCAAACAACCCAGGAAGCCACCAGGCTGTGTGGATGCGGAGGACCTCTCAGGAAGGCCTGCGTTCTCCCAGCAGCCTCTGTGCTGTGGCAACACTCTGCTCTTACAGAAGACCTACAGTAGTGCCTATTTTCGCTAAGTAAAAGAAATCTGAAGAGCAAAAATAGCACTGGGTGCTTGATTCACGGTGAGCCCTCTCTGATATGCTCTACTTTCTGACATCGAGGAAATGTGTACTAGTCTTTCGTAAAAGCGAGGGGGCTTAACTCGAGCTCTCGGAACGTGAGGGACACTTGTACGCTCCTGTCACTCTGTAGGCATAACGTGCTGTTCACGTAACCCTGCAGGTGCGATCTGCCGCACAGAAGAGGGTCTGCTCAAGCCCACCCTGTGGGGTCACGTGACGGGAAGGGAAGCCTGGGGTCATCCTCTGACAGTCACCTTCGCTGGGAATAGAACCTGCTGGTGCTGCTGGGAAGCCCCAAGAGAGGGTGGGCTGGAATTTTCCCAGGCATAGAGTTTGCTGCCCCAGCCTGCAAGGGGGGGGATTCACAGCCCCCCTACCCTCATCCTCCCTCCCTTCCCCAATCTCCCTAACCCCACCCCTACCCTCCCCGCTCTCTCCACCCCCACCCCCCTGCACCCCTCCCCACCCTTCCCTCCCCTCCACCTCCCCCCATAGGTAGCAGGGTGGGTGGGCAATGCTAGAAAAGCCAGCAGGTGCCAGGGACAGACCCCACAGCTGCCCTGCCTCCTCCTTGCCCCTGAAGCTGCCAGGAGCCTGAGACTCCTTTTTTTTTTCTTAAGATTTTATTTATTCATTTGACAGAGCGAGAGGAGAGCACAAGCAGGGGGAGCGGAGGGAAAAGCAGGCTCCCTGCTGAGCCAGGAGCCTGATGCGGGGCTTGATCCCAGGACCCCAGGACCCCAGGATCATGACCTGAGCCAAAGGCAGACGCTTCACCGACTGAGCCACCCAGGCGCCCCAAGCCTGAGACTCTTGAGAGAAAACCATCTGAAGTACCACACGGCCATTTCTATTTAAAATCAGTGTATTCTGGGGCATCTGGGTGGCTCAGTCGACTCTTGGTTTTGGCTCAGGTCATGATCTCAGGGTCTTGAGATCAAGCCTCACATTGGGCTCTGTGCTCAGTGGGGAGTCTGCTGGAGATTGCACTTTCTCTCTCTTTCAAATAAATAAATAAATACATCTTTAGAAAAAATAAATAAAATCATTGTATTCCATTTTAACTGGATGCCATCAACGTGTATTAACATATCATTTCACATTTAAAGGTTTTGTGGCAAGGTAGTGCTGAGTTGACCCTCAAGGCAAGGAAGAATGAATAAGAGAAAAAGCCAATAACCTCACCCCTCTGAGGTTTAAAGCACCATCTCATTTACTGGGAGAGGTATTTTTCTTTCATTGAATTGTTTTGTCTCTTTTACTTAGACTGGAAACCTCCTGGGCACGGCCGACGTGACCCTCTGGCCCTAAGCATAAGCAACAATAACCACTAACGTTAAAGAAGCACACGTCATTGCCTGAATATCTGAACAGATCCACAGACGTCTGAGAGGAAGAGCGACCCCCCACCCCCCTCCGGCTCGGGGTTCCTTCCCGGTGCAGACAAGAAGTGAGCCCTTCTCCGCGGTGTCCTCAGACAAAGTGGGTGCCGGGGCCCACCCGGGGCTGGGGACGCCCCCTCTATGCCCTGCACGCGCACGAGCTTTTGTTTCTAAAAAGCGTCGTCCTTACTTGTGGCAGGGACCCCTGGAGCACCAGAGTGCTGGACAACTAACCCAGCTGACGAGCAAAGGAGGGAGCTCCTCCTCTGGGTGAGGAGACTGGCCAGGAAAAGCTTTTCCCTAAGCTGCCGCAATGGAACCCTAGAAAGAGGAAAGGAAATGAGCTGAGAATCTGAGAATCTGCTCCCTTTCTCCCAGCTCACCTTCCTCTCTTCAACGTATTTGCCTGACAGAATCAGGGTCTGTGTTTTCTGGGAGAAATACTGCTGCTGTGGGAACCTTTCAGGACCTGCCTCCCCACGCGCCCCCCCCACCCCGAGCTGACGCCCCAGTGCGTGGGCTGCCTGGGAGCTGGGACAGGGAGCCACAGGGACACCTGGACAAGCAGCCCCACTGGGGACCAGGGCCCCGGGATGGAGCCAGTGGTCACACTGAGGCCTGGGCCACATGGCTCTGACCTCGAGCTGCTTGTCGTCCCCAGACCCCCGAGCTAGGCACTGCGGAGAGCAAACAGGTCCAAACTCTGTGATTTCAGGAGAGTTTACTAACGGGCCTGGCCGCTTGAAGCAAAGTGGGAAGGACAGTGCCGTCCCTGGGACCCTCGACAACTCTGAGCCCAGAAGGACGACCGGAGTTCGGAGAGGACAGTTGTAACAAAGCTGACTTCATAAAACGTGGCCTTCAGTGAGGGACGCGCGCCCCCCTTGCCAACCCGCTAGGAGTGGGCCTGTGCGCTCCAGCCTCGGGCCACTGCGCTGGCCCTGGAGGGCTTGGAGCCGAGGGAGGCCCCAGTGGGTGGGTCTCCAGGGCTTGGGGAGGGCTGGGGAGGGCAGAGGAGAGGTCCTGCACGGAGGCCTGGGGTTGAACCCTTCCTGTCCCGCTAAACAATGCACTGAGTGTTTGGATGTCTTATCCCCTCTGTACCCCGCCGTCCCCCTCCTCCCCTTCTGGATTACACAGCCCAGCTCATGGCTCCTACCACACCCCCTCCTCCAGGCTGGCTCCAAGTTGCTCCAAAGATACCAACATAATGGCAACTCAGACCCAATACCCAAGTGGCAGCCCCCCTGCCCTGAGGGTAAAATGCAATGTCCTTAGCGCTGGTGTGAAAGTCCGGCCACCGGCCTCTCTCTCTGCCACTGGGTTTATGTTCCCTATCATCTTTCTTCAGACCTGTGCACCTCGTTTACAGTGTCCCCTCAGGCTGGTCCTCCTTTCCCAGACCTTTCCTTATTCGTCCAACTGCTCCTGGCCCTTCAAGATTTGACTCAAGTGTCACCTCCTCCAGGAAGCCTTCCCTGAACACTTGCCTGCCCTCCAGTCCGAGGTTGGGTCTGGCTGCAGTGCCCCCAAGGCTGTGCCCAGTGTCTCTGTCAGAGCGCCCCCTTCCGTCCGCACTGTGATGGCCCCTGCCAATCCGTCTGCTGGGAGGAGCCCAGGGGCTGGGCCGTGGACACTGGTCCAGAGCTTCTGAACGCACCCGTGATGGCTGGACCTGAGCAGCTCACTGTGTCTGCAGGGCTCCATCTTTCCAACGATAAAAAGGAGGATATTATTAAGTGAACTCCAAGAGCATTTCCAGCTTGAACATTTCATCAATTGTCCTTGAACTAAAAGCCACGGGAAGCAGAACTTGGCATGAGAGGCCGCTGTTCTCATTGGCTGCCCTCGGTGGGTCCCGCCCCGACTGTGACCTTGGCCAAACCCGGGGGGGGGGGGCGGGGGGGCCGCGAGTCTCCAGCTATCAGGAACCTTCCCCAGCAGCAGGCCGGCTCCCACTCCGCTCTCGCTGTCGTAGGGGTTTGGGAACATATGTGCCCGCTTGCCTGAGGCACCGGAGGGCTGGTTTAACAGGCTCACGCTAGGGAAATAACGTGCGAATGGGTCATAATACTGTATTCGCATTTTGCATGTTTCCCCGGTTTCCGCTGGAAATAATCAAGGCTGTACGGGTGGGGATGGTCCTTCCCGGAAACAGGTCGTGCCCGGTGTGAGTGTGGTGGGGAGCACGTGGGGAGGAAAGCCGTCTGAAGGGAGAGGCGGGCTGGTGAGAACCCAGGGCCCCGGGGGCTGTGCGGAGGCTGAGAGCAGGGCCGCCCCGCCGGAGGGGACCAGCTTGCCTCTCCCTTCAGCCGCCGGCCCCGCCTTCTCTCTTGGCTGCGCCCCGGGTTGCATATGTGTTCACACTGAACTATTCTGGGGGGATGTTAACGTGGATCAAAGCAGCACATGTAGAGGGTTTAAAATGCCAAATGCTCGGGCGACACGGACCTGAGCCGCGCAGCTCCCACCCCGCCCGAGGCTGCACCTCTGACGTCCGCCGGCGGCCTGGGCTCTGCCCGCACAGGGATGCCCTGGGGTGTCACCCCACACAGCGGCCCCTGCAGCTTCCCGGTGGGGCCCGGCTCCATCGGAACACTCGTCTCTGGGAAGAGTGATCTGCTCCTCCCCGCCCCACTGCAGAACCCGCGGGCTGCTCTGGGCCCTCAGAGCTCCAGGCCTGGCGCCTCCTGGGGTCTGCTGGAAACGCCTAGTGAAGGAGCTTCTGCCCCACAAGCCGGTCTGTCCTGGGCTTGGAGTCACACAGCTGGGAAAGGCTCTCCCCACCCTGGACCTTGGGGGTCCGGGGCTGGACAGCCTCCAACGACCCTCCCAGCCCCTGGCGGGCCGGCTCCACACGGGTGGGGCGAGTCTTCAGGGTCCGCTGGGGGTAGGTGTGTGTGCAGGCCCTCAATGGACAGGAAATTGTCATTCTTGAGATTTTTTTCTTTGTTTGGAGTCTGAGTCTCAGCGATTGTGCGCTCTAAACCCTTGATTTTTCTGTATGAGAAAACGGAGGGCCCAGTAGGCCCTGTGGCTTGTGAGAAGCTAGAGAAGTGGTCGGTGCGGAGAGACTGGACAGGCCCAGGACCACCGCCAGAGCAGAATGAAACACCACAACCCACAACAGCCAGGCCTGGAAAGCATCCCAGTGCCCAGCGACCAGCCCAGGAGCCAGCCCGGCTCGCAGGATGTCAGAACTCTGTCCCCAGCAGCCAGCTCACGAAGCCCCATATCAGTTGGGCCAAAACGGCCAGACTTGATCAATAAGAGCCAGCTGCGCCCCACCCCCCCCCCGACCTCCAGCTGAGGGCCAACGGGAAAGCCAGATCCACTCCCCCGACCAGTCCTGTAGGATCCTGCTTCCAGTTAGCCATCCCAGGGTCCCCACGCCCACGGCCCCTGGCGGGGCACCTCGACCCCCTTTTCCACCATGAGGCTGTCCCACCCCGTGCCGTCTCTGTGTCCCCACCGAGCATGCACGACGGCCGCAGAGCCTGCGCTCCAGTCGGCTCTGAGCCAGCAGCCTCTGCTTCTCTCCCTTGGACCTTCTTTTACTTCCAAAGCGGCGGAGCAAGGCTTAGCCACCAGGCCTCTGGACCCCTTCCCGCGAGCTTTCCCGCGAGCCAAGCCATCCAGAGGCTGGCTGCCCGCTGCGGTAGGCCGCGGGGAGCCGCCCAGCCTTTGGCATTGTTTTCCCTCGGAAACAGTCATTTAAAGCTCCAAACAATCAACTACGGCTGAACTTCTTGAGAATTATTTTCGGACTTGGCATTTCCTGGCTGCACATCACCCATGTTTAGCCACGTTTATATTTGGAGCCCCATCCCCGACGAGTTGTTTGCACACATTTTACTTTGCAGCTCTTCTCTCACGTCGATGGGCCCCATTCCCTCCCCACCTCCGCAGTAGCTGGGACGCTGCCCGCTTCCTGCTGGAGGCTCAGATGTCTCCAGCCTGTTTTGTGCCGTGCTAGGGTGCCCTCAGGTGTGAGAGGCTGCGCCGTGTTTGAATCGCCGTGTTCAGTCACTAACATGCAGTTCACGCTAGGAAGTCGGGTTGATTTAGAAATCTGACACATCACTTTTATGGTAAAATCTCATGAGCTTTACAATGCATTCCATTAAAAAAAGTTTTAAAGAAATAATATTTATAATTCTAAACTCAAGCTCTTCTTTTTTACTTTTTAAACATTTTATTTATTTATTTGAGAGAGAGAGAGAAAGAACAAGAGAGAGAGCACAAGCTGGGGTAGGAGCAGAGGGAGAAGCAGACGCCCCCTGAGCAGGGAGCCTGAAGCAGGACTCAATCCCAGGACCCTGGGATCATGACCTGAGCCAAAGGCAGACGCTTAACCGACTGAGCCTCCCAGGCGCCCCTAAACTCAAACTCCTCTTAAAAACAAATACTCAGTGAACAACCTCCGAGGGGAAGAAAAGTACAAAACCCCAACATCTAATGAGAAAAAGTGTTAATTTTGTAAGAAATAAATTCTCACTGATTTGTGAGAGTTCCTAGGATCAGGATCTGTCACCTTATTACTAGTGTTCCACGAATCTGAGCTATGGGAACTATTGACTTTTGACCAATAATTTGGCCCGTCCCAAGTGGTCTTTTCTAGCTTATTTCCTGCCCTTCTCATGGGAAGGCTGGGCGAGCGGCGTGTTTTACTCCTGCTCCTCGGGATCCTCCGCCGGAGACCCGGCACGTGACTTGCCGGAGCGCCCCGATGACCGTGGCATGCCCCCTTGTCCTCCACGTTACCAGAAGAGTTAATGAATACAGATGTCCGCAGACAGCTTTGTAAATCCAAGGAGGGACATCACTGGTTCTGGGGGAAGGGGCAGGGGAGCTGGGGACAGGGGACTCAGTTCCCTGTCGGAAACTTTGCAGAACACAGATGCTTGGGCCTCCCTTCCCTCCCCAAAAAGTGCAGCCCACACAATATGGAATAGAGAGTTCTTCAAAAGTATCCAGGCTCATTTGCCACCAGGGAGCATGGACGGGCTCACTGGCTGTTTCTCTGCCTTCAAGCCACTCCCATGAGTCGTAGGGCATGCCTTTGTAGAAGAAATTCTCAGAACACATGACATCAGTGACATCAGGTTAAAATTAACATTCAGGAGGCCTCCAAAGGGGAGGTGGGAGGGGCGAGCAGAGGCCGGTGAGCGGCTGACTCAGGTGATCACCATTTGCACCCCTCCTCGCCTGGCCGTGCCCCGCCCCTTGCCCCGGCCACTCCCACAATCTGAGCCCATTTCCTTGATTGCAGGAAGGCGGGGACCCTTGGAGCAACCTGTGCCTGGTCCCCAAATTGCATAGAACGTAGGAGGAGAGACAGGAGACAGTTTCTGGAAATAAATTATATACATCACAGCGGTGGTTGCAAAAGGGCGATGGAGGAAAACATAGTCAAGAATGCAGGCTTGAGGTTTGAGACTGCAGTTTTCTGGCTCCAACATGAGCTCCCGAAGCTAAGAGACACGGGGGAGATCCCTGGATTTCCCGCTGCTGTTAAACCGAAAGCCATTTCATTTGTTTCAAAGTGTTTTAATCAGATTTTAAACATGCGTCACCGCCGGAAGATGAAAGGAATGTTCGCCAGAGTAATTTTTCATAGTTCTGCTCTTTTTTGTCCAACTAGATCAATAAACTAATGGGTACCTAGGAAAATGACTGCGTTTTGTATCTGTGGGAGCTTCAAAAGGCAAGGAGATGCTGGATTCTTCTACAGTTACAGGGCAGTGTTTTGCGCGTCGAAATATGTACATACTCATTTATCTTCAAAGCCCTGAAATGATGGCTTCTGAAGAGATCACAGCTTTTCCCTTCCGTTTACATCAGTCAAGGCCTCCTTCCCCAGAAGGTGGGAGATGTTCTTTTTGCTGCACAAAGTGGGCAAGATTCTGGGATGGGCTCATATGTCATGAATACTCCTTAATTGCAAAACTCTGCCTGAAAGGCTACGTGCCCCCCCAGCCCCGGGAATAACCCCCCACTCGGGGTGAGATGGAGCGCTCGGCGGTCACACACACGGGGCTCTTCAGAACCTAGCGGCGGACCCAAGAATGCCCATCAGCCCCGAGCAGCCGTGTGTGTCTGTGCTGATCAGCCTGGGTCTCGGGGTCCCGCCAACCTAACTGGTGGCCACGTCTGACCAGAAGGGCTCCTCGTGCACTGAAGACACAGAAACAGGATAACACACGGGCTCATGTTGATTCTCGGGTCCCCAAAGCTCATTTCTGTTTCGTTTTAACACTCACTGATGTACTGGGAGCTCCCGAGAAGAGCAGCCTTGACGGAATAAATGATTAAGTTGAGAAGTTGGGTGTCCAAACAGGCATATCTTTCTAAATTGCAAATCATTCACTGGTTCACAGACTTTAGCTGTGACAAACACATTGCATTGTTTAAGAGGCCTAAATGGGTTTGCTCTGCTCCTGTAGATCAGCCCTAATGCTCTCCCAGTAGGAAATTTATTGCAAAAAAAACCCAAAAATCATTCTTACTGGAAAGGAAAAAAAAATACATCTTTCACCAAATAATGAAAGATAAATATCTGACGAGTCACATTTCAGTTAGAAAGGGACTTATAATGTGTGTCCCTGTTTGGTCTACTGTCTCCCTACATAACTCATGGAAACTGTGTGTGAGAATAAAGGAGAATACGAGGTTAATAAGATTTTTCATTTCATACTAGTTTGAAGATACTGCTTTGGAGCACTAAAAAAAAAAAAAAGAAGAAGAAGAAGAATATTATGAAAAAAATCTGTCAACTCAGTTATTTTATTTTTGTAAACATCTTATTTTTAAGTAATCTCTATACCCAACGTGGGGCTCCAACTCACAGCCCTGAGACCAAGAGTTTCACGCTCTACCCACGGAGCCAGCCAGGTGCCCCTCAACTCAGGTATTTTAAATGAATGAAAAGAGTAGATATTTACAAGAAATATAAAGTATGTTTTTCTAAACTGAAAAATTCCTTTGTAATGCAATCAAACAAATTCTGACTTTAAATTATCCAGCTCACCAATTTGGAGTTTTAGAGATCTTGCTTTCCTTAAGCAGAATGTCCTGCACAGAATGGTTTGAACTCACCTGCCCCCACCCCTGTCCTCCCTCTGAATAAATGGAACGGAGAGAAAGTGCGTAACAGTGAATACAACCACTTCTGGAGAAGTCCAAATTTTCGACATTCTCAAAAGGATTAGAATAATGGTGTTATTCAACCCTTTGTATGACAAGATC
The DNA here is from genome assembly GCF_004348235.1 of Phoca vitulina. Lineage (NCBI taxonomy): Eukaryota > Metazoa > Chordata > Mammalia > Carnivora > Phocidae > Phoca > Phoca vitulina. Next base: position 2,802,485 of record NW_022589783.1, on the reverse strand, counting down.
TCTACTTGTCCTTCCTCCTCTTCATCAAAGTGGTTACAATGTTCCGAAACAAGACTAGAGATTCAAATTGTGGACTTGGCTGGTTTTGGAACATTTACAGATCTTCTTCCACTTACAATGCAGTCATGTTCTGGTAAACACACTGTAGGTTGAAAATATGGTAAGTAGACAATGCATTTCACACACCTAACCTACCGAACGTCACAGCGTAGCCCAGCCCACTGTAAGTGTGCTCAGGGCGCTCACATTAGCCCACAGTTGGGCAAAGTCATGTAACACGAAGGCTATTTGACAGTAAAGTGTCGAATATCTCCTGGAATACGCGGCACGCTGTCCTGAAAGTGACGGACGGGACGGCTGTGTGGGTGCAGACAGCTGTCGGTGTATCGGCCGTGGCCCCTCGCGATCGCGTGGCAGCTGGGAGCTGCGGCCCCCGCCCGGCATCACGGGGGGAGGATCAGACCGCGCATCGCTAGCCCGGGAAGAGATCCACATTCAGAACTCGGAGCACAGTTTCTGCTGAGTGTGTATCGCTTTCGCACCATCGTGAGGTCGAAAAACGGCATAAGTGGGACCATGGTTAGGTCTGAGACCATCTGTATTCAATTGTTAATCCAACTAACAGATGATCTTGAACAATTTCTGTTTATAAAATGCATTATATATTAGTCAGAAATACGAAACAGGCCTACCTCCTCAAACCACATTCCAAAACGGGTCCTTTCTCGGGGAGCAGTCCATGCAGTGCTGCCAGCCACCAGCGGGGGTGACATGACAGTCACCGAGAGGGGAATTCGAGTGGTGTCAGGAGCCTACCGTGATACTGTCAGGACATCCAAGAAAGGCAAACTATGTGTTCTCTTCACTGTTTTCTTTCCAAACATGTTTGATGACCCATCATTTATGAACATTTGCATTCTCTGAGAGGATTCTTTCATATGCCACTGAGCTACTTCAACATAAAGCATCCATCATGGATTAAGAGGGACAAGGTCCTATATAAAGAATAGTTATATCTTAATTGTCTTGAAAGCGTGGCATGGGAATTGAAAACTCAAAGGTCAGAAATTCTACTTTGTTTTTCTTATTTTTCAAGAACTCAAGAGGCCAACAACATTAAGATTGATAGAAATACATTTTCCTTGTCTCTTGTTGCACATTATACTAAACAGGAAAAGATGTCAAGCTGACAGGACTTCATGATGTTTTCTATCTAAAGGTGAATTGCCTTAGTATGCCTACTAACAGACATACTACCTTATAGGTAAGAGGACTAACAGACAAATCATGAAAGAGCTCATTATGAAGGACCGTGGACATTGGAAAGCATGTTTAACCTCAGGAGCAATCAAGTACAAAGGAAACCCCAACTGAGATGTTATGATCCACCAGTCGAATTATGACAGACAAAAAATGTATTAATCACAAGAAGTGCATGAGAGATGATACATCGATCCAATCTTTCTTGGGGGCAGGGGAAGTGTAGACAGGGATTCAGGAGCATTAAAAATGTTATAGCTTCTGACTCATTAGTGGCCCTATTGGGAATCTAACCCAAGCAAAAAAATCTTAAATCCAAAGATATATGGATGAGGTCATTCATCCCAGCAGTACATACAAGAGAAAAACACAGGGCACATTCTAAATATGGCCAATAAAATAGTTAACTAAGTTATAACAGTCATATGATTATATATATTTAGTCAATAGAATGATACCTATACACACTTCCAGAGATAAGCATCTGAAAGGATGTAGGCAAATCATTTTTAAATAGTACAGTTAAGGGTATTTTTCACACTATTATTTTGTTTACCTACTTTTTTTAGTTTTATGTAATAATCATGTTTACTTCAGTAGTAAGGAAAACTCTAAAAAGACATTTCATATAAGAAATAAATTTACTGGGGTGTCTGGCTGGCTCAGTCAATGGAGCATGTGACTCTTGATCTTGGGTTCGGGAGTTCGAGCCCCATGTTGGGTATAGAGATTAGTTAAAAATAAAATCTTAAGGGCACCTGGGGGGCTCAGTCGGTTTAGTGTCCAACTCTTGGTTTCGGCTCAGGTCATGATCTCATGGTTGTGAAATTGAGCTCCGCATCAGACTCCATGCTCAGTGCGGAGTCGGCTTGAGATTCTCTCTCTCCCTCTCCCACTGCCCCTCCCCCACTGCACTCTCTCTCTCCCCCCCAATAAATAAATCTTTAAAAAAAATAAAAAATAGAAAAATAAAATCTTTAAAAAATCTAAAAAAATATTAACTAAGAGTGTATGAGCAAATGCTTGTGCTGAAATAGTAAGTGGATAAGAGGAGGGTATAAATGTTATACACGGTATTAGCTAACCTGTGTAAGATCACATGCATGAAGGAAGGAGACACATGAGGCTGAAAGTGGTTATCACATTATGACTAAGTTATGAGTAATTTTATTCTTGTTTCTATTTTCAGTTTTCCACAATGGGCATACATTTCTTTCAGTATCAGAAAAAAGAATTTTAATGAAAACAATGAACCCTGACCCATAACTTGCACCATAGTAAAAATTAACTCAAAATGGACCATAGGCTTCAATGTAAAACCTAAAATCATAAAACTTCCAGAAGAAAATCTTTGCAACTTTGGGTTAGGCAAAGATTACTTAGGACACCAAAACCACAACCCGTAAAAGAAAAAATGGATAAATCGGACTTCATTAGATTTAAAAACTTCTGTTCTTGGAAAGAAGCTGGCTGACATCTCATACTGATAGGAAAACTCAAAGTCGGCGACCAGAATACTGGCAAAGCACACATGGGATAAAGACTTGCATCCATCATATAAAAAGAATCCTCAAAACTTGATAATAAGAAACAAACAGCCTAATTTAAAAATGGGCAACCGTTTTGAAGAGGAGAGATGGGTGGCCAAGAAGCATATGAAAAGCTGTTCGGCATCCCCGGTCATGTTGGGGAATGCCAACAAAAACATAATGTGACACCACAGCACATCTCTGAGGAGGGCTCCGTTAAAAACAAAACAAAACACAAACAATACCAAGTGCCGACGAGGACTCAAAGCAACTGTGTCTCTGCTTTGCCGCAGATGCAAGAGTACAGCCTCAGTGGAGTGAGAGCAGAGGGGTTGTCTGAAGCTCTGTGAGGACTTTGGAAACAAGGCCAATTTGGTCACTAATTAATTTCATTCAGGGTTTGATTCTGTAAGATTCAAAGTTCACTTTAAGCATACGCTTCTGTTCCATTAATTTTCTGTTACACACAGGAAACAAAAGCTTTCGTGTAATAACACTGTAGCTAGGGCTATGCTCTTTGATAGTTTTTATTCTGTTCTATGCCATTTCATATATGTGTGTATGTGTGTGTATATATATCTATATACATAAGTAGGCTCCATGCCCAGCGTGGAGCCCAATGCGGAGCTTGAACTCGCAACCCTGCGATCAAGACCTGAGCTGACATCAAGAGTCGTACGCTTAATCGACTGAGCCGCCCAGGCACCCCTATATTGTTTCACTTGTATGAAATGCTCGTCATGATGCACTAATTGACTGTATCGCCCACCCGTGAGTAGTGACCCACAATTTGAAAAACAAGCCCAGGGGGCCTGGCTCGCCACCTGAATGTCTCATTGGCAACTTTCAGAGGGGAAAGACTCAAGAATACACAGACACTGTTCAACTGTTTGGGGACTGAATATTTTTAAAAATTAAAAGCTGATTTAAAAATAGAGTCCTTACCACTCAGGCCTCATTGCCTAGTCCTGCGACCCGTCCCACGGCTGACCTCGCTGTTCTCAGGCCTCCAGGCACCATCCTGCCCCAGGGCCTTTGCACCGCACCGGTTCTTCCTTCTGCCTGCAGCCTTCCCCAGATATACTGTGACTAGGCCCTTGTCTCCTCCAAGTTTCTGTTCCGAAGTCACGCTCTCAGTAAGGCCCACCTTGGCTGCCGGAGTCAGCTCCAGTCACCGGCACACTTCTATTACCATTTAGGGCACCTTCACCACCTGGCAGACTATTCAGTTAATTTATTACGTTTTGCTTATTTTCTGTTTCTCCCACTAAGACTAGAACTCCATGAGCAAGGATCCTTGCCTCTTCTTCCCTGATGTATTCCAGCTGGGACAGAGCATCGTCCAGCAGACATTTAAGGGTACAAATGGAATGTCGGGTCAAGGAATGGATGGAGGGGCTCATTTCTTATCTATTTTCTATAAATTAGAATTAATGAGTGACAAGCTTTACACTGTATCTGGTAAGGGGGGAGGAGCTTGGGACATGGTTCTGGGGTCTTACCCATATCCCCCAGCCCAAGGTTTGGGGTGGCACAATGATTCTCAAAGTGTGGGCCTGAGGAACCTGCGGCAGAATCACTTGTTGTGCTTATTAAATATACAGATTCCTGGACACCACCCCAGACTTACTGAGGTAGGGTCTGCTAGCAGGGCCCAGGAGTTTGTATTTTAAATCAGCCCCAGCTCTCACCCCAAGGGAATCACTGGTACCACGGAGAGAGCACTTGAGTCGGACCCGGATTCGGATCCATTACCTGGTATTAACCAGCTGGTCGGACTTCATTGTTATCTGAACGCTGCCAGACTAATTCAGAGTGTCTACACTCAGCTAGCGACAGCTGGGTGGTGATGGTGGTGGTGGGGGTGATGGTAGCGGTGTTCCTGTTAGTGGTGATGGGGGTGTGGTTGGTCTGCTGATGGGAGGAGCCATCAGACTGCTAGCCCTGATCGACACTTACCCAATGCCAGGGACCGTCTAAGTGCGTTAACTCACTCAGTCCTATCTACGGACCCTACACATGAGCACAGGGAGACACAGAGGACAGACAGGCCTTGTTAAAGGCCCCACAGTTGTGGCCGGTCTGGTTTCCTGACTCTCCTATCTCACTGCCTTCGGTGTGATTCTAACTGCTATTACTTTAAAACAGAAATTTTTTAAAAATTTTATTTTTCTCATTTATTATACAAAAGAAAATCTACAATGAGGTCAAATAAAATCAAGTAGGAATGAGTCAAAGAGGATCGGTTTTTATAAATTTCCCCTTAATGCTTGAGAGGAGGCTTGGGATTGCCTGACCCTTCCTCCTCTCCTCTGCGATGGTCCAGGCCCAGCAGAGAGGATGAACCCCATGCTCTCCATCTTGCTGGGCCGTCAGGGCCTGGGGAGGGACAACACGGCCAGACCAGCTGTGGCTTTCTGGGAGACTGCAGGTTGCTTCAGCTCCCTGCCACTAGGTGAGTCAGCACCTGGGCTTCAAGCCTGACAATGGACCCTACCAGGATGCACCTTAGGACCACCTGGGAGCCCAGCCGCCGCACGGGCCCAGCCCCTCCGGCACGGCACGGAAACTCCCCATGCGGCGGCTGGCCCTAGTGCTGCCCAGTGGGCTTCCGGCCTTGCTCTGCGCTCCTGACCCCATCCCTGGGGACTTGGACTTCACCAAGAGCCCCCTTAAAAGCGCTTATCACGATTCCAATAACCAACTCCCTTCAGCCCTCCCTTGAACACTTCACTGTGGTTTCACATTTAAGTGTGGCGCATGCCTGCGGGCCGCATGCCATGTCGACAGCATGGGATTGTGGAGACGTGTGTCCAGACCAGGCTGAGAAGCAGGGCCTCCCTGGCACTGCCTAATAACCATCTGTTTCTATCATTCTGCAGGACAGCTTCCGAGATAATGGGATTTATTCTGCAGTATTTACTCTACTGTCTGGAGCATCCATACGCAAAGGAGCCCGGCCAGGGATGGCTCAGTGCAGCCTCAGGTCTCCGAGGGTCCTCTGTGCTCCCAACGGGCGCTGCCAGTGAACAGAGCTGAGGGAGCAGACCCACGGGCCTCCTCCTCCCCGAAGGAGGACGAAGGCCACTGCTGACAGGCCCCAGACGCCAAATAACAGGACACCAGCAAAAGAGAATGAGGGGCATCTGGGTGGCTCAGGTGGTGGAGCATCTGACTCTTGATTTCAGCTCAGGTCGTGATTCTCAGGGCCCCGGGAGCGAGTCCCGCATCGCTCAGTGGGGAGTCTTGCTTCTCTCCCTCCGCTCCCCCCACTCCTGCTTGCGCTCTCTCTCTTTCTTTCTCTCTCTCTTTCAAATAAATAAATAAATCTTAAACAAGAATGAAACAACCTGTGTGTGTCTAGTTGTTGGAGTTCCTTTCATGTAAGAAATAAGAATAAGAAAACATGTATTATCTGCTCATTTGTGTAAAAACTAAATCCAGGAAGGAGGAATCAGAGCCGAAAGAACCGGGTTACTTGCAAGGGTGGTGGGAGCAGAGGGTCAGGGTGGGAGGGACATCTCCCTGAATATGCCCCTCGCACAGTTCTGGCTGCAGAACCAAATGAATGTTTCCCATAAGCCAGTCAGTCAATAGGGACTGAGGAAGGACTCTAATGAGATACAGACAGAAACAAATGAACCTAACTGTATTACAAATATATAACATCATAACATGGAAGGGGGTGGACAAGAAAAGACCTCGTAATTTTGGGAACCACTGATTTGACTATATACTCTTAGTTTGGGCTCGGATAACAAGGTGGCACCAAATGGGGCTGCTGGAACAACAAGCACTCATTTCTCGCAGTTCTGGCTGGAGGCTGGAAGTTTGAGATGAAGTGGCCGGCAGATCAGTTCTTGGGGAGGGCCCTCTTCTGGCTTACAGACAGCCGTCTTCTTGTGTGTTCACGTGGAGAGCAAGTCTCTTCTGCTAAGGGCATTAATCCCATCACTCGGGCTCCAACTCGTGACTTCATCTAAATCTAATCAGCTCCTAAAGGCCCATCTGCTAATACTGTCACATTGGGGGTCAGGGTTTCAACATATGAGTTTGGAGGGGTGGAGGGGGGACAATTTGCTCCATAACATGCTCTAAAGCTAAAGGCGAAAGGGTACCAGATCCAACTAGAAGGGTTTTCCATACGCAAATCTGTGACAATTTGAACATAAGAAATAATGATAATAATAGGTGATAGTCTATGGAAAAAAATAAAAATTCACAAGTCCATCTGGACACAAATAAATAACTGAATAAATAAACAGGAAGCAGTGCAAACTCTTCTTTATGGTAGCATTACAAGTAACACATGTAGAATTATGAAGTTATAAAAGCATCATCCGGCACCCAACATAATAATCATCAATTCAGGCAAAAATCATGAACACTAAACTAGTGGATGATGTTTGATTAGAAACAGAATATTTACATAGTCTCAAAGTATCTCCCCACAAGATACTTATTAATTACAAAGGGAAAAATATTGTGCAGTGGAGAAATCTGGTAGACCATGCCTCTAAGGGTAGACCAGCCGGGCAGTCTCCTGCGGTGTCAATCTGTATGAGACACACACACGTAAAAGTCCACTAGAAATGTAAAGGATGGCAAGTACTATGTTTACTAGAATTCCATTCGAGAGGTGTACTATCTGATAGAAAAATACTCCAAGCCTCTTCCTCCCTGACCCAGAAGCCGAACGAAGGCAGACCCCAACACTTGGTTCCATCGTGACGCATGTGCATGTGTATATGTGGGGGGGGGGCGTGTGTGTGGGGGTGTTGCTCAAAACGCTGGAGGAGAGGCTGAGTGATCACTTTCACACCTCCACCATGCAGATCTCAGTTCCTCCTTTCAATACATTATTTTTAAGCATTGAAAAAAATCTTGAATCACAGAGCTAAGAAATGATGACTTTGTCCACTGTACCTTTACACCACACTGGAATGCCCTGCCCTCCCCCCAGGTGCTTAGAAATTTCTGCAAAGCTCCGTTCCCCTGCCGCTGTCCCTGAGAGTCATGGTTGGGTTGGTGCCTCCCTCATGCTCCACCGAGCTCTGCAACACGCCCCTCGGAACTCTGACATGCCGTTTCTTCGTCTGTCCGCTGTTTGTCTTCACATGCACTTGGGGCTTCTAGATGGCGTGAAAGTTCTTCTTTGACTTTCCATTTTTATACCTATGCAGGTGTTTGGCACGGGAGCACTTGCTCAGTAGATGTGCGGGGCCACAATTTTTTTTTTTTTTTAAAGACAATGTTTTCTTGATCAGTTTCCCCAAGAGAAAAACCTTAATTTCCTGTTCGGGGTTACTTTTGATTTGGAAGGTGATTTCATGGATCTTTCATTTAAAAAGTAAGCTGGACAAGACAACCTTCCTGCAAAACTCAAACCAACCTAAAGAATGTTCTTAGGAAGTTTTAATTCAATGAAATCTCTTTTTTTTGAGGAGATACATCTCAAATTAATCTTAAAAATCAGCATCCAGCTGATAAATCAACAGTGTGATGAGTTGTCTCCATTCTGTTCCCATGTTTAATTAAAAAACCCCAACTTTTAATAGAATATTCCTCTTTGATTTTCAAGTGTTAAAAATTTCAGACTAATAAATTTGATGCTTTTAGTGTTTATAATGACAAATATTTACAAATAAAATTGCTCAGTGGAAATTAAGATATGGTGATAGGAAGGAATCCACAGAATTCAGAGGATTCTATGACGATTCTATGACCAAATACAGATGCAGAAAAGCCTGATTTATTATGTAATCTTTCAGATGTACAATAAGTTTTAAAGCCTGTTTTAGAAACAAACCTAGCACAAAACATGGAATTCCCTCGTGATCCACCATGCAGTCCCTCGCCATGATGTGCCCTACCCAGAATATTTGTCATGCTTTTGTATCTCCTTTATACTTTGGCTTTATATGACAGTTTACTCCATAAGCATATTTTAACCTTTTAAAAAATTTATTCAATTTATTTAAACTAAAAAAACCCAAACCAAACCCACAACAGTTCACCCAGTTCTCCCATGTTCCACCCCCACCCCTGTCAACCACCCATGTGTTCTCTGTATCCATGAGCTTGTTGTTGCTGTTTTAAAAGATACTGTAGAAGAGATCATATGGTATTTGTCTTTCTCTGTCTCACTTATTTCACTGAGCATAGACTCCTTTGAGGTCTGTCCATGTTGTCTCAAATGGAAAGATTTCATTCTTTTCTGTAGCTAAATAATATTCCATTCTTTGTGTGTGTGTGTGTGTGTGTGTGTACGCGTATGTGTTTTCATATCTTGGCTATTGTGAATAATGCTGATGGGGGTGCTGATACCTTTTTGAGTTAGTGTTTTCATTTTCTTCAGATAAATACCCAGTAGTGGAATTATTGGATCACATGGAAGTTCTGTTTTTAACTTCTTGAGGAACCTCCATACTGTTTTCCACAGAGGCTGCACTGGTTTGCACGCCCACCAACAGAGCACAAGGGGTCCCTTGTCTCTGTGTCCTTGCCAACACCTGCTGTTTCTTGTGTTTTTGGTATTAGCCATTCTGACCGGTGTGAAGTGATATCTCATTGTAGCTTTGATTTGTATTTCCCTGATGATGAGTGATATTGAGCATCTTTTCATGTGTCTGTTGCCATCTGGATGTCTTCTTTGGAGAAATGTCTGTTCATGTCTTCTGCCCACTTTTAATGAGATTACTTGTGGGTTTTTTTCTTTTTTTTTCTTTTTTCTCTCTGCTATTGAGTTATAGTTGTTTATATATTTTAGGTATTACTCCTTTATCAGATATATGATTTGCAATTGTTTTCTCCCATTTGGTAAGTTGTCCTTTCATTTTGTTGATGGTTTCCTTTGCTGTGCAGATGCTTTTAAGCTTGATGTGGTCATATTTGAATCTTTTTTTTTTAACTCTGTTTTGAGATCACTCCATTTTGGAACACATGCTTTAGTTCACCAATTCACCTTGTGAATATATCACAATCTATCCATTCTTTGCCACTGTTGTGCATTTAGATATTGTGCTTGTTTTATGTTTTTGTGTTTGGGGGATTTTGTTTGTTTTTGTGATAGTAATACGGCAGGAGCATTCTGGCTCTGCACATCTTATTGCACACGTGCAATAATTTCTTTATTTCTTTCCTTTTTTTTTTTTTTTTTTAGAGTGGGGGGCAGAGGGAGAGAGAGAATCTTAAGCAGGCCCCACGCCCAGCATGGAGCCCAACTCGAGGCTCCATCTCATGGCCCTGAGATCATGACCTGAGCCTAAACCAAGAGTCAGACGCTCAGCTGACTGAGCCACCCAGGCGCCCGTAAGAATTTCTTTAGGGTATGTAACCAGCAGTACAATTACTGGGTAGAAGAGAATGTTCCTCTTCAACTTCATCAGATATTGCCAACTTACTCTCCAAAATGCTTGTTCCGTTTTTTGCTACAACCGTTATCACATCCTCCCCAGATTTGCTGTTGTCCAGTTTTTAAATTTCTACCAATCAGAGAGCTGTGAATTTCTTTCAGTCTGTGCACCGCTTACACAAGGTGAGGGTTAGCAGCTTCTCCTATTCTTACCTATCAGAGTTTCTTCATCTTTAATCTCTGCATTTATACCCTTTGCCCATTTTTCTATTGGACTATTTATTGATTTTTATAATTATTGATTAGTAAGAGATACATATATATTCTGGACACTAATCCTCTGTTAGTCCTAAGAAGTGCAAATATCTTTACCTAGTTTATGGCCTGCCTTCTCACATTTAAATGGTATCTTTAGATACAGAGCAGTTTCAAATTTTAATGAGCTCAAATTGATCAATCTCTGCCTTTATGCTGTTTTCTTCTTAGTCTTTTTTTTTTTTTTTTAAATCTTTCCTTACTCACTGAATTGATATAATTCTATTAGGCAAATGCTTATCAAAACATTGATATTTTTTCCCAAGTTCCAACATAGGTCAATGAGATTTACTAGTGGCTTTCCTAACATAAGAACTTTGGTATCTCAGTAATCACTGTTCCAATTATTTAAAATGTTAACACTAACTCTAGCAGCAAAAGTTTGTACAAATGGTTTTCAGTTCAAGTGAAATAGTTGATATATACGTGATCTTTTTTAAAAAGGAGACCTTTGAACTGCCCAGACATCTGGTTCAGTATTGAGGACTTGAAAATTAACAATGGCTTAATTGTATGCCCTTTGATGTGGATTACACCACAAACTCGGACCCTGCTCCGCTCGATCTGTCTAGGCCGTTATTCTCAAAATGCCTCCCCCTCCTCCAGCTACTTCTGTTGCTTGCTGGTGCTCCGTATTCGGCCCTACCTCATCACTTAAGCCCCATTAAAAGTCCTCTGGCCAGAGATGGCTTAGACTGTTATCGTCCCTAGCACTTTGTGTAGCATGTTAAAATGGCAGGTGGTTAAATGAAAAGTTGAAAAGACATTTGGTGAATGCCTTTGGACAGGATTGTTTAGACTTCATACAGCTGGTAAATATTTATCTACCACTCAGAAACCAGCGACCCACCTTCCTTTCATTTTCTGCTGGTGAAAGTTCCATCCTTTGAAGTTGCAAGAGGTTATTTTCAGACTCTCTCATTGTTGCCTCTTCGTTCTCATCTTCTGAGCCCAGCGTTCTCCTGGAGGAGGGGCATGGCCCACTGGTACCTTTCAGGCCCCACTCTCCCAACCTCACTGCCTGAAAGGAAGCCCCTTCCCCCAGCTATGGTGCACAGTGTCCTGAGGACCCCTGGCTTGGGTTACATGTCCATCTCTCTGTGCAGTCTCAGAAGATGGGGGTAGTGGGAGGGAGTGTGCTGAACAGATTCTACCATGGGCTCAGGCCATTCCCCAGCCAACTACTAAGGCTGGGAGACAGCACCCCAGGGCCCCCACTAGCCACAGATTGGGGTAGGGGTGGGAGAGATCAATTCCCCAAAGAGGAAGGTGATTCTCCCCAACTCGTTAGAATAAATGTCTACCACACAGAGTATCAGTCCTGGCTCAGATCCTTCTAGTTTCTGTGACCTTGGTCAAGTCCTTGATTTTCACATGGCCTCCGTTTCAGCCCATCTTGCACTTTGTCCCACAATCCTAGTATTGTAGAAGGAATAGCGCAAAGGATTTCTCCTTTTAAAACCTCTGTGTGACATTGATCCTTCCTCAAGTTTTCGAAGCTACAGGAGCTCCACAGTGTAATTATGAGCCCCTGGTACGTAGCTAAATGCCTTAGGACACATTAGCCCCGCCCTTCACCCATAAATAGGGAAGCTAAGGTCCAGACATGAAAGTGACTGCCGTGGGGCTAGACACCATAGAAGGCTCCCAAAAAACGTTCCGGGCTCCGTGGACGCATGGCCTCATGAGATTTGTTATTAGTCAAGATGACAAACAACAGCTTAATGTTTAGTTGCAATAATCGATGGCCAGATTTCTTTATCTAATAAATAGTCGATACTTGAAGAATTAAATTTATGGTTATTAGAGCAACAAAGTCAGCTTTGGGACGTGACATATTGATCCTGAGGGAAGGCAACCAAAGGCAAGGAGGGCCACATGAGTAACTACTTGTCAGCTGGCATAATGGAGAGTGAAGTACGAATCAGGAGTGTCCGGATAGCCCAAATAATTTGGACTCAGAAAAATAAAACAATGCTAGCAAGGAGAAGGTGGGCGCTTGAACTCATTAGGAGCAAATGTGCAACAGACAAACAATGAAAGATCAATTATATTCCCAAGCGGACAGAAGATATAATTTAAAAGATGATTTAACGTTGCTGCTTTCAGAAGTACAATTTTATTTGCTTTTACACAATTCCCAGCGTTGCTATTAGTATTATGCAGGGATTTCACATGACTCTCCAAAACCCAGAAGTGATCAGACAGGAGCTATCCCCTGGGCGGACTGCACACGAAGTGAGGAGCTTTGCCTTGTTCTCTGTCCTTGGCACATCCGTGACGGTTCCTCTCCCTGCTTCCCATTTGTAAAACAGCAAAGGGAAAAGGCAAGAAGCTTGCAGGGCAGCTGCCAGAGTTAAGAGTCTCTATGGTTTGTCTCCCTCTCTGATTTCATCTTATTGTATTTTTCCTTCCTTACCCCGTGATCCTCTGTTTTGTTTCTTAAATTCCACATATGAGTGAAATCATATAATTCTTTCTCTGATTGACTTATTTTGCTTAGCATAATACCCTCTAGTTCCATCCATGTCATTGCAAATGGTAAGATTTCATTCTTTTTGATGGCTGAGTAGTATTCCATTGTGTGTGTGTGTGTGTGTGTGTGTGTGTGTGTGTGTACCACATCTTCTTTATTGATTCATCTGTCGGTGGACATTGGGCTCTTTCCATAGTTTGGCTATTGTGGACATTGCTGCTATAAACACTGGGATGCAGGTGCCCCTTTGAATCACTACGTTTGTATCCTTTGGGTAAATACCTAATAGTGTGATTGCTGGGTCGTAGGGTAGTTCTATTTTTAACTTCTTAAGGAACCTCCATACTGTTTTCCAGAGTGGCTGCACCAGTTTGCATTCCCACTAACAGTGTAGGAGGGTTCCCCTTTCTCTGCATCCTTGCCAACATCTGTTGTTTCCTGACTTGTTAATTTTAGCCATTCTGACTGGTGAGAGGTCGTATCTCACTGTGGTTTTGATTTGTATTTCCCTGACGCTGAGTGACATGGAACATTTTTTTAATGTGTCTGTTGGCCATTCATATGTCTTCTTTGGAAAAATGTCTGTTCATGTCTTCTGCCCATTTCTTGACTGGATTAGGTTGACATACTTCTGAAACACGATTGCAAAAAGTATCTTACCGGAGTAATACCAGGGACCTCACGTGTCACACGATAAGTCACTGTTAGCAAAAGAAACATCCTGGGGTGCTGGCGGTTTCCTTTGCACACTTGTACTCAAGAAGTGGGGCTGTCTCTGATGTGGAGCTCTGATCCTATGCTAGAAATGAGAATCAAACTTACTGTTGCTCTGTCATCAACTTATCGGTTACCATCTTATGCTTATACTTCGATGCCCTGAAATTCAAGCAAGTGATGAGGCTCGGGACCTTGGGTTCGCGCACCACCCCACGGTAGATGGTGCAGGTGTGTCTGACGTCTCGCTGGTTATCCCACTTGTCAGCACTAAATGCATTATGTAACCTCTTTACATCTAAAATCCTCCAACTCATATAGGATATTTTACTTTTAGGGCACCTTAGGATGACATCCTTCTAATATCTTTATAAAGCAAATGTTCTTAATAATGAGAGAAAAACAGGCTAAGAAAAGAAAGCACCATAAAAAGAACAATTACAGAAAGTAATAACTGAGAAGAACCAGGTGAATATGTAAGTCTCAGCAATGAATCCCTCAAAAGGATCACCTTGGGGATGCCTGAGCTTGTGAGGGTTTAGGCCAGTGTGTGGGGGGGCTGGCTGGGTGCACGTGCAGGTGCACTCGTGGGGAAAGACGGGTTTGTCCTGTTGTACTGAGGTCCCGGGAGAGGCAGGGCCCTACCCTGCTGCTACCACAGGGCACCCAGGAGGGTGGGAGGGTGGGCTCTCACAGAGGGGACGGCATCATGTGATCTGGGCCAGCTAGCTTTCTCACTGGCAAGGTGAGGCTACTTCACTGCCTCCCCATAGGTGGTGTGTGGGGATAAATGAGGATTCTGAGCTCCTGGGGAAACAGGGCTATTTAAATACAAAGTGTGGCTTCATCAGCTTTTCTGCCTTGGCCTGAAGCAGTCTGTGCTCTGAGGGACTCTCCGGGGACTCAGCGGTGCCCAGTACCACAGCCAGCTAGGTACGCACCTGATCACACACGCCAGGCTAGAACTCAGCGCGTGCTCCGCATCTACGCCTAGAGAGCCTCCTTCCCGCACCTGCCTCACGCCACTCACGCCCTTAGCACTGACACCCATCCTGGGGTTGCCACAGAGCAGAATATTCCTAAAGACCTCATTCCCCTAGATTCCTGAGCTTGAAACTGTAAAATCAAGGAAGCACATAGCTCCTCCCCTGGAAAATGGGAATTCATTATAGAGTTCCACAATAGGAGCCGTAAAAGAAAGCTAAGTCGGATAAGCTAACATTTCCCAACTTGAAACATCCATGGAGGTGGTTTTAGACTCTGGTGAGCATACAAGGCACCTGGGAAGGGATTTCCTGACCCAACTTCCAGAAATCAAAACTTGATAAAACTGGCACGAAACCTAGGAATCTGCCTTTTAACAAGGACCCAAACGTGATTTCACTTATTTTAAAGATTTTTATCTACTTATTTGACAGAGAGAGAGCGAGCGAGCACGAGCAGGGGGAGCGGCAGAGGAAGAGAGACAAGTAGGCTCCCCGTGGAGCAGGGAGCCCGATTTGGGACTTGATCCTGAGACCATGACCTGAGCCGAAGGCAGACGCTTAATGGACTGAGCCACCCAGGCGCCCCCCAAAAGTGATTTTAAAGCGAATTTCTAAGCTTGATGGCGCCTTGAGAAATGCTGGCCTAGGGACTGGAGAAGCAGCCATATCTAAAGTGGGATGCACATACCTCAGGAGCTCTGAACACGTCCATGGAGTCATGGGGACAGTGGTGTGAACTCTGCGAATTGTTCCACTTAGCTGACTCTTCTTGTACTTTTCCCATCCTCATGGGGTTTCACCTGGAACGAAATTCCAGGTGACCCCATGCAGATTTCTGGGGCTCCTTCTCGATGTAGCTCCATCACCTCTAGCACTGAGCCCCACAAATGCCCCCATCAGCCCCTCGAAACTCTGATCTCTCAAGTCATTACGATCACTGGGTTTTACTTGAGTTTCCCCTCCTCCTCCAAGGTCCAGAAAGTGCTTCCCAGGAGAAAGCTGGACGGTAAGGCCCGCTGTGGTGGTTTCCTCTGTCTTGGTGACCGCAGTCCAGCACTGCGTGTTGTCCAATGCCAGAAAACAGTGCGTTTCACATTTGTCCAGCTTTCCTGCTGTAACATGTGCAGGGAGCCTGCCCCAGCTGCTCCGGCATGACCAGATGTGGCAGGTTCTTTTTCGTTGCTTCTAAGGTCTTCTCTTTCTTGGACATATTTTTTAGTTGCATCACATGCATCTAGGTGTAGATTTCTCTTAACTTTGCTTACCTGATGCTCATCATGCTTCCTGTATTTGTGGACTGATGTCTTTCATTGGTTCTTGAAAATTCTCAGGAGTCATCTTCACAGATCCTGCCTCTCTTCCATGGTCTTTGTTCTCTTCTGTGCACCTCCAGTCCGACACTCTTGTTCTGTCCTCCTGGTTGTAAAATGCCTCAGTCACACTGTTCCATGCCTTTCCTCTTTGCGGTCCATTCTGGGCAATCCATTCCTGCCTGTCCTCAACTCTAAAATTCCCTCAACTGGGTCTCACCTATTTAACCTTTCTGTTGGGATTTTACTCCAACAGTTCATTTTGTCATAGTTTTATGGAGGTATGATTGATACACAAAAACTTGCACATATTCAATGTACACGATTGGATGAGTTTGGACATGTGCACACCTGTGATACCCTCACCATCACCACAATTCAGCAATTACATTTTTAAACAATGCTCTCTTTGGTCCTTTCCTGTTTTTTAATATTTTTTGTTTGTTTGTTTCAAAGCAATACAAAACTTATAGAAAAGATTAACATAGAGTAAATTGTATGGGCCCACCCGGGGTGATGTCCTGGTATCCTGCCCAGGCTGGGACTCTCCGTGTTGCACTAGTCCCATGGGCAGAGGCCCTCCTTACTCTGCTCAGGTGACTCCTTACCCTGGCCTGCCAATAAACAAGGACATACTCTTCACCCTTTTGATCTCACTTCCCATACTAGGCAGCCCTCTCATGGGGCATGGGGTCTGATACTCAGATCTGGGTCAGCACGGCTGTCTCCACCTCCCCCGCCCTTGCCATGTCACCATCAGTGTCACCTAATGGCTTCAGGACAAGACTGTTTGAAGAGAAGGCTGGGAGGAAAAGGACAGCTACATGGCTCTGTGGTCACTGTGGGGTCTCCTCTTGGTTTCTCACTTTTACTCATTTCTTTAAACAGTTCATATTTTTTGTTCCTGTTAATTTTAATATCTGAGGTCCTTGGAAGTACAATCTACAGTTTTTATTTTTCCAACTCTCAATTACAGTGGTTTCTTCCCTTGTATTTCGTGATCTCTGATTGTAAGTTCACAGTTGGTTGATCTTAAACTGTGAAAAACATGGAAGTATAATTTGAGGAAGCCTTTCCAGGATCTCTGGCTTAATCTGGGAGCCTCATGTTCATACTCTCTCACCCCACCAGAGGACTAAGAACTTATTTCTTATTAGCAGTGCCAACAGGGTACCTTCCCTCGGAGAAACCTAACCTTTCTTATATGCTCACGACTTACAGCTTAGGCCTTTTCTCCCCCCCCTTCTCTTTTGATCCCCTGGAGATTTAATTTCTAAAATCCAGCAACCCAACAAATTTTTTTCTGCAAAATCTGTTTTAGAGCAGGAGGGAGGGGCCCTAGACTTTTCAGTCCCTATTGACATAAGAGGAAAGCTTCTATATTCACTTTTAACTAAAAACAAAGCTGAACTTGTAAGATTTTCAGTGGGAGATGTATGAAATTGTAAGTGCCCACTAGGAGGTCTTCTTAGGTTTAACCATTTACACTCCTGTAATGCCACACCTGGCAGCAGCTTCATTTAAGAGGATAGAGAAGAAACATGTTGGGGGCAGGGCATTATCAGGTGCTCCTCCCTGCAGTCCGTATAGGCATGCATGAGCTCCTGGCAGAGCTGCTCGTGACTCCCCAGCTGTCACTCAGGGTAAGATGGAGTAGGAGTGGCCCTGGCTCAGCAGTCTCAGACCGTGGGAACTGATACATCTCATAATAGTTACCTGAGTTTATCTTTTAGATCCCCAAACTCAGTTAAAACAGAGCCTAAAGGTCTGGCTTCCTGACAGATGTTTAAAGATCATTCCGTTTTCTCCAGCCAGAAAAAGTGTACCAGCCAGAGTGCATCTTTAACAGGACCAATGATGTTTCATAACGCAGCTGACATTCTGACTCCATTAGGTTTCTACGACAAGCTAAAAAGTCAACCCAAAGTGAAATCTGCCTGTTGAGAAGAAAAGGGGTTTGTTAAACCTTTACTCACAGTAATTTATCAACATCTTCAAATATTCGGTGTCCATGCTCAAGTTTTTCCAGTGGGTGTCTTATGAAAAAATGTAGAGATGTGTGTCCTAGAGAAATTCATTTTTAGGTCATTCATAACTGAGACAGAGGTCTTTCCTCAATTATAACCTGGCTACAAAGTATCTATGAGATTGTTTCATCTTTGGGTATTTGGTTTTTTGAATCATCCTTCTCAAGATCACCAGGATGTGTGTGTGTGGAGTATTAGATCACCAGTGAAACCAACCTGAAAAACATTTTCTGAGTTAGGAATTCCATCCTCCACAGTTCAAAAAGTAATGCAAGGTGATTAGAGCTTCAAGCCATTTGAAATCCGGATGTGCTGATGTGCTTTCTGACGGAGACTTAGTTATGCCGGGTGCTTACCAAGCTTATCATTATTATTTTTTGCAGTGATTACATGCAGGTGAATCAAAATAACTTTTAAAATTGTTCTTTGGTTTTTATCTTTTAGATGAGAATTACTTACATTAGTTATTAATCCAGGAAAGCTTATTTTTTCTCAAACATTTTATTATGAAAAACTTCAAACGTATGTAAAAGTTCAAAGAATTTTATAGTTCATGTAGTCTACCACTAAGGTTTTGTCACATGTCCACCTTCCCATGCAGGAAGCCACCTGCTGCCTGGACTGCGGCGGCCGTTTCCTAAGGGTGTCTTACCTCTCCATGCTGCCCATCGGCTCTCCTGCTGTCGGAGCCGTCTTCCTAAAACACAAATTTTATCATGTAACTTCTGTTGTTAGAGCCTTCTCATACGCCCTACAGCTTCAGGAAAATGCCCCAAAGTCCTGGATGCATCTGGCCCGTGTCCCCTTTGCAGCTCACAGCTTACTTCCTCCTTCCTCCTCCAATACGCTCTGCTGGCAGTTCTCGGTCCCTAGGAAGTCCTCTGACGTCTCTGAGTCTCTGCTCAGCCTCCTCTTTCTACCCCGACGGCCCTTTCTTTCCTTCCCCCGTAAGGCCCCACCTTCGCTGTCACTGAGTCCAGGTTTGCAGCTCCTGTGTACTCTACGACCCCACTGCATCCACAGCCCTCACACCCCAACTGCCAACAAGCACACAAGGCTCCCCAAGCCCCGTGTCCTTTCCTTGACGTCACTCACTAGCACCTCGTTTTCTGGCCTTTCTCGCTGCTCAGAAATGCAAACTCCCACTGACTTCGGCGCTGCGTGGCTCAGCGTGTCGGGTAGCACCTGCAGCCCGTCTCCCGACGCGGGCCTCGCTTCTCCGAGTACGCCCCGCCCCGGCCCTGGCGGCGGCGCCGGCCCCGCCCACCGCCCCGCAGGCCGCCGGCCGGAAAGCGCGGCGCCAACTGCTGCAAAGCGGCGTACGACAGAACCCGGGACCGGACTACGGCCGGCAACCGCTCCCGACGCCGCTGCAAACCCTGCGGCTGCCGGAGTCGAGCGCGGCGGCTGCGCGCCTACTCGCCCTCCGCGCTTGCCCTGCGTCCCTGGAGGCGGCCCGGAGCCGCGGCGCCGCGGAGGCGGTCCGCGCCCGCCCTGCCGGTCGCCATCATCCCGGCGTGCACCACGGCGGCGGGCGGGCCGGCGGCCATGTTGCGATAGTCTGTTGTTTTCTTCCTGCGGAGGAGCCGGGCCGGAGTGCCCGAGACCGCCGGCCGCCTCCCCCCTGTTGCCGGTCCCGGTCCCCAGTCCCCCGTCCTCCGCCGCGCGTTTCCGGGCTCCGGCCGGCCGGCGGCCCACCGGCCGGCTTGGCGGGGCGACCCTGAAGGCCGGGCCCGCGAGCACCATGGCGGCCGCCCTGGGAGCGGGCGGAGGAGCCGGCGCCGGAGGTACGTGAGCCGCCCCGCGCGGGGGGACGGGCCGGGGCTCCCTCGGCTCGCGTCGTCCTGCCTCCCGCGTCGGTCTCCGCGGCGCGGTGGCCCGCGAGCCTCGGTGCCGGGGCTCGCCTGCATCAGCCGTGGGCCCCTCGGCACGGCGGCGGGTCCCGGGCGGCGAGGCTGTGGCCTGCGGGGCCGCGACCTGCTCAGACCGGCCGTGCGGGCGAGCGGGGTTTGTGGGAGGGGGGCCTCTGACCAGCTCAGGTGGACTCCCGGCCCGAGGCAGAGACGCAGCTGGGGGAGAGAGCCCCGTTGTGCAGGAGTGTGGGGCAGGGCGGCATTTCAGAAACTGGGAATCCTTAGGGAAGGACCCCCACTCGAGGGTCTGCTGCTACGTGAGCCCCTCCCTGGTCCGGTGAACGTCTGTTAGTGCTTCGTCAGCGGCGTACAGAGACGGATCGGGCAAGATGCCTTTAGATACTGAGTCCGTTCCCTTGCGTGGTTTCTTCTGGTTTCGCAAGCATCAGTGATTTTGACAGGGCACCTAACAAATTCCGGGTAAAAATCACTGGTGAAATTACATTTTGTTGATTGAGGTGGTTTGTTTGTTTGTTTGTTTAATCTTAAATATGGAAGAATACTTGAAAGTGACTTTGGTGATTGCGCGGAAGCGCTGGTAAAGGAGCCCCTGGGGTGGTAAAGTGTCGACAAGAGCGTTTGGTGAGCATTAGCGAGCATCGTTCCATGTCCACTCTCGAGGTGTCCTTGAGTCACGCTTCTTGTGCATGCGTTGCAGTCATCCTGCTCAGAACTTCGGTGTGAATATTAAAACGTTTGTTTGGCAAAGTGGGAGGAACCGCAGAGACTCAACGCAGAAATGTCCCTTTGGGCAGTACGGTTTGCGCCCCCCGCCTTTCTGTCGGGTGATTCTTTTGCTTGTTCGAGGTGAGGCTTTCTAGTTAAAAGTTGAAAATGCGTGGTGCCCTGACTCGGTACTTCTGGGGCCAGGATCCTGGGTTGCGCGTCGTCCTCTAAGTGTGGTCGGGAACTCGGCCGGGGCTGTCTTCACGGGAGCAGAGCGCGTGTGCGGCGGCGATTCCACAGGCCGTGGGTCGTGCGGGCGTTACACAGACGGCTGCTGGCGTGTCCTTCCGAGTCGCTAGTTTCTCATTTGCAAGATGGTGAATGTCCGTGAATACAGTTCACCTCGGTAAAAGCGTTTCGGTGTCCTTGATGAATTGGAGTCCAGAAGGTTTGAGAATTGCTGTTTTAGAGGAGTAGGTAGGCTCTGTCCTTGATGTTTTGGAGGTTTCCCTGCCGTGTCATCGCAGGCACCTGGTTTCCCTGGCTCTTAGACCACAGCCAGAGTCCGTGCAAGGTTTGTGCGTTCTGTGTGGCCCGGCTCCGAGGGCCGCACCCGACACACCGGGCCCTGCTCTGGCCAGCAGCCCCGTTCCCGGCCTCCGGTGGGGGCTGGCCGCTCCCGCGCCGGGCCCGGCGCCCCGGGAGGCCTTCTTGTCTGAGGCACGTCCACCTCCTGCTTGTTCTCCCTTTTGTTCTGCCTTGTTTTCTTCAGAACGTTTATCCCAGCTTGTAATTTTATTTTGTTATTTGCTTCTTTTTTAAAAAAAAATCTTCCCCCTAGTCTGTAAGCCCCATGAAGACAGGACTGCTGCCCGTTTTACTTGCCACTTATTCCAAGTTCCTGGCACATTGTATATGTTCAACAAGTAATTTGACAAGTGAGTGAGTTAAAGTATGAAATATTTTCCTTATGAATCCTTTTGTACCCTTTTCTGTGCATATGTAAATTGAACATTTTTAGCTTTGTGGACTTTTATGGTACCAACAGAATCATGTAGTATTCTGCAGTTCGCCTTGTTCACTTAAAAGTAGGTCCTGAGGGTTGGGGGGGGGGGCACCTGGGTGGCTCATTCGGTTAAGCATTTGACTTTGGCTCAGGTCATGATCTCAGGGCCCCGGGATCGAGCTCCGCATGGGGCTCCCTGCTCAGCGGGGAGTCTGCTTCTCCCTCTCCCTCTGCTCCGCCCCCTGTGTGTGTGCTCTCGTTCTCTCTCTTTCAAATAAATAAATAAAATCTTAAAAAAAAGTAGGTCCTGGGGATCTTCCATGTCAATAGGTGAGAGTTTTATGGGTCTACTATTGAGCATTTAATCATTTTTTTTATTGATGGCCATTTCAGTTATTTCTGCTTTTAAACTACTGTGGAAAATACTGTGCTAAACAGCTATAGACACAAGTTAGTGTGCTTATGCAGTTTCCTGGAGGATACATACCTCTAGAAGTGGAAATACTGTGTTGCAAGTTACATATATTTAACATTTTGATAGCTATTGAAAGTTGTCCTTAAAAAAAAGTTGGTACCACTTTATCCTCCCTCAGTAGTGTGTGGGAGTACCCCATTTCCCATGCCCTTTCTAAGAATCTTTTTAATTTTTGTTCATCTTGGGACAGAATAGCCATAATGTTGCTATATTTTCCTGATCTACAGAGAAATTAGGCATTTTTTCATATATT
Source organism: Phoca vitulina (assembly GCF_004348235.1). Lineage (NCBI taxonomy): Eukaryota > Metazoa > Chordata > Mammalia > Carnivora > Phocidae > Phoca > Phoca vitulina. Next base: position 2,780,201 of record NW_022589783.1, on the reverse strand, counting down.
GTCTGTGAATTGCATGTTTATATCATTTGGCTTTTTTTTATTGGGTGGTTGATCTCTTTGTCATTATTTATATATTTTTCATTCTTTGTATATTTTATCAGGATTATTAACCCCTTTTTTAAAAATTGTGCTTGTCCTATAAATAAATTTGTTTTAAACTTTTCACTATATGGAAGTTTAAAATTTTTACTCTGAAATATGTCACTTCTTTTTGTAAGTTTTTTTTTTCTTTTTGTAATGGTGTCTCTATGCCAAGAGTTCCTCTATGCTTTTAACATTTTATGATTCTGTGCTTTTTTATATCTAGCTTTAATTCCATATGGAGTTTTGTTTTGGGTGTTGTGTGCTTTTGGGACCTATAACAGTTCTAATACGATTTATTGAATTCTCCATCTTTTCCATCTTCGTAATATATTAAGTTCCCATTAACAGTTTTCTAGAATTACTATTTCATAGTGTGTGTGTACATATATATGGGGGTATGTAGGGGTATATGTTATGTATATATGATGGCATGTTCTTTTTCAGAAGTTTCTTGATTAGTCTATGTGTTTAAAAAAGTGTACTTCAGAATCATCAGTCACGTTCTATAAAGAATTCTATTGGAATTTTATTGAGATTGCATTGAGTTTATTTACATAATTTGAGAGTGTTTGATATTTTTACAATATTAACAGGAGTGTTTCTGTCAAGCTTTTCTTTTTTGTCAGTCATCTTTACCAAGTGTTCATTGAGTACTTGTTCTGTGCTGGGCACTAATCTAAGAGGCTGGGGTACATAGTGAATATACTAGAGATCTGTACCTTTATGGAACTTACATTAAGTAAATTTTTTTTTTTTTTTAAGGATTTATTTATTTCAGAGAGCGAGCCTGTGCCCCAGGGAGGTTGGGAGGGGTAGCTCCATGCAGGGCTCCATCTCCAGACCCTGAGATCATGACCTGAGCTGAAATCAAGAGCTCAGACGCTTAACCAGCTGAGCCACCCAGGCGCCCCAGTAAAATTTTCTTTATGTAGTTTTTTGTTTTATTCTTAAATATTTTATATTTGTCACTGTAGATGGCGTAGTTTTTTATCTTACTACATTCTCACATTTGTTATTGGTCTATTATAGAAAAGCTTTTTAAAAATATAATTGAATTATATATAGCTGGTTTTTTGAACATTGTTTTAATAGTTTGGTACTTTAGATTTTCTGGTTAGTCACACCTGCAGAGTCTTCTATTCTGGTATTTATAGCTCTCATTTCTTTTTTTTCTACTTGTCTCGGAGGCTTTCACTGTCAAGTCCTCCAGTATGATGTTGAAGAATATGGGTGGCGAAAGGCATCTATCTGTATTTTGTCATCTTGTTCTGAGTTTTAACGAGTGTTCTTTTAATGTTTTGCCATTAAATATGGTGTTTGCTATAGGTTTCTGATAGTTACTGCTTTTTAGCAAAGAAAATTGTTTTTTGATTTGGGTTTTTTATTTTATCAAAGGTTTTTTCTGCATCTGTTGAGGTAATCTATGAGACCCCTTCTTTAATCTCTTAATGTATTGTATTGATAGATTTCTAGTGATGAACCAACCTTGCATTCTTGGTCTCAAAACCTTCTTTATGCTTTGTTCTTTTTAATATATTATTGAATTTCATTTTAGGATTTATCTGTGATCCTAAGAAAGATCAGATTATAGTTTTTTTCCTTTGTATTTGTGTGTGCATGTGTGCTATCCTGTTTTTTTTTTTTTTTTTTTTTAATGAAATGCTGGCTTCCTAGAATGAGTTGTGAAGTTTTCTGGGACAGTGTAAAAAATCTCTGTATTAAATCTAAGTTGGAAGAACTTTTGTCTGCAAAGCCGTTGGGTCTGGTAGCTCTTTATTTTTCAGTTTCTTCTACCATTATTGGTCTATTTAGCTTTTTAGAAATCTCTGGGTAATTTTTTTTTAAGTTTGTTTAATCTCTACACCCAAAATGGGGCTTGAACTCATGACCCCGAGATCAAGAGTTGCATGCTTTTCTGACTGAGCCAGGCAGGCGCCCTTCTGTGGGTCAGTTTTGATAAATTTTTCTGGAAAAATAATTTTTTTTTTAAAGATTTTAGTTATTTGACAGAGAGAGACAGTGAGAGAAAGAACACAAGCAGGGGGAGTGGGAGAGGGAGAAGCAGGCTTCCCGCGGAGCAGGGAGCCTGATGTAGGGCTCGATCCCAGGACCCCTGAGATCATGACCTGAGCCGAAGGCAGACGCCTAACGACTGAGTCACCCAGGCGCCCCTGGAAAAATACTTTTTTATGTTTATATTTTTGAATTAATGTACGGTTCAACACTACCATTTCTAGTGTGTTAAAGGTAAATTTTTTTGAGGCTCATGTGTGTGAACAAATTCTTTATTCTTATACTTGATTGATGATTTGGTTGGGCCTAGAATTCTAGACTTGAATTCATTTTCCTTAGATTTTTGGTGGTGGTGTTGTGTTGTTTTTCTGGCTTCCAGTTCTACTGTTGAAAAGTCTGATGGCATTCTGATTCCTTTGTATGTGACCTTTTCCGCTCCCTGGAGGATTTTAACAATTCCTCCTCAGTGTTCTAAAATTTCGTTAGCCTAGGTCTTTTTATTGTGCTTTGCATTTGGTGGACACTTTAGTGTGGAAATATGCATCTTCAGTTCTGGGAGATTTTCTTGTATTTTTCTCCCTTTCATTTCCTCTGTTCACACCTTCTGAAACTCTTATTATTGGTTTCTGATGCTTCAGTTATGCTTCATAAGAATAAAGAGACAGTTCGTTAAGATGCTTTTGGGAAGATAGGCACTGCGGTAGTTCATAGAAGGAAGTAAGAGATTATGTAACTGAGTAAGGCTGGAGAAGCGCAGCACTCAGGGCTGCTCTGGGGCCTCGGGCAGGCCCCCAGCTGCTGGTGGAGCTGTGCTCCAGGGATGCTCTGAGGCTGCCACTCCTTCAGTAGGAGGGATTTTGTTCCTCTCTGGTCAAATGCTGTTTATCTTTAGCTGTTTTAGCTATGGCGAAATGTGTCCGCTATCCTTGATCTTTTGATATTTTCTCCTCTTTTTTGAAAGGTGGAACTCTAATACTTATATATATATAACACCATTTTAAAAATGTTAACTAAGTCAAGACAGTGTAATTCAATGAGAGTATGTGCCTTGTACACCCCCAGATTGCAACCTATACTTAGTGATTCTGCCTGCATGATTTAGTAGGTGCCATGAATAAGTGATCTTCTTACCTAATCATCAACGAAGTCATAGTTGCCCTCTGATATTTTATATAGGAAATCAGAGGGTATGTTACTACAGTTGCTTCCTAAATAAATGTAAGAGTGCTGTACTTGGTGTTTGGTAGGCCTGAGTTTAAATCTGGTTTTGTTGTTTACTAACTTTCGTTAGTCTTGGTTTTCACATCTGTAAGAAAAAAAAGGAAGACTTGCAGTTGGATTGAAGGAGAAAACCAATGTAAGAATGATAGCTTGTTGAAGTAAAATGAAGTCTCTGTTAAGATCTTCAGTAGTGCTCGGATTATTTGAGTTTTATCAGTCTGTGTTTCAGTCAGAACAGAAGCCATGCTATGCATTTCAAGTATGAAGCGATTTTAATACAGGAATTAGAGGCTTACATAATCCTTAGAAAGGTGGAGGTACAACGGTCAGGAAAACTTTCTCTGATAATCTCAGCCTGGTTGTCCGGAGTTTGCCTGGAAGTCCTGTGACCCTGAAGGCTCTTGGGGAATCTCATGGCCTTCTTGGTCTGCAGCACTGCAGGTGTTGACTTTGGACCCTATCAGTTCTCAAGAAGTCACCACTGACTCTCATGGCTCCTGCAAACCCAGGTGCAGCAACATGGTTTTCTGGGGCTCCCTCCTACCTCCCAGACGGCCTCCTGTCCTGTGTGTGTATGCGCTGCCTTTGCCACCTGAGAGTAACTGTAATGATAATTGGGACTCAAACCTTCTGCGAGTGTCTTGCCTTGCCTCGCCTCGCGCAGTCTAACTCAGAGCCCCACAAAGAAACGTATTCCTGCATTTCCTCTGCACCATTGCGGTGAGTATGGTGACCTCAGTCAGCACAACTGTTACATATGTCTGTGGAAGGCAAAAGAGGGATTGGTGAGTGGACTTTCTCCTTTTCTTTGATGTTTCTTCCCCTGAATTTCACCTATTTAGCAGCTGATCTTCACCAGTTTAGAAAGTTTCACTTATTTATTTTTGAAGGTTTCACTTTTTTAAAAGAGGGTCGAGATTCTGGGCAAAGAAATGGGGTATCATTTCCTCTGATTCTAAGTCATGATGGGAACATTCGGTTGGCTGAGCTCAGACCACTTGTCCTCTTCCAGGCTGCCCAGGATGATAGAGGATCAAGGATCTACCTTTTATAGTTTCCATATTGGGAGGCAAAGCCCTGTCTTCTATTAGGACTCATACTATGATTGATATCCAAAGACAGGAAGGAGAAATTCAGTGGTAAGATAGGGCAAATGGTCAATGTGCCCTACACTTCCTAAACAAAATACAAAGTTCATTTTAGGGAGAACCTGTCCAGGGGCCCACATACGTGAGAGATTATTTATTATTTATTATTTTGGGGGTGGGACAGAGGGAAAGGGAGAGAGAGAAGGAGGATCTCAGGCAGGCTCCATGGCTGAAATCAAGAGTCCAAAGCTTAATAGACTGAGCCACCCAGGCACCCCATGTGAGAGATTGTTAAAACAATGACTACAAATTATTTTCCAGACAACCTGGCGTAGGGCCTCTCTCTGAATATTTTGCTTGGTTACTCAGTTTAGTAGTTTTACTCTGTAGGGCTAATATGCTCACTTGCAAAGGTCTCGAACATTACCCTGATTGTTTTCTCTAGTTACGGTTTAAATAAAGGGTCTAGATTTACTCGCCTATAAAATACGGAAATTTGACTGTTAGTGATTCAGAATGTGAGCGTATCAACATGAGAATGATGTTGAGGTAAAAAGAAGAAGGTTGAGAACCTTTAGACTACAGCAAAGATTGGCAAATTTTATGTGTAAAGGGCCAAATAGTAAATATTTTAGGCTTTGCAGATCACATGGTTTCTGTTGCAATTATTGTTTTACCCTTGTAGGTTGAAAGCAGCTATGAACAATATGTAATTGAATTGGCATACAGTGTTCCAATAAAAGCTTGCTTACATAAACAGGTAGTAGCCAAATTTGGACAGAAATGGGTGGCAGACCCTACTTGGCCTGTGGACTGTAATTTGCTGGCCCTTGGACTAGGCAATTGACTAGAACCCTATTCAAGCTAATGTTTTATATTGTTTCTAATCCAAGTTTCAGGTTCCTGGAAAAGAAGAAATAGTGAGAATGCTAAGTAAGAGAGTTGGGTTAGTTATAGACATCGGTTGCTGTGTAACTGAAAGGTGTAAAAATTCCAGGAGATACCTGTAATCTTGCTCTAAGGAAACCTGCTCCCTTACGGAAATAGAATGACTGTCTAGCACCATGTTTGGCCTTCCAGGGAGAGTCCACGGGTGGGGGTATCGACCACGCTTGTCCTGCTAAGCTAATCTTCCCCTTGGACTTCAGGGATGCATTGTTCTTGCTTCAGCTGGACTATGTGGACACCTTTTGTTCTCTTGGTTCTGCTCAGTGTGACAGATACAAACTGCAACTTTACAAAAAGGATTTGTCCGTATTCTAAAGGTGAACAGAAGGAAAATGACTGTAGGAAATGTAAGAATAATAAAAATGGGCCAAGAGTTCTTGTCTTAGTTTATTTCCTAGAATTTCAAGTCATGGTTCTTTCCATCTCCATTTTTATATTCCATATTCCAGGAGGAAGAAAATATGCTCTTGCTTTCTGCCTCATTAGGTGTGGTCTTTGTCCAAAAACAGGTTCACCCATGTTGAGAGTCATTCTTACTTCCTTTTGGGAATTACTAGTTGTCTTCTGCTTCCATGTTGCTGTAGCTGTATCTCACTGCATTACTTAAAAAAATTTTTTTTATTTCTTTGGTGTCAGTAGATGAGATTGCTTTCTTCAGAAAAAGCCTTTTCAGCCCAGACTTTTTTCCCCCAAGCTTGCGTGAATTTACACCTGCGCTGGGATTCCCAGCAGTTTTCCCTTTGGGACCTCACTGCGAGTCATTTTCCCTCCTTTGCTTCACCCTCATGTTTGATCACTTTTCCCTTCCATACAGACACCTACACATGATGAGCTTGTTCCTACATTAAAAAAACAACAACTAAAAAACCCTTTTTCTCCATCATAAATGGTTCCCTTCAAGCATGTGTTCCATGTTCGTACCTTGTGGCCAGAGCGTGAGAGGATATCTAACCTGTATAACGCAGTACTTGTCTGGGTCTGGGTCCCTCTCACTTCCTGTTGACCTGTGTGCCGGGAGAAATCATTCAATAAAATAAACTGTAAAGAGTAGCAAGACAAACCTATTAACCTCACAGCTGGAATTAGCATTTAACCTTTGGTCACATTTGCATCAGGTTTGTTTTTTAAATGAAGGACAGTATTACAGATAAGGTCCCCATTATGCTTTGCGTGATCCTCTTCTCCGGAGTCTCACACTATCAGGAATTTGGTGTATTTCCAGTGTATATTTGTCAAGATGTTAAATTAAGAAATACATCTACGTATATGTATTCGTAACCAGTACATAATATTTATTTTATGCCATGAAGGTTAGTGTGTGTGTAGGTCACTGTGTATTTTTGCCAGTGTGTCTTTGGTTTAGACTAGTCAGAGTGAGGAAAAAGAGAGAAAGGCATGTAGATCTTTGCCAGATATTGTCAAACACAGTTCTGTGTAGGATTTGTGCCATTTTGCACGGCCACCACTAGTCAAAGAATGCCTGTGTCCCCACACTCTCATCAACAGTATACAGCCAGATGTTTTGAGTCTTCGTCAGAAGTAGAAAATTATTCATAGTTTACTTTAAAATATTTCTTTTTTTTTTTTAAAGATTTTATTTATTTATTTGACAGAGAGAGACACAGCGAGAGAGGGAACACAAGCAGGGGGAGCAGGAGAGGGAGAAGCAGGCTTCCCGCCGAGCAGGGAGCCTGATGCGGGGCTCGATCCCAGGACCCTGAGATCACGACCTGAGCCGAAGGCAGACGCTTAACGACTGAGCCACCCAGGCGCCCCTACTTTAAAATATTTCTTATTTAAAAAAAGACCTATTGTGGGAAAAATTTCAACTTAAAAATAATTGCATAGTTCCTGTATGTCCATCATCTAGTTATAGCAATATGAAATCATGGTCAGTCGTATTTCATCTGTATTCCACCTTCTTACTCCTTCTGTCCCCATAAAACTTCCCATTCCCCTTCCCCCGTCCCTTGGCACCCACCAGTCTACTTTCTGTCTTTATGATTTCTACTACTCTTGGGACCTTGTGTAAGAGCAGTCATTCGACATTTGTCTTTGTGTGAATGGTTTATTTCACGTAACATAAGGTTGTCAAAGTTCATGCATGTTGTAGCAGGTGTCACCATTTCCAAGGCTAAATAATATCCAGTAGTATGGCTAGACCACATTTTATTTATCCATTTATGCATTGGTGGGCACTTGGGTTGCTTCCACCTTTTGGTTATTGTGAGTAATGCTGCCATGAACATGGGTGTATAAATACCTCTTCAAACCTGTATTTTCAGTTCTTTTGTAAGTATACTCAGAAGTGGAATTGCCACAGCAGTCATTGGATTTAGAGCCCATCCTAATCCAGTATGACCTCATCTTAACAATTATATCTGTAATGATCCTATTTCTGAATAAGGTCACATTGTGAGGTTCTGGTGAACAGGTTCCTGGCACAGAGCTCCTAAAATCCTTTGAGTTTATTGTCTTTTGTATGCTAATGAATGACTCACTGTTGGGGGGGGTAACCTAGATAGCTTCAGGATGGGGAGCAGTTGCCTGAAAAACCAACCACATGTTTAAAGGGTTAGAATTTTCAGCCTCAACCTTATTTCCTGGGAGGTAGGAGATGGGCTGGAGATTGAGTTCTGTCATCTTTGGTCAGTGGTTTAGCATTCATGCTTATCTAATCAGACCTCCATAACAATCCCTCAGTGAAGGGATTTGGGATAGCTTCCCACATCCCTGTGTTGGGAGGGTGGCATACCCTTACCATGGGGACAGAGGCTTTTGCACTTGGACCCTTCCCAGCTTCGTCCTACTTATATCTGGCCCTTCATTTTTATCCTTTATAGTAAACTGTCATAGTATCATGTTTTCCTGGGTTCTGTGAGGGGTTCTGTAAGTTGTTCAATTGAATTATTTAACCTGGGGGAAGGGTGATTGTGGGAAGCCCTGAATTTGTAGTTGGCCAGTAGAAGTATGGGTAGCCAGGGCACCCAGTTTGAAGCTGACCATCTGAAGTGGGGCAGTCTCGTGAGACTGAGCCCTTAACCTCTCTGCTAACTCCGGATTATGAGGGTCAGAATGGAATGTAATTGTTCAACATCTGCCTAGTGTCTGAAGATCAGAGACTGTTCAGTCCTGCACAGCCAGCAAGTCAGCCTTGCTTTTAGTATTAACAAAGGTGACTGGTGTGTAGTAAGACCCATGCATCATTTTAAAAACCAAACTCATTACCTTCTACCCATCCCCAACCCCAGAATAAACCAGCACATTTATCAATCAGTTCACATCCCATTAATATTCCAGATTCGAAATACTGATGTTTTCTTTGACTTCTTTCGTCCTTGTCATTTAGTTGACATGACTTGGAGTTTCTAAATGGACAGTTAATGGGGCACTTGATTTCGGCTCAGGTCATGGTCTCAGGGTTGTGGGAATGAGCCCTGAGTTGGGTTCTGTGCTCAGTGGGGAGTCTGCTGGAGTTTCTCTCTCTCCCTCTGCCCCTCCCCCTGCTCATGCTTCTCTCTCTGCTTCTCTAAAATAAATAAATAAATCTTAAAAAAATAGATTCTGATCCATTGTCTTATTTTCCCACCTATTTACTGTGATGCTAGCCAGGATTTTTTTTTTCCTTATTACTTGGTTTGTAGTTCTTTGTTGTTCAGACCATTGTTTAATCTGTTATCAATTCAGTTATTGCTGCTTTTTGCTGCTAGATAATTTTTCTAAACTGCAGTTATGTTGCATATTAAGTGTAGATTTCTCACACTGATTCTTCAGTAATGTCCCAAATCTACCTTTTCAGCATTTATTTTTCCTGTTGCTTCTGTCAGTGAATGGCTGTTTCACACCTACCGAACTAGTCACGGTCTTCTGGGCTTAGACAGCACTTTTCACGCTCTCTGCTGTCTTCCCTCTATGCCCATCTGCTTTTCAAAAATCTAGTCATTGCTCAGCCTTCCTAACTCTTACTGTAAAACCAAACTTTCCTTTCCCCAGCCCCTATTATGCTGTATGTTTTTTTTTTTTTTTGCCTGGAAATTAACCTCAAAATACCTCTTGGATTGAATAAAGTTTTACTTGAATTTCAGTCATTCCATTGATTTTACTTCAGTGGCTTTTTTTTTTTTTTTTAAGATATATTTAAGTAGGCTGCATGCCCAGCATGGAGCCCCGTGCAGGGCTTGAACTCCTGACCCTGAGATCAAGGCCTGAGCTGAGATCAGGAGTCGTATGCTTAACTGACTGAGCCACCCAGGCACTCTTTCAGTGGCTTTTTACGCTGATAAATTTAAATAGTATGAAATTTCATACTTCATTAAGAACATTGTGCCGTCCTGTTTAAAGTTTGCACATTATATGTTCAAATGTGTGCATAAACATTTAGAATGATGTTTGTTTGATGTTATGACTGTTATTCTTTTTCTTTTTTTTTGTTGAGAGCCGGCTCTAGCCGAGGATGGGGGAGAGGGAGAGAGAGACTCTTAAGTAGTCTCCATGCCCCACCGCAGAGCCCAATGTGGGGTTTGATCTGACCCTGAGATCATGACCTGAGCAGAAATTAGGAGTCGGATGCTTAACCAACTGACCCACCCAGGTGCCCTATTTCTGATCAGAGAAATTTGGGGTGATTTCAATACCATCTTTATACCTTCTAGGTATTGCAAGAAGTTTTTATAGTTGCATATTATTTTAGTAAGGACAGTTGTTATTCTAAGAAAGAAAATAGGTTCTGTAAAAATGTAAGGACAAATAACAGAGGACAATCTGTAATTAATTCCATACAGAAAGATAACTGCCATTAGTGGTTTTACTTATATCCTTCCAGACACACATACATGTATACATTTTACATATAAAGTGGTCCATTATACTGCATGATATTGTGGGATGTTTTCCCCCTATGATATATTATTTGTGGACGTTTTTCCATGTCAGAAATACAGCAATACTACTGATAGTTCTTACTGCTGCCTAGTATATAATTGCAAGACTGTATTTTAATTTTACCTCTCTGCTTTGTCATCTTTTGTTGGGTATTTGCTTGATTTCCATTTTTCCCCTCTTGATAAAACATTCCTGGTAAGCATCCCTGTCCATACTATCTATGTTCACTGATTGGACGACAACAGCTTTCAAAGTCTTAAAGAGTCCCCAGGACTATTTTCATAAGAGTACTAAGACCTGATGTGTCTTTTTTACTGTGGTTACATTTGCACCATTGTTGCAAAAGTAATGGTGAGTCATTTTGTTGCCTTAGCATGAGTTCAGGCAGTGGCCATAAATTGTTAGAAGTCAGGCCTCCCAGAGAAAAAAACACAAGAGTTTTTTTAGGAAGATCCTTGATGAAGCAGTAAAAGTTATTAATTTTATTAAATCTTGACCCTGAAGTACATTTAAAAAAAATAATATTGGTTGGGGCACCTGGGTGGCTCATTTGGTTAAGTGTCCAACTCTTGATTTCAGCTCAGGTCATGATCTCAGGGTTGTGAGATTAAGCACTGCTTCTTGGGCTCTGTGCTGGGCGTGGAGCCTGCTTAAGATTCTCTCTTTCTCTCTCCTCTGCCCCTCCCCATCGCCCTCCCTCTTAAAAAAAGAAAAGGTTTATGACAAAATGGGAAGTATGCATAAGGTGTTTCTGTTACTACCACCTGTGGCCTCTAGGAAAAGTACTTCTCTGATTGAGTTGAGAGCTGAATTTGCTGTGTGTTGTTTTGTTTTTTTCATAGAACACCAGTTTTACTTGAAAAGACAACTGACAAAACTAGAATTATTCAGACTTTAGTATTTGGCAGATGTTTTCTTGCAAATGAAGTGAGCCTCTGTTCAAGGAATCAACCGACAGTATTGATTGCCAATGAGAAAATCCAAGCTTCCAAATTAGAATTAGAATTTTGGAAAAGTTGTATTTGCTATGGTGAACTTGAAGACGTCCCAATATTTGAATACTTTTCTGATGAGATTGGTGGTGCTATTAACAAATGTAATTTTTGATATTGAATAATGAAAGGTGTCCACATTTGAAAGAGCAGCAAAACTCAGTGAACGTGTATTTTCAAGATGTTACATAATCACTCATGTTAAAAGATGTATTAACAATGCAAGACATACCATTGCATTTTAACAGGTGAGAGTATGAAATGTTCATTGATAAGGCTTCAGATTCTTCATTGCAAATAGCCTTTGAGAAACCGCCACGTATCGAGTATTGGTATAGTATCAAGAATATCTGAAATTACCTGAAAACACTTAATGCCCTCTTACAACTTCACATACATTTGGAGTTGGATTTATTTCATGCACTTCAGTCAGAACAATATATTGCAAGAGATCGAATGCAGAAGCACATGTAAAAATCAAGCTGTCTTCTACAGAGAGACATTAAAGAGTTTTGCAAAACAAAAATCTTTCTTTTTTTAAATACAGTTTTCATTAACGGGGCGCCTGGGTGGCTCAGTGGTTAAGCATCTGCCTTCAGCTCAGGTCATGGTCCCAGGGTCCTGGGATCGAGCCCCACATCGGGCTCCCTGCTCTGCGGGAAGCCTGCTTCTCCCTCTCCCACTCCCCCTGCTTGTGTTCCCTCTCTCGCTGTCTCTCTCTCTGTCAAATAAATAAAATCTTTAAAATAAATAAATAAATAAATACAGTTTTCATTAAGAATATGTTACGTTAACGTGTAATGGGTTTATTGTTTCTTTTACATCAATTTGTGAATAAAATATTTTAAAAATGCCTTGGTTTTAATTTCTAATACAGTAAATATTGAAAGATACAACCTATGTACATTTTGTTTTTAAATTTAAAAAATTTTAGTATAATCAATAAAATGTTCCATGTTTCAAGGTTACAACATAGTGATTTGACAGCTCTGTACCTATATACCTCTGTACCTTTTGCTGTGCTCACAAGTTTAGCTCCCATCTGTCACCATACAGTGCTGTTACTGTATCATTAATTATATTGGTAGTGCTTCCCATGTCCATTTTAAATGCATTTTACGCTGATCATTCTCTTTAAAATTGTAATCAGCCTGGTTAGCACCTCCCACTCCCCTCCTCCTTGTTTTCCATATATATTTGTTTGTGGGATTTTGTTTGTCTGTACCTGTTAGACTGTAACCTACACATGGTGGAAATTTTTATTCTGTACACCCCTGTATGTCAGGTGTTTAGAACAATGCCGGGCATACATTAGGTGCTCAGATAATTGTTGACTGAAGGAATCGGGTTTCATGATCTTAGTTCTGTTCATAGTTTCTGCTTAACTTGCACTAATCCTTAATTTTCTTGGACATTTTATGGGGGTCTCTCCTTTGGAGAAGTATCTGTTTAACTATTTTTGCATAATCCAGGCTTCTAATTTTGACTTTTGTGGATTTAACTGCAGGAAGCAGTTTATATATATATATATATATATATATATATATATATATATATATAGCAAGATGACAGTTAAATTTTCTTCTGGAGTATCTTCTCTGATGGATTGTGGTCGACTGGGGGCAGGGATTCTCAGCTCTAGCTGTCATTACAATTACTGAGAAGCTTTAAAAAACAAAAAATAGAGCCCACTGAATCAGATTCAGGGTGGGGCCAGGGATTGTATAATTTTTAAGGTTTCTAGGTGATCGTTACCTTGGCATAAAGGTTTTCTGTCCTCAGCAGAATTGGGTGTTGTAATTAGCAGTATCTGCCAGGGGTGATTGTGACCATTAATACCTTCACTGTGAACTGATGTGAAAAAAGCCATGAACAAACCTTTTTGCTTATAAAATGTTGGGACTTTGTTCACGTTGTCATAGCTGGGGAATACTCTCTGTTTTCATGAAGTATGTAATCCGGGGGAGGAAGGAAAACTAACACAGAAACTTGAATTGTTTTGTTTATTTATTTATTTTTAAAGATTTTTATTTATTTATTTGAGATAGAGATTGCGAGAGCAAGAGAGAGCACGAGTGGCGGGGAGGGGTAGAGGGAGAGGGAGAAGCAGGGCTCTCTGCTGAGCAGGGAGCCCGACTTGGGGCTTGATCTCAGGACCCTGGGATCATGACCTGAGCCGAAGGCAGATGCTTAACCCACTGAGCCACGCAGGTGCCCCCAGAAACTTGAATTAGTTGCTTACATTTAAAAACTAAGGAACAATCCATATATTTGTCTTCTCTTGAAGAGTTGGAATCTGCCTTCACTGGGTGTGCGTTACCTGTAATATGTGGTAATGCTCCTGTCTGTAAACAAGGTAAAGTCCTGCTAATTTGATGTAATTCCCACCTAGTCTGCTTTGCTCATTTATATTCCCCTGTGTACTTCCTGTAGACATTTTTTTTTTTTTAAAGATTTTATTTATTTATTTGACAGAGAGAGACACAGCGAGAGAGGGAACACAAGCAGGGGGAGTGGGAGAGGGAGAAGCAGGCTCCCCGCTGAGCAGGGAGCCCGATGTGGGGCTCGATCCCAGGACCCTGGGATCATGACCTGAGCCGAAGGCAGACGCTTAATGACTGAGCCACCCAGGCGCCCCGTTCCTGTAGACATTTGAGTTTTTCATCCCTGACCAGAGTTTCTTAATTATCTTTTTTAAAAAACTGATTCCAGGGGCGCCTGGGTGGCTCAGTCGTTAAGCGTCTGCCTTCGGCTCAGGTCATGATCCCAGCGTCCTGGGATCGAGCCCCACATCGGGCTTCCCGCTCTGCGGGAAGCCTGCTTCTTCCTCTCCTGCTCCCCCTGCTTGTGTTCCCTCTCTCGCTGTGGCTCTCTCTGTCAAATAAATAAAATCTTTAAAAAAAAAAAAAAAAAAAAACTGATTCCATTGAAGTGTAATTGACATACAGGAGATTGCGTATCTTTGAAACATACAATTTGATAAGTTTGGATATATGTATACATCCATGAAACCACAGCCACAGTCCGGGTAATGAATGTGTCATCGTCAGAAGTGTCTTCGTGTCCTTTTTAATTCCTGCTTCCTGCCCTGCTGTCCCTGAGCAAATGCTGATTCTGTTACTGTTGTAACAGTACCATTTTATAAAAAGGAATCTGAGAGTATGTGTTCTTTTTTTTGTCTGGCTTCTCTCAGCATAATTATTTTGAAGGTCATCCATGTTGTTGAGTGTATCAGTATTTAATTCTCCTTTATTGCTGAGTAGAATTGTACTTACAGATAGTCCACAATTTGTTGATCTGTTTGCCTGTTGATGGACATTTGGGTTGTTTCCACTTTTGGGCTTTTACCAATATTGTGCCTGTGAACATTTGTGTACAAGCCTTTGCATGGATTTATATATTTTTTTTCTCTTGGGTAGTTACAAAGGAGTGGAATGGCTGGATCATGTGGTAGGGGTATATTTAACTTAAGAAACTGCCAGACTGGGGCACCTGGGTGGCTCAGTCGGTTAAGTGTCTGCCTTCGGCTCGGGTCATGATCCCAGGGTCCTGGGATTAAGTCCTGCATCGGGCTCCCTGCTTAGCGGAGAGCCTGTGTCTCCCTCTGCCACTCGTCCCTGTTTGTGCTCTCTCTCTCAAATAAATAAAATCTTTAAAAACAAAACTGCCAGACTATTTTATTAAGTGATTGTATCACTTCACATTCCTGTCAGCAGAGTATGAGTTCAGTTGCTCCACATTCTTGACAACACTTGGTATAGGAGGTCTTGAATTTTACTCATTCTCATAGATATGTCCTGCTGTATTGTTGTGGCTTTAATTTACATTTCCCTAATGACAGTGTAATGTTGAGAATCTTTGCATATGCTCTTTGTCATACATACATGTTTTTTTGGTGAAGTCTCTATTTAAATATTTTTCCCCTTAAGGACGCCTGGGCAGCTCACTCAGTTAAACATCTAAATCTTGGTTTCGGCTCAGGTCATGATCTCAGGGTTGATGGGTCCCTGTGTCCAGGCTCCTCTCGGAGTCAGCTTAAGATTCTTTCCCCTTCTTTCTCCCTCCTCCTCTGCTCCTCCCCTTGCTTGCGGCTCTCTCTCTCTAAAATAAATAAAATCTTAAAAAAAAAAAAAATTTTCCCTTTAGAAAAAGTTGAGTTTTTATTGTTCAGTTTGAGAGTTTTTAATATTTTCTGTATGCAGGTCCTTTATTAATAGATATGTACTTTGCACAGACTTACTATTAGTGTGGCTTGTCTTCACTTTCTTAATGATGACTTCTGGAGGATAGAAGTTTTAAAATTTTGTTGCAGTCCAGATTCTTACTTTGTTCTTTTATTGATTGGGCTTTTGCTGTCACCAGTATGTCCTTGCCTAACCCAGGGACCACAAGAGTTTTTTCTGTGTTTTAATAAGGAATGGATCCAGGTTCACTTTTTTCCCTTCTCTCTTTCTCCACCCCACCCCCCCTTTTTTTTTCCATATGGTGATCCAATTCTTCTAGTACCGTTTGAAAAGACTTTTCTTTGAGTCTTTGTAAAATATCAGTTGTCCACGTATGTTCTCGATAGGCTGTTCTGTTCCATTGGTCTATTTGTCTATTTTTATACCAACACCACAGTTTTCATTATTATAGCTTTCTAATAATTCTTAAAATCAGACAATGTTAGTTTTCCAACATGCTCTTTTTTCAGAATTGTTTTGGTTATTTTAGGTCCTTTGTATTTCAATATGAATTTTAGAATCACTTTTTTAATTTCTACAGAAAAGTTGCTAGGATTTTGATTGGGATTATGTTGAATCTATAGATCAGTTTGGGGAGAGATTGACATTTCAGTAATAATGAGTCTTGACTCATGAACATAATCTCTTGATGTGAGAACAAAGGCAAAAGAAATATAGAAAAAATTAAATCTCCTTTGCAGCACATTGACAAGTTCTTGGGACAGGCAGGGTGACCTTCAAGGAGCTCAGCTGCCTCAGCATTAATACTTGGCTAGAGGCAAAAGGCAGCCTTAGCTTGACGTTAGCCTGACCTCCAGGATCCTGTAAAAATCCTCTAGCAGAGCCTCCCACACTTAAAAGACCACACGTTCCCAGAGGGGCCATCCATGGTCATGGATGACCTTGGCCGGAGTGGCCAGGCAGTTGGTGGTGCAGGAGGCATTGCCGACCATCTTGGGGGAGTTGTCATACTTCTCATGGTTCATGCCCATCCATCACAAACATGGGGGCTTCAGCAAAAGCAGTAGAGATGATGACCCTCTTGGCTCCACCCTTCAAGTGAGTGCCAGCCTTCTCCATGTCCAGCGGACTTCACAACCTGCTCAGCACCAGCATCACCCCATTTGGTGGTGGGATCTCGCTCCTGGAAGGTGGAGATGGGCTTTCCATTGATAAGTTTCCTGTTCTCAGCCTTGATAGGGCCATTGAATTTGCCCTGGTGGGATCATACTGGAACATGTAGACCTTCAGCACTGTGTCTCGGGTGAAGCTGGTACTGCGCAAGAAGAGGGGAGGAGCAGAGAGCCAGAACCTTTACGTTTTAAAATGTTACGTCAGGAATCCTTAGAAGAAACAGGTTGTTTCAGTACAGCTCTTCCTTAGCTTACGGGGTTATGTCCTGATAAGCCTGCTGTAAATTGAAAATACTGTAACTGAAAATGCATAGACCTAACCTGCTGAACATTATATTATAGCTTAGCCTGGCCTACTTTAAGGCAGAATCCTGTAACACAAAGCCTGTTTTATGATGAAGTGTTGACTATGTTATGTAACATATTGAATACTGTACTGAAAGTGACAAACAATGGTTGTGTGGGTACAGATGGTTGTCAGTGTATTGGTTCTTTACCCTCATGATCCCTTGGCTACAGGGAGCTGTGGCTGTTGCTCATTGCCTGGCATCACGAGAAAGAATCGTATCGCGTGTCACTAGCTTGGGAAAAGACCCACATTCAAATATGAAGTATGGTTTTTACTGAATGCATATTGCTTTTGCAGCATTGTAAAGTTGAATATCATAGGTTAAACCATTGTAAGTCAGGGGCCGTCAGTATTTGAATATCTGTGTCTGTTTTAATTTAGTAAGACCGACTTTCATGGTCTCTCCTTCACAGATGATGACTTTGACCAGTTTGATAAGCCTGGTGCAGAGCGATCTTGGAGAAGAAGAGCTGCAGACGAGGACTGGGACAGGTACAGAACACCTGGTTACTTGTAGTCTGTGCTGATTTCTCTGATTCTGCCACTTGGCTCTGCAGAGATTTTTTTTTTTTTTTTAATTTTATTTTTAAGTAATCTCCACACCCAGTGTGGGGCTCAGACTCAAAACCCCAGGATCAGGTGTTGCATGCTCTACTGACTGAGCCAGCAAGGCATCCCGGCTCTGCAGAGATATTTACTGAGAGCAGTATGTTGGCTACCTGATGCTCTTCCCCAAGGGGGCCTGTCCCTGCTGGGCTGAAGTGAGGACAAGGGCAGGCCTTCCAGGTAGAAGGCTTTCTGGTGGGCTCCAGTTCAGGCCTGTATTGTCCGTAGGGCCCTGATTGTCCGTTCTGTCTGTGTTTTTCACAGTGGTGGTATTGATTTGGTGGATCCCCAGAGCTGTCATTGCCAGAGTTCTTTTGTTTAGTCTACCCAATATTTGGCTAGACTTTAAAATTTTTGCCAATTTAATATGTGTGTAATAGTATCTCACTGTAATTTAAATTTTTATTTCTCTGATTACTAGTGAAGGTGAAAATATCTTTAGGGATACACACACATGCACTAAAGGTGTTAAAAATGTTCATAGTAGTGATAAATGTCAGTTCTGTATAGTGATTACTTCTGGTGAGCAGCTCTAGTAGAAGTTAGAGGGATGTGTACTGGGAGAAGTTCATGAGGGCATAGTCTGGGTGGTGGGGTTCTCAAATGAGGATTCTTCTTTACATATATATTTTTTTTAACATTTATTTATTTTAGAGAGCTTGGGGGAGGGGCAGAGGAAGAGGGAGAGAGAGAATCTTCAGCAGGCTCCAGGCTCAGCACGGGCCCTACACAAGGTTCAATCTCATAACCCTGAGATCACAACCTTAGCATAGAAACCAAGAGTCGGACGCTTAACCGACTGCGCCACCCAGGCACCTCTACGTATTTCTTAAGATCTTAAATACTGTGTTGAAAAGGTAAAAAATTACCTTATAGTTGCAGTCAGAAAATTTAATAATAAAGGTAAATAGGTCTGAATAAAGAACAACAGTGATCTTCAGTAAAAAGAATTACCTGATTGCCATTTGAAAACTGATGCCCCAGGAGTTTTACAGAATAATCGACATTATAAACTATATACATTACAAACTTAGAGCCTACATAAAGATGATTACTCTTTAGCAGTTCTTAGGCAGTCTATGAAAAATTACTTAGAGCCTACAGCAAAATCTCCTGTAAGAGAATGGCCTCCCCAGAGGTATTGGTATGTAGTTCTGTTCAGAGATTATGGTGGGGAGCAGAATAAAACGTGTATTTTAGTAGTTCACTCACCATGTGGATTTTCTCTTCTGTCAGTTGTCTGTTCATATCTCTGTGTATTTTTCTTACGGTTGTTTGTCTTTTCCTTATTGATTTTAGGGATTCTTTATACTTTCTGCAGTTTATTTTTTGTGCTTGGAGATATCTCCTCCCAGTCTGTGACATGCGTTCCTTTAAACAGCAGCCTTCAGGTGGATTTTTATAAATAATGTAATCAAATGTATAATCTTTTCCTGTATGGCTTTTGTTTCCTTTTTTATTAAAATATGAACACAGTGTACTTTGGAATCATTTTCAGGCTTGGAGGAAAGTTGCAAGAGTGTCACAGACACTCTCCTGGGCCCCCAGACTTGCAGTTGCTTCCTGCCATGTCCATTGTCCTCTGTGCCCTCTGCACACCCGCTCACCGAGGCCCCCCTTCCCCCGCTCCTCTTCACAGTGGCCTGAGGGCACCAGGCTGTGTGCTTCCCATGTGCCTCAGCATGTAGTTTTCCTGGTGAGCTTCTCAAGAGCAGGGGCATTCACTTACATAGCCACTGGATCATTTCAAAATCATGAAGTTAACTAACACAGAATTGTGTTTTTTAATCTACAGCGGTTATTCAAGTTTTGACAGTTCTCCCGAGTGTGCTTTATAGCCAAAAATGAGTTTCTTTTTTTCTGGTTCAAGTTTCAGTTCAGGATCATACAGTGCATTTTGTCCCCCGTTATATTCATCTGGAAGAATTATGTATCCTTGTTTCTTACGACTTGGACATTTTTGAAGAGGACAGGCTCTTTACTTCGTAGACTCACCCTTAGCATGGATTTGCAGGTGTCTCTTCAGAACCTGATTGAGGTTGTGTATTTGGTCAGGAATACTCGTTGGCAATGCTGTGGCCTTCCCGAGGGCATCGCTTACGGAGGTGTGTGGTCAAGGTGCTTTCCACTTTTTGTCCTTAGGAAATTCTTCCCTGCCTTGTGTTCTGGTATGTTTTGCATGTTCCTATGAAAACTGTGAAGTGTTTTTATTTATTTTTTTATAGTTAAGATACATAATTTGCCTGAAATTGATTAAATTGATTGATTTTTAACTTATTGAGGATTTCAAGAAAATGTGAAAATAGAATAGTACAGTGTACCCAGTGTACCATCAGCTTGAACAGTTACTGGTATAAAGTCAGTCTTGTTTTTATCTGTAATTTGCAACCCTCCTCATATTACAGACATACATAAGTTCATCTGAAAATGTTTCAGATTGTATCTCTCTAAAAAATAAAGGATTTAGAAAGACAACCACAATAGAGTTATATTTTGAAAAACTCCGTGAATGTTAATGTCTTATTACTGATTGTCTCATGTAAATATCAGTGTATCACACACACGACACAGTGTGGATATGGGTCTTGTATGCTGTTTTATAGTTTGTGGAGTCCACATTAGATCCCTAGATTGCAACTGATAGGTAGGTTTTCCAAGTGTTGTTTCATCTGTAGGTTTTCATGCATCTTTTTTTTTTTTTAAGTTCTCTGCAACCTTTTGAAGACACAAGGTGGTTTGTCTTGTGGAGTTTCTTCTTTTGCTGATTGTCACCCCTGGAGTGTTAGTGTGCTCTTTCATCTCTTGCATTTTCTGTAAATTAATAGGTCTAGATGTTGATTAGGTTTAGGTTTGAAAATGGGCAGGAGGATGGATGATCCAAGTTAACTTCTGCAAACTGCTTGGCTCCTCTGAGGTACTAAATAAGTGCTTGATTCTTTACTTTTATTTACCAGTTTTCAAAATAATGGGTCAGTTCTTAGCATCCTCCAAAGGTGAGTTTTGTTTTTGAATCCTTTCCAACTCATAGATTTATATACTGCATGTGTATTTTCATTGCAGTTATTTTTATTAATATTTGAACCATTCCAGTATCCTTTCAGTGGGATTTTCAGTTGTCAAGAAGTTAGTTGGCTTTCTGCTCTCATGGAAATTGGGTTTGGTGATGATGTGAGGCAGGGCTCCGGTTTTTCTTGTCTCCCCAGCGTGAATGGCAGCTGTCCCAGCATTATTTACCAACAAGCGCCTCCTTTCTTCATTCGTCTTCAGTGCATGTTGCATATGGAGGTTCTGTATCATGTGTGTTTCTTTGATATTTTAAAAGCATAAGACAGTCTCTTCCATGTACTGGATAATAGAGGGAGAAATTTGAAAGCTAAGGAGAAGAGGGAGTCAGAAATTGTTATGACCAGCTCTTGCATTTGGAAGAACCTGGTGCCATTGTTGAACCAACCCCTGAAGTGTTTTTTCCTGAAGGATGTGCTTGTATCTGTATTCCATGCAGGAGAAAGACGGCATACTCACAGCTCTAAACGGAAGTCATTGGATGATGGAGCTATTTACAGGAGAGGCTTAATAAAGAAGCAGTAAGAGTTGGTGCAGTGTCCAGGGCATAGCAGCAGACCCTAGGGGGAAGAAGTGCATCCTAGAGCCCAGTGTGGGTTGCGGTGGTAGCAGTGGGTGGGACTGGACTGTGCAGGTAGCAGGGAGGGGCAGTCTCTCTCTTCCTGCTTTGTAATGACCCGTTGGGTCATCCCATGGGCCAAGGCCATCCAGAAGCAAAGGCCAGGAGAGCCTGCACGAGTCTTCCCAGAGAAAGCTTCCCGGAAACAGAGTTGGCAGAGATCGGAGGAGGGTGTCCTGGAGAGGGGAGGGGAGGCACACCGAGGAAATGGACGGAGTGCAGGGTTTGTTGTCACTTACCCTTGTGGTTTTGAAAGGCTGCAGCCATGTGGCTGACTACAGAATACTTGTTTCCTGGAAGTGTCTTTCAGTGTACACCTGTTTACTAGTAAAAGTACACTTGCTCTGAAAGAGCTGATCGTCTCTCGTCTTGGATGAGAACAGCGGCCAAAGAGGTGGTTCTTGCGTAGTGACGGTGAGAGCCTGAGGGAGCCGTGCATTTGCACCCAGGAAGCGCCTCAGTCGCCCTGTGCCGCTCTCCTTTCTGGGCCCATGGGCCCAGCTGCCTTTACGGGCGGGGGTGCTGTGCCTCAGCTCTTTGAGAGGACCTGATTGGGCTGGTCGCTCCCAGGAGCTCATTGTCGTCTTGTTTTCAGCGGCACTTGGTGTGTTTTATATTTCATAAATTTCTTTCCTTTTGTGTACACCTTTTGTAAGGATCCAGCTTGATGATGACAGTAGGGAAGTACATTTACTTTCTGTGTGGGGTTTGTGCATAGTAGTTAGGGTTTGGACCCCGGAGCTAGAGCATCTCGGGGTTCGCCCGTTGACTTTGCCACTTCCTAGCTGGGTGACCTTGAGCCAATTATTTAACATCTCCGTGTCTTGGTTTTCACGTTTTAAAAAAAGGGGGATGATGTAAATATCTACATAATGGGGTTGTCATGTCGACAAAAAAGCTAATACGTGTGAAACACTTAGAATGGTTCCTGGCACATAATACACTGAACGGATGCTCACGATTTCTCGAGCTATAATTTATGTCTGTTGTGGTTGTGTGGACCTAATCCCTCTGTCTCCCCATCCTGCTTGCTTATTTCATGCTGTTGTCTTTGTTAGTCATGGAAGCAACCATTCTCCATCTCGGTACACTCCACTCATTTATAACTGTTAGTTTTCCTTATCTTCTTTTAAAAAATGCTTTTGTTTAGGAAAAATAGGTAGTCATCGAAGACTGATTTCTTTTGTATACATCCTTTGTTAGCAAATAGTACAGATAGTTTCTAGATTTTTGCTTGTATATTTACCAACGCCTTTCTGTATTCTGGTTTTAAGAGTTCCCAGTATCCCCTGAGCAGGTGGTGTTACCTTTCATTTTCAGTTAGAGTGATGGCCTAGTGTGGGTGCTTGTCTTCAAAGGGGCGAGTGTCTGTTTTGGTCATCTAGAATCAATTCTCAAATGGAGTTCCTGTCAGTATGGTGACTAGATCCTTTTTTCCTCACCCATAGAGGATGATTTTAACACTGAAGATGCAGACATTTTATCTTGAAAGCTGATTAGGTGATTTGTGGAAATGTTGGAAGAGGTTACATGTTATTCTCTGATAGCTAGCTGTCTTACTCGTACAAGTCTGTGAAAGATTTACCCCATGGGTAACCTCTTGTCCTGGGTCTGTCCATGCTGTGTGACTTTGGGCCAATTATTTAATCTCTTATCCTTGTTTTCTTTATCTATAAAATGAGGGTATAGGATTTATATAGGGTAACAAGATAACAAAAAGGTGTTCAGTGCATGAATGAAAAGATTTGTCGAATTACTTCTAGTTCTAAAAGGTGGTGTATAGAAACAGTCATTTCTGTTATAACTCCAGTAGGCATTCCTGTATATTCTGGTATTCTGCAAAGTAGCACACTACAAGTAAACATGGTTTTTGGATAAAGTTGTGCCCAAAACCTACAGAAATTTGTAACCAGAGTGCTTATAAATAGAGTAACAGCCCTAATAAGAATATTGGTGCATTTGCACCTGGAAGCATAATCTGATTATTTTCTCCTTCTAGATGTTGTCCTTAAAAGACATTTGTTCTTAAGACATTGGGTTCCCCAGAGCTAAGAATATAATTCAGTGGTAGCCATCTTCATCAACCAAAAAAAAAAAAAAAAAAATATATATATATGTATATGTATATATGCACACACACACACACACACACAGCGGGAAATTTCTTTAGCTTTTTGATCTGGTAAAGGTTTTGAATTTAATTGTGACATAATCTGCTCCTGATCACTTCAGAACATAAGCATGCTGACAAAAAAAATTTCAGACTGCTAGGACTTCCATCTTTTACAAAGATAATTCTCTTAGTCACGATGATTCACTTGTATGCTCTCATCAGCCTTGTGTTTTTCATCTTTTCAGGTTTTGCATTTTGATGAGTGTCAAATGGTCTCTCAGTGGTTTTGGTTTTAGCTTTCCTAGTTAATGATGTTGGACATCTTCTCCTATTTCATGATAGGTTTTTCAAGGCAGGAGAAAGCATAGCTGTTACCTATTGTAGTTTCTTCTTTTAATGATACTGAACAGGTCCAAAGAAATAAAGATCTCATATTGAGGTGGAAAACTGAGATCAGAAGTCTAGTGGAGAACCACCTCCTCTCACAGAGCCTCCCACACTTAAAAGACCACATATTCCCTATATAGTTGACTACATTCTCATTATTAATAAAGAAAAAGGGAAGCATAGCAAACTAAACAGGAAAGTAGCCAAACCCTGAAGTCCGGGGGAGATTTCCCATTGATCTGCAGACTTTCCAGCATTGTAGGAATAATGCATTGGCATGCCTATTTTTCTTTATCCCCAGTGAACTTGAAGATGACTTACTTGGAGAAGATTTGCTGTCTGGCAAAAAGGTAAGAAATTGAGGTCTTCCTGAAACCACCCTCCAGCTGCTTCATTGTACTGAACATACAGGAATATATCTCATGAATGGGATGTGGTACTGGAAGTTTGGGTGCAGATTACAATGTTGTGAATTGAATTATCTTTTAAATGCACAGAGAGCTGACTGTTTAGTCTGTTAGTAAGTTCTCCAGTAACTTCTACCTCAAGTGATCAGTCCTTTGATGCAAATTTTAGTTCTCACTCAGTCCGATGCACTCCAGCAGGTGCTGAGTTTGTGAAAGCAGTAACATAAAACCACCACTCACAAGAAAACTAACATTTGGAGGCTAATAGTTTGCATTCCTTTTTTGAAAGTCTGGAGATAAGCTCAGAGATAGCTGTACTCAAATGTAACACACATTCAGATAAGTGAGAATACTAGTCTAAACCCTAATATAGGTTTCTCTAAACCTTTTTGATTAAACAAAACTTTGCAGTAATTAACTCTGATATGTGTATATCTATATATAATGTATGTGTATGTTTATATTACTCTACCAATAACATTATAAAACATACATTAAAAATAGAAATACAAATCCAAAGATTAAAGTGAAGTAGTGAATTTTTATTTTATTTATTAACAGTTTAAAAACACTTGCTGTTCTTACTAAATATCAAGGTAGTTTTTTTATGCTTAGTTTTTTAAAGTCTTAAGATTGTGGTGGCTTCTTACCGTCCACAGTTACTATATATAAGCTCATTATACTTTCAGGTGATAAGGTCACATCATTTGTCTGATTTATTAGACCTGATTATATTTTCCTTTTAATATCATTTATAATAAAGCTAATGAAGATCTTGTAGTGGGAGAAGTACCAGTGTTGCCATTTTCTTGTAACTTACTCTGTTGCATTATTAGCTTTTTTGCTAATACATGAATTTGTTATAGGATTCTTTTGAAGCCACTTTCCTTTCTCTGTCTTGTTTCTTACTGCATCACTGGCCCTCACGTGGCCTGGCTTCAGCCTGCCTCAGCCTTTCCTCCTTTAAGTGGCTCTCATCACCTGTAACTCTCAGTAAGAATTAATTTAGTTCCCTGTAGATCCACTTGATCTCATGTAAGTACATGGGGAAACAGCAAAATATTGAAAGTGAAAAACCTGCGAGATGGCCCCTCAGCCTTTCCTTGTTTGAGGGGCTCACTCTCTGGCTTCAGGGTGCCCTGCATGTGTCATGTGGTAGGGGTGCAGGGCTAGTCCTTCCTGTGTCATGGTCACAGGGGGAAAGTGGTACTGGTTTCTTGGTGACTCAGTGATAATTACTTTGCACATCCTTGAGGTGCTCTCACTGTACCTGGGAGTTCACTACTCTAATGTAAACACGTTTTTTTCCTTTGGAATTATTTAAGATACTTCAGTGAAGAATACCAATTAGATGTTAAAATGTTTAAATGTAGTAAGATATTTTTTATGTAAGTTGGATTTCTGTCCTTGGGCCAGCCTGGGGCAGCATAGTTTGCCCCGTGTCTCTATCAGGATGTTCCACCAGGCCTAGTAATTCCTTCTGGTGGACATTTGTCCCCATCTTGTGAAAGCTTTGGTCAGGGCTCTTACCAATAAAGATGGAAAAGCACAGTTCGGTTTGGATAGTAATGCTGACTCTTCTGGGGATGTAGTGTCACTTTCTCTTATTGGACTAGTTGATTGGTGTGACTTGGCCTCCTTTCCCATGGGACGGGAGCGCGGCAGCCTGCTGCCTCTGTCTTGGTGGCAGGGCCCTCACCCACCTTGGCCAGTTGGGAAGTTTGTCTGCTTGGGAACAGTGTATATACCCCCCCTCCTTTCCTCTTCTCTTCTTTCCTAATGCTATACCTTGTAGGAATCAAAGAGCTCAGATATATCAAAAGAGAAATAATGAAAAAAAACAGATATAAGCCCTCAGGACTGACATTTTACCATATATCCTTATGTTCTTTTTTCATATGTTTTAGAGTATAACTTAAATGTTATATATAAAAAACAACTTTTTAATTTAGAATTGTATTATTGGCATTTTCCTGTTGTCATGAAATATCCTTTTTTTTTATTTTTAAGATTTTATTTGTCAGATTGAGAGAGAGCGAGCGAGCACAATCAGGGGGAGCGGCAGGCAGAAACAGAGGGAGAAGCAGACCTCCCTGCTGAGCAGGGAGCCCGACACGGGGCTCGATCCCAGGACCCTGGGATCATGACCTGAGCTGAAGGCAGATGCTTAACGGAGTGAACCATCTAGGCGCCCCTCATGAAATGTTTCTTAAGATATTTTATAATGGCTACGTGATATTTCAGTTTGTGTATATTATAGTATACCTAGCCATTCCTGTATTCACTGAGGTTGTATCCAGCTCATTGCTATGACTTATTTTTATTTTTTTATTAAAAAAAAAAATTTTTTTTTTAAAGTAGGCTCCATGCCCAGCGTGGATGATGAGGGGCTTGAACTCATGTCCCTGAGATGAGGACCCAAGCTGAGATCCAAGAGTCAGACACTTAACTGCCTGAGCCACCCAGGTCCCTGTGCTGTAACTTTTTTTTTTTTAAAAGAACTTCTTACGGAAAATTTTAAGCATATATAAAAGAAGAGAGCAGAGTGACTGTCACCCTCATGCGTTTGTCACTCTGCTTCAGCAGCTTTCTGTTAAAGGCAGTTTTGCCTTATCTCTGCCCACTCACTCCTCTTCCTGAAGTATTTTGAAGTGAATTTCAGACATTATGATGCTATTTTAATGTACAAATGTTATTATGCTTTTGAAATTCTTTTCTTAGCAAATTTCCATGAAGGAGAACTTCTGGCCTAAGGGTGTAAACATTTAAGACTCTTGTCTCCTGTTGTCCAGTTGCTTTCCAGCAGTATTTTATCAGTTGAGCAGCAGGTGTATGAACAAGTCTTTCACCTTCCCAGTCCCCCAGGTTTGAGACCACTTCTCTTTTAAAAATCTTTGTCAGTGAGATAGATGAAAAATGATTTTTGGTTAGTTTACCTTGTATTTATTTGGTTTCTAGTGAGATTGAATATTTTGTCGGGTATGTGTGTATATATATATATAAATATATAATATATATATAATATATATGTATATAAATATGTATATAATATATACATGTAAATATATATATTATATATGTATAAATATTAGCTAATTTATTCTTATGGGTACTCTTGCCTGCCCACTGTCTTTCCCCCACTTGTGTCCCACGAAATGTACGGAGATGCAGCTTTGTCTGGAGAGAGGCTCCTAGGCTGGTGGGCCAGAGGGCCGCACAGCCACGCACTGGGTATAGTGACATCATCAGACCAATGGGGCAATCAAGGACACGGTCATCGGGGTCAAGAAGGGAGGTTGTGAGGGTGAAATTTTTAAATATAGGTTAAAAATGAGAGGTTGCAAACTCAAGATGAAGCATGCTGGCATGACCCAGCCAGAGCCTTGAGAAATTGGGGGAAGCCTGAGGTGCTGGTCGCCTGCCAGCACGTGACCCCCTCTTCAGTTTCTCTGTTTGACTTCAGCAGCTAGTGCCGGACAGGTGCTCTGTGCTACGCCAGTTCCAGATGTTCCAATAGCTGGTCCATCTTCTGGGGAGTCCCGGAGAAGCATTCTTTTTCTTTCATACTTGTCCCTCTCCCCAGGAGAGGAATGACCTCTTCCTCTGGTAAGGTTGGGAGAAAGGATTTTGCTAGCATTCATTGCCACTTTCTCTTCCTCTCTGGGGTTGTGCTTGCTCTACTTTCCTGCAGACCACCCAGAACAGAATCCTCCCTAGTGACTCCACCCTTACCTGAGGAAGCAGTTCACTTTAGTTCTTTGGGATGTGGTTGAAAATCAGTTTTTGTCTCAGAGATTGAGTCTAGCTCTCCATCTCCGCTTTGTCAGCTAAGTGGGTGTCTTGGTCAGTTGCCTCCTGTGTATATTACTCATCACATTCAGAATCCCTATGGGAAGTTGAACCTTTAGGATGCAGAAGTAGGATCTGATTACCATAAGGGCCCACCACAACATACATTCCTCTCTCTTTGTTTGGTAATTTATTTATTTGCTCACTAATTTTTGACAAATACTTAAAAATTTAACTAAAAAACTCAAGCAGCCTCTAATGAAATTTGGCTTTCATTGAATTGTTAATTTTTAAAGATTTCCTGTGGTTTTATTTAATAAATTGGACAGCTAAATTTAGGCAGGCCTGGCTCATCTCCTTTAGTAGAGGACAGATTATGTGGGCAACTAAGCAAAACTTTATTTTGGCCCTATTAAGCAGTCTGTTTCTTTTTCATACAGATCTGTTCTCCCTTCTTCAAGAAAACT
Organism: Phoca vitulina; assembly: GCF_004348235.1. Taxonomy (NCBI): domain Eukaryota; kingdom Metazoa; phylum Chordata; class Mammalia; order Carnivora; family Phocidae; genus Phoca; species Phoca vitulina. The sequence goes on along the minus strand of NW_022589783.1, from coordinate 2,751,818 downwards.
ACATGGTCTGTGTTATGTTATGTTATTATTATTATTAGTTTTGGGGCTTGAACTCAATGACCCTGAGATCAAGACCTGAGCTGAGATCAAGAGTCGGATGCTTAACCGGCCGAGTCACCCAGGCACCCCATGTTATTTTATTTTTATCTTATACTGTCAGCCATTAAGTAGAGACCCTTGAGACCAGTAAGAACTAATAAGGTTCATATTTTTTGGCTTGTATCAAAAATACTATAATGAAGAATGAATAGATAAGTTTGAGAAACCTATTTTTATAAGCTATAAAATGCCAGGAAAAGACTGCTTGTTTGTTTCGTCTTTAAGTAGAAATCCAAGTCTTTCTCTTTTTCCTTTTTCTGTCTTTACTTTTTTCCTAATATGTGTGTGTTCATGGGGCCTCTTTTGGAGGGGGTGTGATAATTTATGTATACCATGAAAAAAATTTGACTAGGGGAGGAAAATGTGAAGCCCCCCCCCCCCCCCGCCCCGTGTAAGTGTACAATACTTGTATATATTCAACTTAACAAAACCTGGAACTGTGGAAAGTTGAGCAGTTGACAAAATCACTAGGCTTCCTCTGCCTACTGGTGCGATGAATGCACAGGCCTGTCGAGAGCAGGGGTGAGGGCCTGAGCTAGGCATGTTTATTTTCATGTGTCATCTCTATTAATAAACTCAAGTTTTGTTTTAGTCCCTTACCATTTCAATTTGGCGATCCACTTATCTAAAATCTGCTTCTTCCTTTTTCTTTTTTTTTTTTTTTAAGATTTTATTTGTCTATTTATTTGAGAGAGAGAGAGAGCACCACAAGGTAGAGAGCATGAGCGGGAAGGAGGAACAGAGGGCAGAGGGAGAAGCAGACTCCCCACTGAGCAGGGAACCTGATGTGGGGCTCAATCCCAAGGACCCTCGGATCATGACCTGAGCTGGAGGCAGATGCTTGATGGACTGAGCCACCTGGGCGCCGCTAAAATCTGCTTATTTAGAAAATTCTTCTTTTTTTGTTTAAAAAGTCTTCAGATTTTGGATACTAACAGTGTTAAAATTAGTCAAATCTTTTTTTTTAAGTTTTTATTTTAATTCCTGTTAGTTAACATATGGTGTAATGTTAGTTTCAGGTGTACAATGTAGTGATTCATCACTTCCTTACACCACCCAGTGCTCATCACAAGAAGTGCCCTCCTTAACCCCCATCACCCATCTCACCCATCCCCCACCCTCTCCCCCTCTGGTAAGTGTCAGTTTGTTCTCTAGAGTGAAGAGTCTGTTTCTTGATTTGCCTCTTATTTTTTTCATTTTTCTTACTCTGTTTCTTAAATTCCACATATGAGTGAAATCAAATTTAGTCAAATCTTAAGGATACCATTCTTTTTTTGTGTGTATGATAGGGAAAAATGTTTGTAGGATACTGCTAAAGGACTCTTCCTTTTTCCTTTTTTGTTAGATTTAGAATAAATGTGATCATTAAGCCTGTTGTTTCTATACTTATTACTTGACTCTGCATCTGAAAATTTCTGGGGTCGCAAGTACACCATATGTGGAATTTCTCAATTGTCAACTGGTCGTATCAAAGTGAGATAGCTTACTGAATGGCACATGCTTTAATAACAAGGTTAGAAATAATACAGTCAACGTAATTTTGCACATTTGTAACAAGTCTTTTTGTGGAAGTGGCATGCATTAATTAGATTTCTTATTTTAATTAGAATCAGTCGGATTTGTCAGATGAAGAGCTGAATGATGATCTTTTACAGAGTGATAATGAGGATGAAGAAAATTTCAGGTATTCATTATTAGCTCATTAAAAATTTTCTTTAAATTGTTAGTAACTGTAATTTATAATTATAATGGAATATAATTGATAATGTGATGTTATTTCTTCAACATGATTTTATTTTAAACAGGATATTAATATAACTCTCTTATGTGGAAGCCATATATATTTTTGTGTGAATAGGTATTGGTCTTGCATTTGATGACCTCTCTAAGTTCTGTTGAATGCAGGTTATGAAAACTCAGTAAAGGTATGTATTGCTCTTTTGAAGAATTCCTTTATTTGGATGGGGGCAATGGCCTTAGGCTCTTATTACTGTCGGCTGCAGTTTGATGTTGCTGCTTTTGTTTTTACTTTAGACTTTTTATTGATATGTAATCGGTTTAGTGAATTGCCATTTTGGAAATTCCTTTGGACTGTACTTAATTTTTATTTTTTTAAGATTTTATTTATTTATTTGAGAGAGAAAGTGAGCCTGAGGAGTGGGGGTGAAGAGGCAGAAGGAGAAGCAGACTCCCTGCTGAGCAGGGAGCCCTGTGCGGGGCTTGATCCCAGGACCCTTGAGATCATGACCTGAGCCGAACACAGACGCTTAACCGACTGAGCCACCCAGGGGCCCCTGGGCTGTACTTTAGACTCGAGTTGACTATCTGAATGTAATTGTTTAGTGAACATAGTTACTTTAGTCTTTTTCGGCTGTTTTAACAAAACATTATGAACTGGGTAGTTCATAACAGAAATTTATTTTTCACAGTTCTTGGGGCTAGGAAGTCCAAGGTTAAGGCATCAGCATGGTCAGTTTCTACTTTCTAGTTCATAGATGGCGCTGTCTTGCTAGGTCTTCACAGGGTTGAAGGGTGAGGGAGCTCTCTGGGGCCCTCTCTGTAAAGGCACTAATCCCATCAATGGGACTCCAGCATTATGACCTTTATAGTCATCTCCCAAAGGTCCCACCTCTGGGCACCATCACACTGGGTGTGTTATGGATTCAACAGGATGACTTTTGGGGGACACAAATATCCAGTCCGCAGCAATCATGAATGTCTTTTTGTTGTTGACTAGTAAGCTCCATTGTAAGAGGAAGAGGTATTTAGTACACTCTGGTAGGTGGAGTAATTTTTTTCAATGTTATGAGGAAACCTAAAGTGAAAATTCAGAGAGACCTCTCTCGGTTATAAATGAGGTTAATAAATATAAGCCATTTATTATTGAACAGGTGTTCTAACTTAAAGTAATTTTTATGGATAGAAATACAGCTTTAAGTTAGTTTTTTCTCCCAGTTATTTAAGTTTCCCAGTTCCATTCTTTGACATCATTATTATATTTTGATCTTTTGAGTTGTTTGCCCTCAAAATAAGGCAATTTGGAGTTTTTAGCCAAGTAATATCTTCAAATCTGTGTGGTGTATTCAGGTTTCTTGTTAGGATTAGATAACCTAATTGATATGTGCGCACTTAAGGTTTTTCTACAAAATCTTGCACTGTAAGTGTAAGTGCAAGTGTAAATCTTGCAGTTTACTGTTTGGTGTGTAGCTGTTATGATTCAGTGGGTGGAATAAAAAATTTTTTTTTTTTTTTTGCGGTTTTAAAACCCTCTTTGGTATTTTACTCAGAAATTATAAACTAATTTTTTTGAAATTGGTGATTAGTACAAATTTTATTTATTTGAATATTGAAATGTCTTTTCACACACATTTTTAATATTTTGATTTTTTTAAATAGGAGTTTATAATTTGCATCATAGATTTGAAAAGAACGAATTGTTCTAAAATTCGATCTCTGATTTTCTGTTTATAGAGTAATACACCTGTTTTTACTTTGGAATCTTGGAAAACAGATACCACCCTTTTCGTTCTGGAAGTTAGAATGAAATATAGTCTGTTTTCAGTCCTGGAGTTTTGCCAGTCAGACTTGTTTCCCCATCTGGTTGATCTGATTCTTTTGGGCAAATAACCTGCATCTGATGAGATAGTGCAGGTGCTGTCTGCGTTAGGAGCGTGGGGTGCAGGCTCAGGATGGCACGCTGAGCTCTGCTCTCGGTCACCAGTGGAGTAATGTGTGTTTATTAGTCATTGGAACAACTTTTCACCCGTCGTGGTCTACATCTTTGTAACAGTTATTTAGGTAGTGATTTAATGTCGAGCTTGATTCTAATTGGGCACCTTTCTTTGTATTTTTGTTCTCTTTAGTTCTCAGGGTGTCACAATTAGTTTAAATACCACATCTGGCATGGTCACATCATTTGAACTGTCTGACAACACTAATGACCAGTCCGGAGAACAGGAATCTGAGTATGAACAAGGAGAGGATGAACTTGTTTATCACAAATCCGATGGATCTGAATTGTATGCTCACGAGTACCCAGAAGAAGGACAGTATGAAGGCCACGATGCTGAGCTGACAGAGGACCACATGGAGTATGTGGAGGAGCCCGAGGAGGAGCAGCTGTACAATGATGAAGTGTTAGACATCGAGATCAATGAGCCTTTAGATGAATTCACAGTGAGTCTTTTCCTTTGTATGGCCGAAGATAACATGGCTGCCTGGGCATAGGTTTCTAGACTGATTTAAAATCTATTTCCCTCCCTCGGGAGGGAGGGAAATTAGACCTTATTATCACTGTCTGCCAGTTTCTTTATCTGAGCTATGACAAAGTTTGTGTTGACAGCTTGTTTGGCTGGAGGTAATGCCCCTTTGTCATTCTGGAAGGCTGCACAGAATTGTGACCTTGAGGATTGCACCTTAAGGAAGAAAACAGCTTTGTGTGGTGGAGATACACTGTCAATTGTTAGAAGTACTTAATGCAGAGCTTTTATCCAGGCTTTAGACAAGATCTGATAAAGTCCTTCCAAGGTGAAAAGATTATTGACCTGCTAAAGACATCTTTAAGGTGCTAATATTCCAGAGTGATTGATGTCCTGTTCATTCATCCTTTTTTGTAACCGAGAACTGTCTAAACATGAATAAAGAGATTGGAGGTTAGTTTTGCAAATGTCACACATAATTTGTTATCTGTAATCAGGAAGCAAAGATTGTGCTGATTTCTGTTTCGGAAAGATGGTTTTGATAGGTAGCTATTTTTAAAGTTGAACTGTCAAGGAAGCAAAAGGTACTAGTGAAAGATTGCTCATCTGTCTTACTGATTCATCATTAGAAGATACTTGTTTTTAAAATAAGCACTTAATGAAATTTGTGTGTGAAGGACTTGATACTCGTCAGTAGAATCTTAGGGTTTTCATGATACTGTCGCTCCAGTGAGGTGCATTGTCAGCTGGCCCGCCAGGGCTGGGTGGAGGCGTGCAGAGTTGGGGCTCTTAGCTTTGCCTTTAATCTCTTAATGTTTTTATTCGGAGGAAGCTTGCTTTTGAGAAAAAAATTCAAAGTCTGAATTTTGGTCATTGGTCATACATACATATAAATGGGAGTAATTTTGAAAGGGATCGTTTATGAGGAACCTTAGAATATTTAGTTCTAATCATAATTGTGTTTATCTCAGTAGTTATTTTAAGATTTGATTCGTTTTGAATGCTTTCTCTTTAGTAGATACAGTAATGAAAAAATGTGTGTCATTTTGGTAAGTAGAATCATGTAAAAGGCATCATGGCTACTTGTTCATTTGATAATGGTAATTTTGTTTTGGTAGTAAATCCTTCACTGGTGTGGACAGGTTCTCTGCTGGTTTACTGGTGTGTTTGTATACTATCTGAAAGTGGGATATTATAAATTTAAAATGTTTCTTAAAGATTAAGCCAAGATCTTTTAAAAATGTACCTAGTTATTCCCTGGTTAGAGTATTTTATTATTTCTCTCGTTCATCGGTAAGAGAAGATGATTGGTTAATCGTATGTGGGTCCATTTCCCTTGTAAATTCATCAGTTCGGCACATCTTTACTGATGTCCAGGCACCAGGGGCACCAGTTTTGCTAAAGCATGAGACATGAGGCATGGCCCCTGCCCTCTGTAGTGGAACAGATAAGTGTGGAAAGTGCTTGCGTGACAGCACTAGGGTGCCGCATAGGACGTGTTTCTCACTGTGGCCTTCTGGCCGAATTTGTTGAGGAGAGAATTCTCCTAAGTCAGGACTTTCCCTCTCTTGTGTTCCGTGGTCAAACTAGAGGTTACATGTAGGCTCCTGCTTGTAAAAAATCCAACTTAGTTATCTGACATCTTGTGGTCTCAGATTAGAGTCCGGTATCAAAAAGAAAAACAGTGTGGCAGTTCAGTATACTTAGAGTACTTTTCCACATCAGAATGAATTTTTTTTTTCAAAATTAAAAAGAAGTCTTAAAACAGTTTTGCTTAGAATTTCTGAAAGTGTCCTGACATTTTCACAGGGAGCTGTAAACTTGGAAGGTGAGGCGAGTGTCCTGTGAGCCGTGTCCGCTCCCCTCAGCACGTGTAGCTTCACAGCCATGGCCACTCTCTTCTCTCCTGTTTCTTCCGGGTTGTTGGTTCTTCATGGTTAGGGTGCAGTGCGCCATTACCTTGTCTTCGGGCGGAGGAGAGCGCTGGCCTGCGTCTGCACCCGGCTCCAGCTCCGGAGCCAGGGAGGCTCCCTGCCTTCGCAGGCTGCCCCTGGTGCACCATGAGGGGATTATTCATGAGTAGCCGACCAAGCGAACCAGTGGATTGTGTGCCTGTGTGTCCCAGTGGCATTTTAGTTTATCAGATGGTTTATTTCACTGTGTTTCATGTCCTCGTTGGGAATTGTTAACTTGTCCTCTAAAGCTAGAATCCAGCTCGGTGACGTGCTGGAGCATGAGCACATTCTGTCAGTTGGGGCTCACTATTAAAATCCCATGGATGGATTTTGCATGTAACTAAGAATGGAGTCATAAAGCCACTGAATTTTACAATTGGAAGGGACACTTCTGCATATGAAGAAGCTGAGGTCCACATTTAGAAGTTGGTAGTAGAACTCCATGTTCTTTCCTCTTATACTCAAAAGTAAGACCTTCCTTGGGTTTTGTGAATTTCGCCAGTCCTATTCTTGAGAGTGAATTGGGATTTGATTTAAAAACTTGTACTTTTGTATTAAGAGATGATCCTTATTATTTGGCAAAATATGAGAAAATTGTTGGGTGATGTATACTTTTAAGCACAATCTTTTCGGGGTTTTAAAACTTACCGTAGATTCAGATTTCATAAAAGATTGTTCTATAAAAACAATTTCAGATAGGTAACTTATGTAAAGGGTAGCAGATTTTTGTTTCTTGGGGAGGATCCAGTGGCATAGACTATTCTCCATTGTATATTAGCTGAAAATTTTGATTAGCATCGTCTGGCCTTATTTGAAATCCGGCAGTTCTGCTGTCAGTGAATTGTGGGTAGTGATAGTTTCTCTTTTTGATGGGGTGGTTTCTTCTGGAGAGTGAGATACGGTGTGTTCACATAGCCTTGAGAGACATTGTGGGACCTACGATAGTTTGTCACCTTGAATACAGCTGGTTTCTTTGGGGGTGGTAGGTGTGGCTTCTGTGTCCCCCACAGTAGTTTGCTCAGGTTGTGTACGTGCTCACTCTTGGTTGTTTGTCTTGTAACCAGCCAGTGTTCGTTTCAGCCCGTGAGCGGGTTTGCTGGCAAGCTCAGCTCCCCCGCGTAGGACCCGATGTTCTTGTTACTTGATAGTAGTATCTGTAGGAGCCCTTCCTTCTCTTGAAGTTGTTTCTAGCCACCTTGTCTGCTTCCTCCCATATGCCCTTCAAGGGCTGTCTGCCTGCTGACATGCCCCTTACATTTCATACAAACCTGGAATCACCCCTCTAATTCAAGGGATGGGCTGATGGAGAAGCAAATTCTAACGTGATTTTTTTTTTTTTTTTTTAAGATTTTATTTATTTGCGAGAGAGAGAATGAGAGACAGCATGAGAGGGAGGAGGGTCAGAGGGAGAAGCAGACTCCCTGCTGATCAGGGAGCCCGATGTGGGACTCGATCCCGGGACTCCAGGATCATGACCTGAGCCGAAGGCAGTCGCTTAACCAACTGAGCCACCCAGGCGCCCTCTAACGTGATTTTTAATAAAGCTCCTGTGTTGAGTTGAATGGCTTATACTTTTGTTGCCTTCTATTGCTGTAAAAATGGTGCACGTTGGGTGTGATTTCAGCTCCCTTCCTGCTGCTGAGCTGCACTATGCACATTCGTTTGAAGATTGCTTTTCCTTAGTGCTGATTGTAAGAAGAGCTATTTATCAGGGCGCTTGGGGGCTGAAGCAGAGCTGTGTCACTAACCTTAGCGATGGGGCCAGCATACTGCACTCTGTCCTCATTAACATAGGGGAGGCCACATTCGATGCGCGTGCTTCATGCTTTCTGCTTCGTCGGGTAATTGCCATAGTCAAATTTGCTAAAATAATGAAGCATGAGTCGTGAAGATGAAAAGTGCTTTCAAAAACCCAAAGCTATATGAGGAAGACTTATTTTCTCTTTAATGGCTGTTAGGATGAAGAATACTTGCAGGCTTGTGGGCAACAAGGGCTGCAAGAGCAGGAAGACTGTGTTGCTGAAGATGAATTAGATGAGATTACTGACCCCCAGGTTGCTCCTGAAACTGAAGAGGTATTTGTTCGTCTTTTAAAAAGAGTCCAAAATTTTGGTGGTTTTTTTTTTTTCCTTCCAGATTTAAAATGAGCATTTTTTTTTTAGCATTAGTGAAAAGTTAATAACATCTCTTCTTTGTACTATGAGTGCAGTAAAAAGCCTGAGCTTTCTAGAGTCTTTGGGCAGTGAGTTCTGGTGAGCTGTGATTTCCACATAGCTGTTTGCCCTTTGAGTGTTAGAATGTCTTCAGTGTTTTATGGGGGCGTGGGTAGAAATCTTTAAAAAATGTGATGTATGTGTTAGTGCTTTGAAAGGAGTGCTGTAATCATTTTAAATTAGTTACTCTTTGTTAGTTATGACCATCATTACAAAAATACTTCCAGGTTCCTGTATTTAGGTGCTGTCTTAGGTGTTAAAGGAGGATGGTTGAGAAGCTTGGCCCCCTGTGACATAAGCCTGGAAGTGAAGCTTGCCAGCAGAGGCTCCAATCCCTGCTTCAGGAGCTCACGGAGGGGCCCTCTGGTTGGGAGTGGGTCTCAGAGCCCATTAGGGAAAGTGGGTGGGAAGACGAGGCTTTGTGGAAGAGGTGACCTGTGGGCTGGTCTGGAAAATAGATGTCGTTTGGATGAATGGAGGTGGTACGAGGCATAGGGCTTAATAAATTCAGTTTTCCAACCTTAGAACTTGTCTGGTGGGCCAAGCATGTAAGCCATAAAATCATTCTATAGCTTTAGGATTTGTTGGTTTAAAAACTATTTCTTCTTTCTTTCTTTCTTTCTTTTTTTTTTTTTTTAAGATTTTTTACTTATTTGACAGACCGAGAGAGAGCACAAGTAGGCAGAGCGGCAGGGAGAGGGAGAAGCAGGCTTCCCGCCAAGCAGGGAGCCCGATGCGGGGCTCGATCCCAGGGCCCTGGGATCATGACCTGAGCCGAAGGCAGACGCTTAACCAACTGAACCACCCAGGCGCCCCTAAAAACTGTTTTTTCTTATTAATGTTTCTTTTCTCAGTTATTTTCCGTAATAACTTTTCCCCCTCTTTATTCCAAAAGATCATGAAAAGTGGTATTTCAGTGGCTTAGGTCATCTGCTCTAGGTACTTATGCCAGTGCTTTAGAAACTCAGTATACAGAACATTTTATTTACTCTTAACTTTCTCCTAACACAGTGCTGTGACACAGAGTATTTGAGCGTGTACGCTGTGCGCACTTTCCAGGACATATCCTTTCTCCTCCCTAACAAGCTAAATTTGACTTTTCTTTTTGTGCTTTCTGTCTCTTACTAATTTGAAATAATTTGAAACTTAGAGAAAAGATAGAAGAATAATATAGAAGAATAGTACAGAGAATTCTTTACCCAGATTCTCCAGTTGTAGAAGGAACCAGGACAAGGAACCAAGACAGAGCTGAAGAAGATGTTAAATTAGAGATGGTTCCTCTCGTCGTGACCGCTCTGTGTCACGAACCACTGCCCTGAGCAGCCGCTGCCCCCAGGTTCGGGGAAACCAGAGCTGCGTGCAGGTTGCGTCCTGCCTGCTCCAGGGCCTGGAGCACATCTAGGTCAGACCTGTGAGAGGCTGATTCAGGCAGAAGACATCCAAGAAAGAACCCTTAAGAAGCCATGAAAGGAGAGAAGGGGAAGGTACGGATGGGCCTTGCCGAGATCGTTCCCAGTGGTGAACAGCTGACAGGGAAACCTAGTCCATGTCCTGCTTATTAGTTTGTGGGATTTGGAGTTTGGAAAATTAATTTCATCGGTATTTGTCTGTAATTTATTCTTTCAGTATTTTAGGTAATAGTCTCTTTACCCTTTGATAATGCTGTGTTTATAGGCTACTTTAGAATGAGAAAAGGTCCAGTGATCTCTGGAGATACAAACTCTTTTTTGTGTGAAGCAGTCAAAGAAAAGCAGTGTTACCCTTGCCTGGGTGCCTTCTGGAAGTGCCCTCTGGGTCTGACTTGTAGATCTAGGTATTTCAGACTTTGATCTCTGAACTGTATTCATTAAAATATTAAAGCACAAGTGGGTTGTTATTTAAAAAAATGGTAATCTTGCCTTCCATTATCAAGTATCTTCTGGAGAGAGAGCTGTTTTTGGAGGTGACATGGCTCCGGGGTGCACTTAGAGCTGAGGAAGGAGGCACAGTGCATGGTGCGGTTCTTCAGACGACCTCACTCTAGGAGTTCTGAGTCCGTATTAGCAGCATCGGAACGATGCAGCCAAGGAGTCATTTCAATTGGAAAGCCTACTTGAGGTGATTCCTCTTACTTAATTAATGCTCTTGCTTGGTTAGAACAGAGAAATCACTGTACTCGCCACAGATGAGAAGGATGTAATTACAAAGATGCCCAGGGCCAGTTGTGCTTGTTGTCTTCACACGTGGTTTAAACAGGCTTCCTACGTTAGATACTTTCTTCATGTATAGGAGGAGTACTGAGAGAAGTGTAAAGAAATCTGTGCACTATTTAAAATATTTACTTTCTAAATTGTGGTGCCATTTACAGTCAGTGGTAGGCACAGATCTGAAGTGTACAGTTGAGTGTTTGTTCAAGTTACTGCCCTTCTTCTGGTCAGAAGCAGTTCTGTGACCCCAGAACGTTCCCTCTTTCTTTCTCGTCAGTCCTGACTTCTCAGAGGTAAAAAGTGTTCTTATTTGTCACCTGATATTAGTCTTTCCTAATCATGTAGTATGTAATTATTACTCTGTGTCTAACTTTTTTTGTTCGACATAATGTTTTTGAGACTCATCCAAGTAGTTGTGTATGTCAGTAGTTCACTCCATTTTAGGGATATACCATTCGTGTTCATTCTCCTGATAATAGGTATTTGGGTTTCCTTTTTTTTTTTTTTTTTCTTAATTAAAGATCTTTATTTATGGGACACCTGGTTGACTCATTCAGTTAAGCATCTGCCTTTGGCTCTCAGGTCATGACTCCAGGGTCCTGGAATCCAGTCCCGCATCGGGCTCCTTGCTCAGGGGGGAGCCTGCTTCTCCCTCTGCCTGCTGCTCTCCCTGCTTGTGCTCTCTCTCTCTCTGGCAAATAAATAAATAAAATATTTTTAAAAAAGGTATCTGAGAGAGAGAGCACAAGCAGGAGCAGAGGTAGAGGGAGAAGCAGACTTCCCGCTGAGCAGGGAGCCTGACTCAGGGCTCAATCCCAGGACCCTGAGATCATGACCTGAGCTGAAGGCAGATGCTTAACTGACTGAGCCACCCAGGCACCTGGGTTTGCTTTTTTTTTAAAAGTCATGAATAATTAGCTATAAAGATTATTTTATATATCTTTTAATGGATGTATCTTTTTGTTTTCCTTTGTATTAACTATAAATGGAATTACCGAGAGACAGAGTAGAAGTTAATTCTGTAAGAAACAACCAGAGTGGTTGTATCATTTTGTATTCCCTGTGGTCCTGCCCGAGAATCTCCATTCTCCATCACTTGATAGTGTAAGTCGTTTCCATGTAGTCCTTTGACTTGGTGGGTCATTATGGTTTTAGTGTGTGTTCCTTTGATAACTAATGATATTGAGCACCATTCCATGTGCGGATTCCACTTCCAGATCTTCCTTGTGTCCATTTTTAGTCTTTTTTAAAAAATGAGGGTTCTTGTTAATCTTTGTCCATACGTGCTGTACGGAGTGTACATACGCCACATAGAGAATATGTATTGTGTGTGTATGTTCTGCATAGAATATATTATATATCTATGTCGACTGTTTGTATTCTAGATAAATTTTTTCAAGATTGATTTATTTGAGAGAGAGCACAAGAGGGAAAGGGAGAGAGAATCTGAAGCAGACTCCCCACTGAGCACAGAGTCCCGACATGGGACTTGATCCCACAGTCGCAAGATCGTGACCTGATCTGAAACCAAGAGTCAGACGCTTAATTGACTTAGCCACCCAGGTGCCCCTAGATAGACAGGTAGATGTTTACAGACAGATAGATGTTTATATGTATAGTGAATATTTTCTCTGAGGCTGTGGCTTATGTTTTAATTTTCTTAAAGGTGTATTTCATGAGCAGAAAATTTTACTTTGATGAAGACCAGGTAATTCTGTGACCCAAGAAATCTTTGCCTGTCCCAGAGTTGCAAAGATATTAGCCTATGTTTTCTTCTGGAAGCTTTGTAGTATTAGCTATTTGTAGTTTAGGTTTATGATCTCTCTCAACTAATATATTTATGTGTTGTGTGTATGAGTTTCACTTTTTTCTGTATGTTTATCTGATTGTTGCGCCATTATTTGTTGTAAACCTTTCCTTTCCCATTGAATTGCCTTAGTCCTTATGTTGGGACTTAATTGACCATTTAAGTTTGGGTCTCTTTCTGGAACCTCTTTTGTTCCCTTGCCAATATTACACTGTCTTGATTACTGTGGCATGAAAGCAGGTGGTGTAAATCAATCAGTTTTGTCTTTCTTTTCAAGATTGTTTTGGCTATTCTAGGTACTTTGAATTTCCATATAAATTCTGTAACTGATTTGCCAATATCTACTAAAAATCTGATGGGGGTTTTGATAGAGAACACATTGTTATCTTTCCATCAAACTGGGGGAAAACTAATACCTTAATAATCATGTTGCCTGTTAATAAACACACTTTAATTCCTCATTTTCTACCTGTGCTTTTATTTCTTTGACCTCTTTGAAAGACTAGAAATACTGAAGGCATTCATTCTTACCTGGTTCTTGATGGTAGGGGAAGTGCTCAGTGTTTCATCAAGTAAGTAATAGGAGCGCACTGGAGGTTTGTGTTTGTTTGATCAGATTTCTAGTTTGTTGAGATTTTTTTTTTTAAGTGAGAAATGGGTGTTGAATTTTGTCAGTGCTTTTTCTGCATCTTTTGAGATACTCCTGTGGCTTTTATCCTTTCTTTTATTAATGTGAATTAAACTGACTTTTTAAGAACTATTAACTATACTCCAGACTTCATATCCTTTTAACGAGACATTTTTTATGTCTTCTTACTGTTTTGGGATCCAGTTTAGGGGCCCACACTGTTGTGTCTCCTCTGGTCTGTGCCAGTTTGTCAGTCTGCCTGCGTTTCACAACCATACTGGTCTAGAGGTGCACTGGCCACGTATCCTATAGAATGTCTTTCAGTCTGGGCTTGTCTGATACTTTGCTCATGATTACACTGTGGTTATGGGTTTTGGAACGCCACAGAGGTTCGGTGCCCTTCTCATCCATCATACCACTGGGTATAGAACCTCCCTGGCAATGTTCTTGGTGATGTGGTCATATCCTGTTTGCCAATTACAGGTAGTAGGTCTGTAAAGTGTGGTCTTTCCTTTTCTGTGCTCTATTCCTTAGAAGCAAGTCCCTAGTAGTCTGCCGTTAAAGCAAGGGGGGAAGGACTGGACTTTCACCTCTGGAGGAGGGTTTGGGGGCAGGGGTGCTATCTACATGTATTTGGAATTTTTCTGTAAGAAAGTTAAATTGATTTTTTGAACCTTATTTTTTTTTTCCACTACCATATCAAATTTATTATTCCAATGGCACTAATACAGCTGGAGGTGCTCACAGTGACACCGCACAAGGTTTCCTGCCTATTACATCCCTAGAAAAAGAATCCCAGTATTTTCCCTCCTGTGTGTTTTCGTCTTGCTTCTTCATGGTCCATGATGCCAGCTGAGGTTGTCAGTACAGTGAAAACAAACTGGCAGGATGGGAGCAGGTTATTCTGCCATTTTTCTAGATCTTTCAGTTGTACATCAAATCTGGGGCTGATCTCTCCACACTTGTTTAACCTGCCCGTGAGGTTCACAACAATTTTCCCCTCTCTGTGATCATCAGTGATTTCAAATTCGCCAGTGTAACCATGCTTCATCATCACAGTGAGAAACCGGACGATGGCTTTGGAGCACGGCCTAATAAAAACCTGGCGTTTGCCTCTCTTCTCAGCATTGTTTTTTTTCTCATTAAACTTTTGTTTTAATGGATCTCAAAATTCTGTGACAGATTTTTGGTCAAGTTGTTTCCATTAAAAAGTACTGATTTTAAAAACGAATGACTTAAAACTGCCACACACACAGAGAAATGCTCTTGAGAGCATCTGCCAGGACATTCATGTGCACCATTATGGCGGCATGGAAAGAGGGCAGAAAGAGCGATTTTTTTTTTTTTTTGAATCTTAAATCAACTTCGTGCTTCTGGCTAAACCTCACTTGGTTGTGATGTATTTCCTTTTTATGTTTTGCTGGATTTGCATGTGCTTTTATTTTGTGTCTGTATTTATGAAGAATTCTAAGGTCTGTAATTTTCTTAGAATTTTTGTGCAATTTGATTGCTCCATCTTTCAAACTTGTAAATTTTCACTATTTAAAAAAAAGATTTATTTATTTTGGAGAGAGAGAGAGCGGGGAGAGTGTGAGTGAGCAAGCAGTGGGGAGGGGGCAGAGGGAGAAGGAGAGAGAGAATCTCAAGCAGATTCCCCGATGTGTGCGGAGCCTCATGCAGGGCTTAATCTCAGGACTCTGAGATCATGACCTGGGCCGAAATCAAGAGTCAGATGCTTAACAAGACTGGGCCACCCAGGTGCCCCTAAATTTTCACTATTGGTAGAATTAATATTTGTATTTGATTTGTATTTCATAGTATAATAAAGAATTATTCTCTATTAAATATTCTGTAAGCATTAAAAATTTTTGGGAAGTTTTTTAAAACTGTTCTCTAACCCCCCCCCCCCGCCCCGCCCCAGCCCCGTTTCAGAGAACTACCTGTTTTTTCCCCTTGGGTTTGCGAAAGAAATATTGAATTTTCATTTAAAACGCTGAAATCACAGGTTCATTTCAGAATTATCTGGAGAACTTAATATATGCAGGTCTGGGTCTTGCTTCCCCTTAGACTTTCTAATTCTTTATGTATACCTTTAACCCATGAACAACGCTGGGCTTAGGGGCACTGGTCCCCCCGCTCAGTTGAAAATCTGCGTGTAACTTTTAACTCCCCCAGAACTTAACTACTAAGAGCTTACTGTTGGCTGGGAGCTTTACTGATAACAGAAATAGTCGATTAATACCTATTTTGTATGTTATATGTATTATATGCTGTATTCTTACAATAAAGTAAGCTAGAGGAAAGAAAATGTTATTCAGAAAATCATAAAGAAAATACATTTACAGTACTGTATTTACCCCCCCAAAAAATCACATATAAGTGGACCTGTGCATTTCCAACCTGTGTTCAAGGGTCCAACTGTATGTGAGAAGATTTTGATAGAGTTGTCTATTTTTAAGGAACTTTCATGATGGTTTTCATGTGTACCCTCTGTTAAGAATTACGATTACATCTTCAAGTTTTCTAGATAATTAAGTAGTTAAAAATCAAGCCTTTGAGTATTTTTGGCAAAGCCTAATAATGAGATCACAGATATACACACGTATTTAACTTCTTACAAAATAGAATCTTAGGATAATTTGATTTTTATGTCACTGACACTGCCCTTCACTGGAGCTTTATTTGTGAATAGAATACTAGCTAGTACTTGTTAAAAACTGTGGAGAAAGTCAGCAGTTTGGCAGATAGGTTATTTGATTCTGTAAATCATATGGCCAAAAGAGATGCTTTTTTTTTTTTTTTTGAGCCCAGTGTTTAGTAATCAGTGCCTGAAGGCATGAGTCTAGCTCAGTGAAGGTTGTCAAGTAGTAGGCTGTAGTTGAGGCAAGCGAGGCCGGGCCCTGCTTTGGTGTGAGTTCTGGGCTTGTGTAGTTCAAGGCTTAACTGGACTCTGAGACTTAGACCAGAAGCTTGCATTCCAGGAATTGAATTGCTCAAAAAACTACCTTATGCTGTCCTTTTGCAGTCCTGCCTTCCCTCCATTTCTAATCACTGGCAACCAGTATGATGTTTTCTCTTGGAGAACGTCCTGTGAATGGACTCTTGGCAGTGTATTGTGATTGACTTCTCTCATCCCACATGGCTTTTGCCATTTCACCCCATGTGTGTATCAATAGCTCATTCTGTGTTATTGCTCATCAGCACTGGATGGATCCGGTTTATGTATCCATTCACTTACTGTTGATCCAGTTTTGGTGATCCAAAAGAGAGCAGTAAATATTTTCCTACAGGTTTTTTACATGAACATAAATGATCATTTCTCTTGGGTAAATATCTAGGAATGCAATCGATTGCTGGGTCATAGACTGGATTTGTTTGTCTCTGGTGGGTTGTAGTATTTGTTTCAAAGAAACAATTTTCAACTCATCCTTGTTGTCCTCTTTAGATTTCTTAAATGGAGATTTGGATGCAAAATAAGCTTTATTAATTTCAGCCTTTCATGTTTCATGTTAAACTTGCTTGGAAAGTCTTTGAACTCAAATTATTGTTAATGGTTGAATTAGAAATGACCGTTGTAGGAAGTAGAATCTTTGCTTTATTGGTAGCCATTTCTTTTCTTCCTCTGTGGTCTTGCTACTCAAACGTGTGGTCTCTGGACCAGCGTGTTAGGTTCACCTGGGGCTTGTTAGAAATGCTGAGTCTCAGGCCCTACCATGGACCTGTAGAATCACAATCTGATCTGTATTTTAACAGGATTCCCAGTGATGGGTATGAACATTAAATTTGAGAAGCACTGCTTTGGAGCATTATGGAAGTGGGGAAGAGTACTTTGTAAAGGAGTTTACCTTTGAGTGTAGTACAGCATGAACCTAGCTGGGTCCCATCATATATGTTACTCATTTTGGTTTCAGATATTCAGTAAGACAGAAACAATGATCTCAAACCAACAAAATGCCAAGACTTTGGTACTGTAAAATTCTGTGGTAGACTAAATGTCAGAATACTGAAAGGCGGTGGTATCATAGTCATTAGGCTTAAAATCTAGTTTACATTCATCATTTTATCTTCAGGCATTTGAACCCCTGAAGATGTGAAAGACTTGAAGTATTTATAGCAATGAGTATGTGCATTTGTAGTTGATCTTTTTGCACAGAAAATGTTGGGAAAAGAATACAAAACAGTTGTATCTTTGGTTTATGTTAAATTTTTTCTTGTGCATTTTTTAATAAAGTAGTTCATCTTTGTTTCTCTAAAGAGTAAAGGACATTTAAAATTATGAATTACGAGAATAAAGGGGCAAATTCTGTTTTCTTTACATGTACAAAAAGTATTTAAATGAACTTGGCGCTCGTAAGTCCCTATCTTACCTTGCAGGAGGCCGCTAAGACCTAGTACAAGGGGAAAAGTGGTCAGTATCAAAGGGAACATCGGGGTAAAGTAAGAACTGTTGATGAAGAAATTACTTTTAGTTGGGACTAGATTAGGCAGTATTTTTGTAGGAATGCTGACATAATAAAATAAAAGATAAAAGCTGGTTTTAGTGTGACTGAAAAAGAGTAGTTTTGCTGTTGCAGTATTCTTAGCCAGAGGCAGCGATGGCATGAACTCTGGACGGTGGGATAAAGGAGAGGGTAAGAGTGAGTGAGGAAAGATTTTGGAGTCTGAAGAAACCAACCAACCTAACAGCAGGTTTGGTGTGTGTCTAGAATAAAAATCATGGTAGATGAGGTCAGGAGTTTCTGGAAGTGTTGGGCGTATGTGACAGGAAGGAGTATGCTCTCATCGAATATAAGTTATATAACTCATGGAATTCCAGTGTTAGTTTAATGAATATATTGAATTTTGCTGGAATCTGGATCAGACTTGAGGCCAGCAGGGCCTTTTTGGAATTCATGTTTCTTGGGCCCCCTGGCTGGCTCAGTTGGTAGAGCATATGACTCTTGATCTCGAGGTGGTAAGTTTGAGCCCTAAGTTGGGCGTGGAACCTACTTTAAAAAAAAATTTTTTTTAAATAGGAAAAAAAAAAATTCATGTTTCTTCTCTCAGAAGTATAAGTAACAACAGTATATATTGTATATTAATTACAAGCAGGAATTGAACTTTTTCTAACTTTTTTTTTAATGTTTGAGATTATTTGTTCCTGGAATCAGTTTAGTGTTTTACATGGTCTTGTCATGCAACATTTTACAATATCTTTACATCTTAAATATAAAGAACCTTTATATATATATGATTTTATATATGTATATATAAAATCATGCTTCAGTATTTAAATCAAAAGAATGTGAACTCAGTCTCCCTCCCTTTTTGTTTTGTATGTCTGCATTGTAGGGAGGTATGGAAACTTTGGAACTACAGAAGGACATAAAAGAAGAATCAGATGAAGAAGATGATGATGATGAAGAATCTGGACGATTACGTTTCAAAACTGAAAGGAAAGAAGGAACAATTATTAGGCTCTCAGATGTAACTAGAGAGAGGAGGAACATTCCAGAAACTTTGGGTAACTTTTTTTTGCCTGTCTCCCATCCTCCTTCACTCCCATTTCAACTTCCTCTATAGTGCTATTATGATGAATCAAATAGGTAGAAACAGTTCGACTTCATAGATTATTGTGCCATCTAGAGAGTGGATGGTCTGTGTGAAGTTAGAGCTGAGTTACGGTGCTGTAAAATTAATTCTATAAATTCTATAAAAATGACTGTCTTCTGGATTAAAAATGTTTGAATAAAATATTTGATTGCCTATTTTTTTAATAGCTTTTTCTTTTGGAGCTGATGGCCTGGACCTACTCTCATGCATACCATGCAGGTCTTGGCTGGCTCTGGAAAGGTGGTGTAGGGATGGTGCAGGGCCATTTGATCCCTCTGGAGGGCTAATTCTGGACCAGACTATTTGTATTTTGTACCTGTGAGTGTCATTATAACCATCGTTTTTCTATTTTCTTTTTCTCAATGTCATTTCCTCTCCATGTTTTATGAGATAAGGTGACTTGTTTATAGACGTAATCAATTGAACATCATTCTGAGCAAACCCTGCTTTTAAAGATCTACAGCAGGCTGTTGCTGATCAGCAGAGAGTCTTTTTCACAATTCACCCTACCCTACCCCCAGTGGTTTCTTTTTTCCAGCGTCCATTGCAAAGCATAAAGCGGTGGTTCTCAAACAGAATCACCTAGAAGGCTTGTTAAAACAGATTCCTGGACCCACTCCCAGCTTTTCTGATTTAGTAGGTTTAGGGTGGTACCCAAGGAAGTTGCATTTCTGATGATTTGCCAGGTGATGCTGCTCCTCTGCTCTGGAACCTGTACTTTAAGAACCACGGGGATATTGTACTGTATTCTGAGGAGGAGGGTGGGTGGGTGGGTGAGAGGACAAGGTTTACCTGCTTTCGGGTCTTGGTCAAAATAAAAATCAAGAAACTACCCATCAGTCACTACATTTACTACTTCTTAAACCATTATTTTGGCCCTTTTCATTTGGAAACATGAGCACGGATCTGTAAGTGGCAGATGTGAATTCTTCCTGAGGACGCCAAGCTCCCAGTGTGTACAAATTAACAGTAGTGAGCCAGTCTTACTTACCATGTTACTTTACTAAGTGAGATTTATGGAGAGATTGTTAGACTCCTGGCGGTCTACTTCTTTGCCCTCTGATTTCCTCCTCCTCTAGCTTTTGACCCAAGAATTCCCTGGACTTTTCAATCAAGTTATGCTGTAAAGTTGCCTGTTGGTCTGAAGCAGGACAACATAAGTTTCTAAGAAAGAGGATCTGAAGTTGGCCTTGGGAAAACAGGAGGAGGGGAAAAAAACAAAAATGTATCTTCCGGCGGGAGGAATTGGTAACATTACATACTGGAGCAGACCTTTCAGGTTTGGGCTGGAGTAAGATTAACAAGGGAGAGTGGGTGCCCCTGGCTGAACGGCGGAGGGCAGTGGGCAGTATCTTATTAGAGAAGCGGCATAGGTTTGGGGCTGGGGATGAATTCATCACTTTTCTGTGGTTTTGTCCTGGCTGTGGCATTGTTACATAACTGGGGTAGCTACAGGTTCTAAGGATGTGAAATCACTTGGCAAACACCAAGAAGGGCCTCTCCTGTCTGTGGCCAGCTCCCTCTAGGCCAGGGTGGAGGTCACTTTCCCCTGAACCTCGAGGCCTCTGCCCACCTCCTGTCCTCAGGTGGGGTCATCTCTCTCTGTGCATTGTACTTGCCCCAGGCACTGACAGCACATCTTGAGGTGTCCCTCCTGCTTGTGTTTATCATCCGTGTTGCTTCCATTCCTACATCTCAGGACCTTTGCCTCATTTTGCTCTTTTCAGGGTCATTTGTACCTTCTGAGAGAAGAGGTTGGAAGGGGTTAGTGGGAGGCAAGCCGGAGCCTTTAAATACAAGGGAAGAGAGTCTGGAGGCAGAGGGGCTGTAAGCATAAACAGTTTGGACATTGGCCATTCTTTTAAACATTAAGAAATAATGCATTCGTGCAGATTTGGCCAGGTAATAGGGCAAGTGGAAATGGTGCTTAAATGTGTCTTTCTCTGCTCCATATGAGTGAGCCCTGACATAAGCAAGCTTAGTGTTTGAAACATGAGTTTTCTAGTAACTCAAAGTTAGGCTTATTCCCAGTACAAAAAGGAGTTTTCTGTCCATTTACAGATTGGTTTCCTAAAACAGTGCACTCTTATTACCCTGATCCCACTCCCACCCACCAACAAAAGGTTAGTTTTACATATAAGAAAATATTGATTGAGAAAGAGAAGCTGCTACAGTATTTGGTAAACTAGAAATCTGCATAAGTTTTACCCGTCAGTTTATTTGTATGCTCCTGGTGATAGAGATAATCAGTTTCAGGTTCTGTATAGAAATACTTAGATTTATTTGACTGTATAAAGCTGTTTACCCACTTTTTGTAATGGGATTAAAATATCTTGCTACCAGAGTCCCTACGTCGTCTCATATGTTATGTATTTCTTGACAAATGATGTCTTTTAATATTTTGAATACAAATAAAAATGGTTTTGTTATATCATCGATTAATGTTGAGAACCTTCCACTCTTTAAAAAGAAGACTGAAATCACGCTCTGGCCATCCCCCGTTCCTGACCCTTTGGTCTGCATGTGGGTAGTGAGTTCCCTTCAGAACCTACAAGGGTGTTGTTGGGTCTCTCTTAGGTGTTCCCAAATTCACATTGGGGACGTTGTCGTTCAGTGGGCCAACCACGGATTTGTATGCAGCTACAGAACCTGGTACACAGTCGCTGATGTGTATTTTGAATTCAAGTAGAATTTGGGGCTTTCATGTAGGTTAAGATCTTAAGTAAGGAGCTCAACCAGCATTCTGGGAACTAAGCCTTTCAGAAAATGTGACTTTTTCTCAGTTTCCCTGAGGGTGGTACAAAACCACATGCTTAGCAGATAGATTCGCTCTTCTGTTCAGGGGATGCCTTGGGGTTTAAGGGCTTAACTCTCCTGTGGAACCCAGCTGAGAAGGGTTTCTAGAACTGATTTGTGTAAGGGAGTGATGTATTTTGAATGGAAATGTCAAAAGCCATCTCTAAAAAGTAGGTGTCAGTGACTGGTTTTTCTAAAGTCTCAGCACAGAAGTTCAGAGCTGTGGGTTCTTTGGCCCTAGGAGGTGGACCTGAGGTTCTCTTGGAGAGCAGTACGTGCAGTACCCGGAAGACTACATTCATGTTAGTTAGGCCTTTTTTATGCATTAGTCTATGAGTAGGCATCTAGATTTTGGAATACTCTAAATTTCATTGGCACATGTAATATGTTAAGTTGTATTTTACTGCTTTAACCCAAAGAACATTCTTATCATGTCCACATAATGTTCTCTTGAAATAATACCCTTAGTTAATTTTATTTTTAAGGCCAAGGATCTGTGGGAAGAATGTTTTCATCTAGTAATAAACAGTTCAAGATTGATAGTGGCAGCAGTAGGATCCTGCCTTCAGTTTACACAGTGGTGCTTGTATTACAAGCAAGGTTTTTTACAAATTGCTTGATTCAAATTCTCTTGTTAAAAAAAGAATTCAGACTATCATTTGTTATTTTTATTTTGCCAAATAAGCTGTGTATTCTCTAAATATTTATTCATTATGTATTAGTCCAACTATTATAAAAATTGTATGCAAATGTTTTTCTTAAGCACGTTTTAGAAAAGGACAATACAGTGTAAAACTTTGTTACATTGAGCTATATCTTTTTACTTTAGAATATGGACATAGTTCAGAAAACACTTAAGAGGAAATTAACATTTCAGTTGAAGTTACAAATGTAATTTCCATCCTGTCATATTTTGGTGACCTTTTGTGACAGCTTGTCTCAATTGGAGGAAAGCATTTTTACTTGCTGATTAAAGATGTCATTTGAAACCATTTTATTACTAGGGATAGTGAAATTAATCTTGACACTTAGAACCACTAGAAAAATAATTGCTGATTCACCGCATAAAATGTGTATGTGAACCAATCATGTAGTCAAGATTAGAGTAAAAGTCTGTGCTTGTTAAGAGGAGATTAAATTTGCTTTTGAATGGGGTCTAGATTTATTTGAAGGGGAGGGGAATACCATAGAAACAATATCAAGAAAATGAAATGTGGCTTAGAGATTTTGGAAGAGTTTGGAGATGATTAGGGAATCCAAGGTAGGAGATGAACTGGTAATGTTTAAAATTTGCCCTTCACTGTGGAAGAAGGTGTAAGAATGTCTTTCGGGATTCGGTGAAACCTTTAGAAGGTGTATATTTGTTAATGTAAGATATCACAGTTCAGATATTTTAAAATAAAGGAACCGTATATGAATAAGTCAGCTTTTCTCTTTTAGGAATTAAGAATAATGTGCCAACTGAGGTTTTTTAGGGCCAGAGTCCGTGTTTTTTTGTGACCTTAAAGCATTGGTCAGAGAGGTGAGCATTTCCTGGGTGTCCCACAAGCATTTGCATTAATGAGTTTTTTCTTCTGTGACTTTGCTCTCATCCGATATAACTTCCATATCAGACTGCATGGATAGAAGTCTTTTTTCACAGAGTAAAGGTCTTTTTTGATAAATCTGAAATGATAATGAG
This sequence comes from Phoca vitulina, assembly GCF_004348235.1. Taxonomy (NCBI): domain Eukaryota; kingdom Metazoa; phylum Chordata; class Mammalia; order Carnivora; family Phocidae; genus Phoca; species Phoca vitulina. The sequence continues at coordinate 2,728,662 of NW_022589783.1, read as the reverse complement.
TTTTCCATTGTAGGAAATTGATTTCCGAGTGTTTTCATTAATAGCTTGTTTACGTCAGAACAAGCAGGAATGTGTTTTATTTCTTCATTTGGAGTCTGTGTGCCGCCGTGCACCCGTCCTGCTTGTACTGGTCTCATGTGGCCATTGTGCTGGCGTGGCAGGGGCCTGGCCGAGCCCGCTCCTCCCCTGCGCAGCCCGCCGGCCGTGAGGAAGGGATCGCAGCAGCTTGAGGGCTGTGTGAAGTCGGGCCCCGGCCCCTTCCTTTTAGCTTCCCTCTGCACATTTTTGTGGTTTCAAGTGAAAATACCATGGCTCCTGTGCCTCAGTACACGGTACACGGGAGGGGCATGTCTTCACTTAACAGGTGTTCATGTAACGGCTGTGAGTGTCGCTGGCTGGACCCTGCTTGCTGCCGACAGTCTAGTTCTCTCCTGGGGCTGAGGCACTTGCTGTTTCGGGGTGTCTGGTCATGTGTATCTTCCCTGTTTTTCCCTGTAAATCTAGTTTAGGCTATTTGAAGGTATCTAACATATGTGCATCTTTTCAAATAGAGCTTTCAGCGGAAGCCAAAGCTGCATTGCTTGAATTCGAAGAAAGAGAGCGACAGCATAAGCAGGGGCGCTATGGTTCGAGGCGGGGAGGAAGGAGAGGAGGCTCTGTGGTGTGTCGTGGAATGGGAGACCAGAGGAGAGAGAACAGCGAGCGAGTGAGAATAAAAGATCACAGACCTGCCCTGCTTCCGACGCAGCCTCCTGGCGTGGTAATGTCTAGTTTTATTGTGATAGTCCGAGACTTTAGGACAAATGAAACAAATGAAAATGTGCCTTTGTGGGTTTCATACTTGGTGTGTATCTCCTAGTCTGAAATGAAGGTTTCGTAGTAGGAATAATGGCGAAAGTTTCTTTATAATGCGATCTCACCACTGGTCTTATAAATTCATCTCTCCTGGTATTCGAGTAGTACAAGAAGAATTCCGTACACAGCTACTTACGGAGAAGGGAGTAACAAGAGGCTTAAGTCTTCAAGTGACAAGAACCACAGAGGAGCCTGGCTTCTGTCCTCTCCCTTCTTGGAGCGGACTGCTGTTCCTGAGCACCCCTACTCAAAACGGTGGCTGTGTCACATGTAGAATCCAGGCGGTGTTGGTGTGTTTTTTCAAAATAGTCTTTCCTTTATACTGTTTACCAGAGGTTTCTCCTCAAGTATAGCGGTTTCTCGTAGAGTAGCTGTCCTGTCCTGTCCATAATCATCTACTTGGAATTTCAGCTCAATTTGCATTTCCTGTGCCTTTCAAAGATGAGATATCGCACAAGCAAAGAAAGGAATTGTAGTGATTTTTATGTTCTTCTGGTTAGCTTTAGGATTTTATGGCTTTTTCCTTTAGAAGTCAGTCTCCATCTACCACATGTCCCTCCTACATTTTTATCTGAATTTAGGGGAAAGTCACACTTCGCCTCTTTGTAGAAATATTCAATGTTAGGATGCATTCACTTGTGAAATAAGGTAGAGCAACTGTTTTCATTCTTAAGCTTCTCACATAGCAGAAAGGCTGGACCTTTCGTTTCTTCTTTTTCTTCCCTGCTCCATACCCTCACCCTTAGCCTCCGCTTGCCATGTATTGAGCAGCCAGTTTGGTTATTTTGGCCTTGGAGGAGAGGGGGGCAGCCACACAGGGGGACCTGTTTTTGTGTAATTGTGTCTCTGTGATCCTGGAAGGGTAACTTTTCTTATCCACAAAGAGAGGAGGTGTGCCCAGCCAGCCTCCTGCAAGAGAGGCTGGGCTGAGAGGAACTGTGAGCGCTTCAACATTGTTAGCCAAGTGGAAGATGGCCTGGGCCATAGACGGTTTGCCAGCCGAGGTGGGCTCTGCAGCTCACTGTGAACTGGGGATAAGCCTGTGGTGTGACCTGCTCGGCCTCCTGGTGCTCTGGGCTGTAAGCTCTGTGCCCACCTTTGCTAGTCGTGGTGTTTTACAGTTTCATTTACTGGGAGGACCAAAGTTGTCGGAGATGAACTTAACCTTGCTCCCACCTGTGTCTGTCCTCAGACCACAAACGCTCTTGATCCTGGTTACTCCCCACCGCAGCTCGACTCTCCAGAGCTCTGGGAACGATATTCTTACGTCCTTGCATCAGTGTATATTCTCTTAGGTTGGTCCCTTGCTGCCTGGGCTCCGCTCCCTTCACTTCTTCCTGAGGGTGCTCTGAGAATCGCTGCCTCCCCTGTGCTGGTCCTTCCTGCCGCACTCTGGCGCCTCGGGCACCCTGACCTCCTGCACCCTGAGCCTCTCCTACGTAGGGCTGCGCTGTGCTCTCCTTCCTCTGTCTCCTTCAGCTGCCTTCTTGTCAGCCCTCCTTTGGGTTAGAGCTCCTGCAGGGGGGGCATCGCCTTCCTGCCTCCAGCCCTCTCTGTGCAAGTCTGAGTCTCCAGCCCTCACCTCTTGCCAGCTCTGCGTTCCCCACGTGCTTTCTGGCTGTCCCGTGCCTCTCCACACGGGTGGCCTACAGCCCCTAACCTCACTTGTTTCAAACACGGGATTTCCTTAAAACGCCTTTGTGTTCTTGAGTGGATGACCCGCATTGTGTTCACTGTCAGTTCAATTCAGATCTGACTCAGATGACCCTCTGTTCGTGGTGATAAGACAGGATCCCTAACTGTCCTGTGCAGAGGTGCACGTTTCACCTGCCACGAGTTAGAAGAGGGAGCACACTGGGTTCTCGGAGCACGCGTAGCCGTGGATGTAGGCTGACACTGGAATCTCTGGAAAAGTCCTCTCTGAGACCAAGGCCATAGACGGTTTGCTTTCAGAATTCTCTTTGTGTCTCTGAAATGTCTCTTTCCCTGTTGCTCTTGGTCCAGCCGTGGCCGTTTCTTCCATTCAGCTCTTGCCGCGGCCTGCTGAGTGGTCTGTCTCAGTCGCTGCCAGCTCCGTCCGCCACGTCACCGGCCGTAAGTCCTCTTCATACCCGTGCTGTGTGCCGGAGCGACGGGTCCTGCGGCGGCCCTGGAGTTGGGAAGCCTCTGTCGTTTGGCGCTCTGGCAGGGAAGGTGGCCTGCGCGTTGGACCACGTGGTCTGTCGTGCGGCCCCGCCTCTGCTGCTTAGTGCGGCCGGTCTGAGGCGCGGCCGTGAGCAGGACTAGTGGAATCAGGTGGTCTGCGTTCTACTCCCAGGGCTTCTGCTTACCAGCTGCCTGATTTGTAAAAGCAGGGTCGTCATGAGGACCCCCTTCAGCGCACTGTCAGGGGGAGACCAGTTACTTTGCACTCGGACCTTGCGATGGGTGCTTAACGACACGGGGTGGCCCTGCGCTCGGCGGGCGTTGCGCTTGTGGCCGCCTCCCTCCCTTCGGGAATGTTGTCTGACCAGACCACCCCAGGACCCCTGACGGCTTCGAGTGTCTGTTTTCACACCCTTGCCTCCATCCGTCTTCTGTCTCCATGGCTGTGGCCACCTGCTGTCCTGCTTTCCCCAGCAGGTGTGTCTCTGCCCCTTTCCCGCCTCCTCTCCCACCCCCTCGGGGGAGAGCTAGGCTCTTCCCGGAGGCCTGGTGTCCGGCACGGCTGCTTGTGCCCATCCCGGCTTTCTTCCCTGGTTTTCCGAGGAGGAGAAGCAGGCCTGGCTGCAGGGGGGCCGAGGGCAGCTGGGGCTCTGCCTGCGGCGCGGTGCTTGGCTTGCTCTGGGCGGGCTGGTTGGCTGAACCGGGAGTTTTTAAGTCTTTGGCATCCATGCGCGTTATTTTGAGGCCACGATTTTTCCCTCTCTGCCCTGAGGCTGGGTCCCAGTGTGAAGTGGTGGTGCTCGCTGGGAACGGGCAGTGCGGCTTAGTGGCCCTGCGGTTTCGTCCAGGCTCTCGCTGGGAACGTACTTCTCAGCCGTGCGCGTACTCTCGAGCCAGCGTGAGTCTGTGAGGCGGTAGCCTTCCCCTACTCTTCTTCTGAATGTTGATTTCTGTGAATTTGTCTCTCTCTTTTCGTGGTTTTCAGACGCACTCTCCAAGACTGATGCCCCCTCCGCAGCCTCAGCCGCCGCCGCCGCCGCCGCCCCCGCCCGCGCAGCAGCAGCCCATCCGCAGTCTGTTCCAGCAGCAGCAGCTGCAGCCGCTGCTCCCCCTGCAGCACGCGCACCACGCCTCGCCGCCCCCAGGCGTGCACGTGCCGCCCCAGATGGAGGCCCCCAGGGGCATGCTGACCCCGCCGCCCGTGACCCCGCAGCAGCCTAAGAACATACACATCAACCCCCACTTCAAAGGGGCGGTGGTGACGCCCGTCCAAGGTACGTGTCTCTTCTGCTGTCGGAGGGCCGCAGGCTCCCGTGGCCAGGCCGTGCGCACGGGCAGGTCTGTAAGGACGGCTTGGCTCCTCTGCTGCGCCCTGCCCCCGACACGCGCCCGCTCGACGGGCCGAGCTCAGTTACTCAAGGGTTTGTACCTCTTATGATGTGGTGGAAAGCACTGAGCAACTTCTAACTTTCACGGGCAGCAGAGGTCATTGTGCGAGTGCCCGAGTTGGTATTCTTCATACGTTCTCTAGTGGGAATGTTTGCACACTGAGCGCATCCCACTCAGTGTGTGCTAGTTGTCATTTTCAGTGTATGACCGCCGGTGTTACTACGGACACGTATTGCCGAAGCCAGCAGGCCGCTTTGGAGCAGTGGATATGGAGCATATCTTCATGCAGCTGTTGAACACACATTGATTGAGATACTTCTCTATCTCTGGCGTTTGAGATATATTGCTGAAAAACAACAGATAAGCTTTCTGCAGTGGTGACCTTGCTTTCTGGCAGAGATGGGCAGTGAGCAGGAGACGTCACGGGAAGAATGTGTGCAGCCTGTTAGCGGACAGAGAGAGCAGAGCAAGGGCCTGGGGTCGGCTGTGTAACTTGGGAGACGAGGGTGGGACTTGGTGCAGATGTCAGAGTTGAGGGAGGTTGCAGAGCCAGGGATGTCACTGTTTCAGGGGAGAGGATCCCAGGCAGAGGGATCAGCAAGAGACGGTGAGGCCATGCCTTGGGTGTTCCAGAAACCAAAAAGAGATGACGTGACATAAGTGGAATGATAAGAGCAGAGAGGAACCATGAGACCCGCGTCACGTAAGACCTCAAGCCCTTCTAAGAGCCGTGGCTTTTCCTCTGAGCAAAATGGGCTGTGACTGGAGGAGTTTAAGCAGTGTGTGTTTAAGGAGCGACGTGATCCGGTTTCTGTCTTAAAAGGGTCATTCTTGCTGCCCTTTTGGTAATGGGCTCTAGGGGGCAAGGGTGGAAGCCGGCGTTCGGCCAGGGGAAGAGGACACTAATCCAGGCCACACATGATAGCGGCTCAGACTGGGGCGGTGGCAGTGATGGTGGAGAGCCGTCAGATGCTAGATAGAGTTGAGGACAGACCCAGCAGGATGTGGTGATGGACTGGATGGGTGTGTGGGAGGGAGGAGGCAGGAATGATGCATTTGGAGGGTGGACTTGCCGCCACTTGTGATGGGGAGACTGGTTTTTGCGGGGGGAGGACCCGAAGTTCTGTTCGGGATGTGCTCCATTTTGGGTGCTAGCGGGCCCTGCGGGTGGAGGGGTCTGGTGTACAGGCCGGAGGAGTCCGACGGGGCGTCTGGGTTCACGTACAAGTCGTGGGGTGGTTGGCACACAGGCACGTCTAGAGTCCGCACCCAGTGAGGGCCCCAGAGGAGGGAAGTGCAAGTGTAGGGAGAGCCCGAGGCCTGGAACTGGACAGCTGGGCGCCCTGCAGGGGGCAGGCAGGAGGAAGCCGAAAGAGTTGTGGGGGGCGAGTGGTGGAGGGGTGGGCTGCAGGCCGATGACCGCCCTCAGTAGAGGGGCCTTGGGGATTTTGACAGGTGGTTGTGGTGTCATGGGGAAGGTGCCTGCCTCACTTAGGTGGGCGAGGGAGAGATTGGGGGCATGGAAACGGGAGGGCATTGCATTGACGGTCTTTGAAGGTGTTTTGCTAAAAAAGAAGTTGGATGGTAATTGGTAGGAGGAAGTGGGCTTGAGAGAAGGTTTCTTATTTTCAGCTGGGAACACCAGCAGCCAGTTGAAGAGGAGAGAACTCATGGATGCAGGCGTGGGGGGACTGGTCCTCGCCAGGACCCAGCTCCCAGCGGCAGGGCTGCGGGCATGGCGGGACACAGGGGAGGGGGAGTGTTGCAGGTCTGGGAGAGAAGGTATGGAGTCTCCGTCTAGGGGAGTAGAGGAGTGGATGGGCTGGCGGGGGACAGTAGGCTGTGTTGAAGCCCCCTTGAGCTGTGTGGTGGTGAACTTGGCATCAGATCACAGCGTGGGTATGTGGCATGGACACAGTTTTGCATTTGCCAGAATCCAGGTGTTGGCAGCAGTAGAGGGTGGCGTTGCTTGTCACAGGTGAAAAGGAGGAGCGGTCACTGGGAGAGAGTGAGGTGGTGAGGTCGAAGGGAGCTGCGTAGAGATTGCGGAAACGTGGGTCACTGACGACGACCAGGTCTTGGATGTGGCCGCAGAGGGATGGAGGACGGTAGTCGGGGACCCAGGAGGCCGGGTACGGGAAGCATGGTCTCTGTCAAGACTAAAGACAGGGCTGGAGACAGTGGTCAGACAGGAGCTGAACTCTCGGGCGCGAGAGCCGCCGTTGGGCCAGCAGCCGGACAGCCGCTGGGGGTAGGCGTGACCCATCGGGTGACATGAGAGCCAGAGCTGGGGTCTGAAACAGCACTGGCAGCCCTGAGGGCCTCCGCCCCACCTGCAGAGCCGGCAGGAGGAAAACAGCCTCATCTTTGGGAGCGTTCGGTTTCCCTTTGAGCAAGAAGGGGGTGGCTGAGGCCCCCATGGGCTCCGCTGACACTGAACCTGCAATCCCGTAGTTGCAGAAGTTGGGGAGAAGCCGGAGATGGGACTTGAAGTGTGGGCGGAGGCCCTCTGAGACTGCGCTTTGCCCTTGGAGCACAGCTGTGAGGGTGATGGCGGCAGGCTGGCCTCGGGCGTGTTCCGGGAGACCGCTCCTGTTTCACACACCTGGGAGGCAGAGTCAGAGCGGGTCCCGACCCCCCCGGCAGGCTCCGCCTGTCCCCACCTCCTACTGGAATCCCTTGCTGGCCTCGTCCTCCGCCGGGGCTCTGCGCTCCTGAGGCTCGTGGTGCGGCTGCCGCGCTCCCTGCCGTCGTCCTGTGCCTGGCGCCCGGCCTGTGTCTCCGGCGGCAGCTGCGGGATGCACGAACCCCCAAATTAGAGGGGCCCTTGCCACCGTGGCTTCCCAGGACGGGCACCTGCAGTCGGTGTCGGTTTTCAGAGGAATTTTACTGAGGTCAGCATCTGTTACTGGGTATTTCCTCATAAACACTGAGTGGAAAACTGGCAGTTGGGAGGGCGCGCAGACTTCCTGCAGCCTAATACAAACAAACAGTATTAGACGTCCGGAGTGGGAAAGCTCCAAGGAAACCCCAGGACGTCTTCTAGATACGAAAACAGTGTGCCTTGCCAAAAAGTCAGCAGCCTGACAGGTACAGAATGCAGGCCTTGCGCCGCAAGGCTCATCATTCAGTAAATGTAAGATCAGCTTTCTGACAGTAGTTTTTACACTCTTCGAACCTGCTAAATGATTTTTCACCATGATGCTGGCTGCTGTAGAGCCCCCGTTCCTTCTCGTTAGCGTACCTTTGATCTTGAGCTAGGCTGATGCGGGGAGAGAGCGCAGCCCTGTCCTGGCTGGGCACACACGCAGGGCGCCGTTGAAGAGTCGAGTGTCCGTAGTAAACGAGCGAGCTCTTCCTGAGGGAGGCTGCCGGGGTCTGCGTGTCTCCTGTGCACAGGGCATCTGAGACCCCAGGGTCTCAGAGCCACAGGCCGTTGAAAGGTACATGAAAATGTTTTTAAAAAAGTAGCAGCGTAAGCACGTCTCTTCTCGATGGCACACATTTTCAGGGATGAAGAGGGTTCCATCATATTATAATTAACCAGTTTTGATGGAAATTTAACTTGTTTTCTAGATTTTTCCCTATTAAACTGTTGTAATGAGTTAAAAACTTACTCAGTTTAGTCCATTAAATACACGGAACAACAGAAAGATAAATGTTAAATATCAAATATTCCGAGTACAGAGTTCAGCTAGAATGGTGTAGTATCCTATTCCTCCATTACAAGTATCAAATTCTTCTGCTCACGGCGCAGAGGAAGGCAGCTAGTTGGAAGTGTCCCCTGCTCACGAGCCCGGGAGACTGCAGAGCTCCTGAGGGGCACTTGGCAGAGGCCTTGGCAGTCTGACCGAGGCCCTCTCTCCCGGCTGGATTTCTGATCTGCCCCTCTCACGCTGTCCTTAGGTGCTCTCGTTTGTCAACTTTCGTTCTTTTTCCCTTCTTTTCTTTTTTGTTGCTTTTTACAGTTTACTTTAAAAAAGAAAAGAAAGAAAAGCAAGCCAACTAACCAGAGGCTTCTGTGTAAGAAATCTGTTAATTATAATCAGATTCCTTCCCAGAGATCACTCCTAGCTTTCTTGTTCTCATTCGCCCCAGTTAAAGAGACCTATTTTTTTTTTTTTTAAATCTTTTTGTTGTATTCGAGGTTTCTGACAGGAATTGATGTTTAAATGCCAAGTTTAAAAATTAGTGGCACATAGTCTTGAAGGTTTGGGTACTTTATATTTGGTACTTAATTTAAAAACCATCACCTTTATATTGTTTAATATGTAGTTTATTTCTCCTTTGCTTTCGTTATAATATTTTGAGGTCAGAGATACTCTAATTGTTTCTTTCTCCACTTCACAATCTACTGTCTTGTTTCAGATAAATTGATGAACTCCTCCCCCTCCCCCAGTGCCTTTTAGGAGGGCTGTATAGATCTGGGGGCTGGAGCCTGTTCTATGTAAAGTCTCTCAGATTGACCTCATTCTGAAATTTCGATTTATTGGATTAGGCTCGCTCTCCCTCCCTTCCTCCCTCTCTCTCTCTCTCTTTCTCTCTCTCAGGACTTCTGCCATTTTACATTTTATCCAGGTAAGTGTCTTTTAGCCACACTTTGTGTTTGATGGGTCGTGACTCTGCTCCAAAAACACTATCACTTTAAATTGAACCCGAGGAAGTTTGACCCTCATTATAAGGCTTGATGTCTGGAGTTCCTTGAGTACCTGTAGTAAAGAAAATTTATCTTAGTGTTCTGTTTTTGAAGTAATTTTGACCTTTAAGCTGTATAATTTGTCTATTTCTTATTCAGCAGACATTTTTTAAATTAAAAATTTGGTATGTGATATTGTTACTTTTTTATTTTCTCTGTATCGTATGGCTGGTTGTTCTCTGTATGTCTGTGTTCTAATCTCTTGTAAGGACACCAGTCACACTGGATCAGGGCCCACCCACATGACCGCGTTTTACTGTAATCACCTCTTTGAAGGTCCATAGCCCAAATCCAGTCCTGTTCTGAGGGACTGGGGGTTGGGACTTCAGCACACACATTTGGGAGGGGGCCTCAGTTCAGCCGTAACACCTGACCACCTGAGAGCTTACTACATGCATCTGGCAGCACATTTTAATGAAAGATAACCACGCACCACCGTGGAGCAGTCCCTAGGTGGGTGGTGGTTTGTTTTTGTTTTTTTTTTTTTTCCCTCCAAAATCTAGATCAGTACAATGCATATGTTTTAAGTAGCTTGAGCATACCTTATTTAGCCCCAGGGTATAAAACTAACATGTGGCTTCTTCCCTACTATAAAATGTCTGTTTTTTAAAATTATGATTTTGTGTTCTTCCGGTAGATGGATTGGAGTTCTGCTTGTTTAAAAACAACAAAACCAAACTGAAAGTCTTGGCATAGTAGATTGTTCTTTGTAACACTACCATGGGTATGTGTGTTTTCCTCCCCCCCCCCCCCCCCCCATGATTCTAGAGGATTTAGATTTAAATTTGTATTTGATTGGAGTCAGAAACCGTAACTGGAGTAGATAGTCTGGATAACTGGGTGATGGATGTGAAACACAAGGCCATTTTTTATTTTAGAGGAGTAAGCTCTTTTTTTATTGCAAAACATCTTAGTGCTGAATAGGAATTCCCTGCTGAAATTTCAGCTTCTGCATATGCCGTTGTATGCTGGCAAGTTCTGCTCTCCCTTCCCTTATATGGGATTTAGGTTAAGTGTAAACTTAATGTATTACATGTATTTTACACATGGTATATATTTTTTATTAAACTTAACATACTGTATTCCTTTCTCAGTGGGTTTGTTTGTGAAGTAAACGGTGTTGGTAACCAAAGGTGTTTTCTTCCTAGTGCCCTTGCTGCCAGTCCCGAGCCAGCCGAGACCTGCTGTGGGGCCCCAGAGATTCCCAGTGAGTAGCAGCTGCTCCTTCTGCTCTGATAGGGATGAGCATACATTTACTAAGAAATATTAATACAGCAAATACAAGTTGTTCCAACTAAATATAAGTTTAAAGATTTGTAAATATTGACAATAATTTTTGCAGTGGAAAATGTTTGTTAAAAGCTTAAGGTCAATGGATTTTTGAGAATGGAATTAATTTTGTTTAACTGTAAAAGTGTTGAATCAGGATCATCATACAGTGCCTTTCATCTTAGAGTATGAATTTTGATTTCATTATTGCCGTACATTAAGTGAGAAAGGGCCTTGCTTTATTATCATGTGTGCGTGCACGCACACGCATGTGAATTTGTGTACGTGTGGGTATGTGTGTGTGAAATTCTAGGGAATAATAATGAATTCTCGGGGTGCCTGGGTGGCACAGTCGGTTAAGCGTCCGACTCTTGGTTTCAGCTCAGGTCATGATCTCAGGGTCCTGGGATTGAGCCCCTGTATTGGGCTCCGCACTCAGCCTTAGGATTCTCTCTCCCTTTGCCCCCCCCGCCCCCCCCGGTTGCTCATGCATGCTCTCTCTCAAATAAATAAATCAATCTTTAAAAAAAAAAAAAGTGATCTCTACTTGCTTAAAAAAAAAGCAGACAACCAAACCTCAAAAGTCTTAATGAGCTATTGGTTTTATAGTTTAAAATGAAGGTTTTCTCTTTAAAGTATCTTTATAAGAAAGTACAGATTCTCCCCCCTCCATACTTTGGTATGCTTTCCTTAAGTTTATCCATTCTTCTAATACATTTTAACTAGAAGAAAAATGTCTGTTAAATAGTTGTATCTGTTTAAATAAATTTCTTTTTTTTTTTTTTTGAGTTTTGGGTTAGATTTGTTATTAGTTCTTGGTTTCGTTAAATCAGTGAGGACATGTTCTTTTTATAGTGTTGAAAAAAAAATGGACCAGATCATAAAATTTTAGTATCATTTTTATGTAAAACAGATAAAGTTTTGTTGAGACTGAATAATCTCTGATTTCAGGAAATATCTGAAAGACTATTTGACCCTAGCTTTGACACTTAAGTAGATAGCTTATTTATTATAAGGCGTTTAGCAAAAAAGTTTTAATGAAGGCTCTAGGTGTATAGTTAGAAGATTATTCAAAAATAAAATCAGTATTGGATTTAAAGTTCAGAATATTTTTTAGAAACGTCTTTGATTTGTAGTTATTTATGAATTATGATTTCTAAAACTGATTCTTAATGGTTTTATTCCCCCATATTAACTAATTTTTCCTTTAAATTACTTACGAAGTACTAAAAACTAGGTTTTTAAAATTAAGTGGTATTTATTGAGTACAGTTCTCTGTTCAAAGCACTTGCTATAACAGCGAGGGTTTATTAATTGCATGGTCCAATGATAAGCACATGTGATTTAGTTGTTAGATACATTTTTTCTGGTGAAGTAGTTTAACTGCTAGTTACTATAAAGTTCTAATATTTTAAGTACTTTTTGCTGTTTTTCAGAAATGTAAGCAGCTGTGTTGTAATCATTATTAGACTTGTTTTTGTGTTTTGTTTGCATTATAGAGATAAAATTTGATGTGAAAACCAGTTGTAGTTTAAGAAAAACAAAGCAGTGTTGTATGTACTTGATATTTTTATAAAAATGTGTTTACTAATATAAAATTAGATAATCATTTGTAATTTTCATCTACTTCTATTTTTCCATTCTGCACATATAATTTTATCTAATCCTAGAAGAAGCAAACTGCATAATACTCTGGAGGATAAGAGGATCATAAGAGAAAATTTCTTTTCTTTCTTTCTCTCTCTTTTTTTTTAAAGATTTACTTATTTATTTTAGAGAGCATGAGTAGGGTGGGCAAAGGGAGAGAGAGAGAGAAAGTAGCAGACTCCCCACTGAGCACAGAGCCTGACACAGGGGCTCAATCCCACGACCCTGAGATCGTGACCTTAGCTGAAATCCAGAGTCAGATGCTTAACTTGCTGAGCCACCCTGGCGCCCCCAGAAGAATATTCTTTGAGAAATTGAACTTACTGTTGTTGTTTTTTTTTCTTTTAATTTTATGTTTAAGTAGTCTCTACACACAGCGTGGGGCTCGAACGCACATCTCTGAGACCAAGTTACACACTCCACTGATGGAGCCAGCCACGCACCCTGAAATTGTGAACTTATTTTTAAGTTCTATAGTACTCTGGGGATAGTAAATACTGTTGAACTGCTTTTGGAAAAGTTTTCTGCAAGGTGTGATGTCTGGTTTTGTTGTTATTTTTGAGATGGGCAATATGTACGGGTGGCAGGAGGTGGCTGGGCTACACAGGAGTAGGAGACTCTCTTTAGCTCACTTGTCTATCGGTGTCTTACACGTCTTGTACCTTTTGTTAAGTCCCAAATGCTGGATCTTAAGCTGCGGTTACAGTGTACCTGTGGTCTTAAAAGTGCAGTGCTCTACTTATTTCTGTACTCGGTCTTCCTTAAAAAAGGTGATCAGATGTGGAATCGATTTTTAAAAAACAGACGCGAGCTGGGGGCGCCCGGCTGGCTCAGGCAGTGGAGCATGCAGCTTTTGCTCTTGGGGTTGTGAGTTGGAGCCCCACGTTGGGCGTAGAGATGACGTAAAAAGATTTTTTTTTTAAAAAAAACACACAAGAGGTAGTATGTTTTAAAAAGTGCACTAAAATATCGTTAAGAAGGGGGACCAACTCTGGGCCATCTCCTGTTATTTTACATAGACCAGATCTTTATTATTGTTTTTTCCTTTTCTACTAGGTTGAACTTGGTTGCTGTCAGTGTAAATGTAGTTTTGTGAGCATGTGAGTTTCTCCTTCATGCCAAGTGCTTCTGCCTAGTGCTGGTCCTAAACCATAAAACAGACTAGCATAGTTCAATGAAGCCAGTTTTGGCCGAGTAAAATTATAAAACTAGTGGGGATAGTATTGCTGTGTTTTAACAAAGACCCTTGGAGATTTCTTACTGATGGCAGTTTGCCCTGGGGTCTGCCTGTTACTTTCGCTAAACTGAATTTTGCTTTGTAAGAAGACCCCCAGACTGATAAAACATTCACGTTAGGAAGCCTAATTTTGGAATCATCATGGAGTCTGTTCGAATCAGTAGTCTTCCTTGGCACACAAACAGATGTGAATTACACTGATCTGTTGAGCAAAGTGAAGTTCACTGCAGTCTTGGAGCAAGATCTCTCAGTATTAATTTTCTGTGTCACTTATTGAACCGCTATTTATCTGCACTTTGTGTGCACAAGGCCCAGGGCTAGGCCATCTCTATTGGGCACAGGGCGAGTAGGACTGTACAGAAGCTGATCTGCAGACATAGATCAGGGACTTCTGAAGCTGTCAGCAAGAACTCCACCTATCCTAGGAGAAGTGGGCATTCATTAAAGGAGCTTAGGCCGGGGAAAGACAGGATTGCAGTGAACTTCACTTTGCTTAGTACATTTCTGTAATTCACATCCTTTTGTGTGCCAAGGACATCTACTGACTCAGACTCCATGATGAACCCTATATGAAATCAATAGTTTGGAGAAGGGGTATATAATTTAGTTTTTTACTTGTTGTTTTCAGTGATACATATGTGAATTTGCTCTGGAGAATTACATCACGCTCACTTAAGTGTAGAGAAATTCAGCTCTACCCATCTGACTAAAGAGTAAAAAAGGCAGTCAGTACAAGTACCACTAAATTTCCAAATTTTAAGGAATTAGTATCTAGTTGGTATTAATGCTAAGGTTCTTCCTGCTCTTCCCCAACAGTGGTAAGCTTTACTTTCTTAAAAATCCATTTTGTTTGACAATTTTATGAAAACTTCAGAAATTCTTAATTTAGAACTAGTACACCTAGAAATTGTATTAGGTGGAAATGCTCCAGTTTTTTAGTTAAAAATCAGAGAAGTCTTAGGCAACCTAATATTAAACCTATTTTTCATAGAATTACTTAAGATTGTTTGAAAAATTCAAATCTTAGATGAAAATATGGTATTCTAGGCTATGCGTGATATAGTAGGAGAACTAGTATTTTTATTTCCTATTGGTGAATTTTACTGAGAGAATTGAATAAACAGTTTTTAAGACAAAGATTTGAATGTCAAAGTAGTAAATATCATAAGAAAAGTATCCTTATGTTTGATGTTTTTGGAAAATACTGCTTTAGCTCTTGGCATTGAGCTCCCCCCCCCCCCCCCCCCCCCCCCCCGGAATTCGGTGAAGTGCTTTGTGATTTAGGTTTGCATCTAAGAATTAGATCCGTGTATTTAATTTTCACTGTGGATACAGCTCTTAGTGCTGTACTTTAAAACATTTCTCATCACAAACTTTAATTCCCAGGGTGTTTTATTTTTTCAAGTCTGAGTTATGAATCTTTCTTTGAAATACAAAAATGTATCACAATTGATAGCGTTATCAGAGAATGAATTCTTTTCATACTCCGTTTAATATCACATTATTACTTTGCCAAATGTAAAATATGTCTCAGCTCTCTAAACAGTGAGTCCTCACAGGAGCTGATGGGCACAGGAAGTAAGCGTCTGCCCTTAAGTGCTGTGTGAGGGTCCGTCCCTCCCTCCGTGTCCGCTCTGTACGCTCCGTCCGGTCTTGCCACCTACTACCTGCCGTCCCTCATGCTCTCATGAAGCATTCTCACTCATGTTAAGACCTTTGAATGTAGTTTCACAGAACACTTGTGGTTTTCTTTGTTGTTTTGTTTTTGTGGGGGAGTGGGGTGGGGAGGCTCATTTACCTTTCTGCACGTGAGTTGTTCTCTTTGTGTTGGTTTGAATTCTGTTTTCATTTCCAAATGCTCTTTGTTTTACGTGTTAGTCCGATAGGTTTCTTTCTCCATAAAGGCTGTCCCTGATGGTTTTGTCATTAACGTGAAGTTTGAAGTCTTGTTTTTATCCGTAAGTATATTTTCCAGTTACGTTATTTATCCTCAAAGAGGTGTTTATTGTTTTTAAAGTTTGCCCACATAAAAAGGTCACACTAAAATGTTGGTTAGTAATATTTTAAAGTGTTGCTTTGAGATTTTGCTAACCTAATTTAAGTGTTGGTGTAATTGCTATTTTTAAGCATATGGGTAAATCCTGAGTAACTCAGGTTGTGAAGATTCTTGACCTAGGGTATTTTAAAAACCTGTTCAGTCATTGATTTTGAATTGATGTACTGGGTAAAAGCTGGTATTTCAGGGTAGCCAGTTAAATACCAAGTACTTTGGCTGCTGAATAATTTCTGAGTGATTTTTGTTGGAATTAAAACTAAAAATTACATTAAAAAAAAGACTACTAGTGGGGCACCTGGGTGGCTCAGTTGGTTAAGCGTCTGCCTTCGGCTCAGGTCATGGTCCCAGGGTCCTGGGATCGAGCCCCGCATCGGGCTCCCTGCTCCGCAGGAAGCCTGCTTCTCCCTCTCCCACTCCCCCTGCTTGTGTTCCCTCTCTCCCTGTGTCTCTCTCTGTCAAATAAATAAATAAAATCTTTAAAAAAAAAAAAAAAAAAGACTACTAGTAAGTTTAAATTAGTCTTCCTAGCAATTACATTATTACTTAGGTTAACCCAGTAAGATTTCCATTTGTGTTTCCCGTGGGGCTGTAGCACCTCACAGGTAGGTCTGCGTGTGCTCTGCTTCCGTGGAGCGGGTGCAGGGTATCAGGTGGTGGTGATGGACACGTCCTGGGTGTGTTTTATGTGGCATTTCATGCAAATCATGTTTGATGAGACTGCCGCCTCAAATTCCATTTCTTTCTGATTAGAGCCCTTGCAGATGTGAATCTAGACTTTATTCCAGCCTTCCTTTTGAACCCCTAACTGTTTTTACAACTTGCCTGCAATGCCTTGTAATTATTAGCACTTAAGATCGGGAAGGAATGATGGGCATTTTCTCTTATCAGATCTACCAGTAGTAGCAGGCGAGTACAGGATGAGAGCCTTCCAGCTGTCAAACATTGTCAGGCTTGTGGGGAGAGAATGCAGTTTAAAATGCAGGTGACATAATACCCAACATCCTCCATTTGCTAGTGGGTTTCTGATTAATCATGATTACCATATATTATCATACCATCAAATTTAATCATATCAATGAATTCCCATCTGCAGCAGGAACAGGAACAGCTAAACACTGTGGTAACAGCTATTAAGTGTGGTGGTTATGAGATTCAGCGCCCCGTTGACTTGACTTGCCGTCCTGCCAGCGCACATTGTGTGTGCTGGGTGGAGATCGGCTGGGTGGGAGTCTGCACACGTAACTGCGAGCCCTGGGACTCCTGACTGAAATTACATGAAGTGGGCTTCTTGTACAGTAAGTGAGCCAGTAGGCCACATTATAAAAGCCACCTTCTGAAAGTATGTGCTAAACTGTCATGTTGAGTCTTTGGCTAAGTAAAACTGTTATGTTGAAACGAAAACCTTTCATGCATCCTTTCATAAATAGTAGACTAAAACTCTTGAGTGCAGTTCACCCTAATCTGTAATGTAACAGTCCAGCCAGTGCAGGATTGACGATAATACAGATTGTCAAACTCTCAGAACCTCCTGTGTGTGCCAAGAAAATCTTTATGGCCTGTTTTTACTGATGGATCCTGCAAAGCACACCAATTTTTGTCTTTAATACTTAC
This sequence comes from Phoca vitulina, assembly GCF_004348235.1. Lineage (NCBI taxonomy): Eukaryota > Metazoa > Chordata > Mammalia > Carnivora > Phocidae > Phoca > Phoca vitulina. Next base: position 2,711,757 of record NW_022589783.1, on the reverse strand, counting down.
TTTCTCTGGCGTTTCTGAAGACCTATAGGTCTGTTAAAATGCATTTTTAAGATAAACTTTGAAAGAGGTCCTATTTTATTATAAAGGACTAGGAAGCACTTCTTCCAAAAGATTAGAAACTTAAAAAACTTTTTTACGATTTGGTCCTTTTGATGCACAAGCCTGTGAAAATTCACAAGTACATACAGTTGTGTAATCACTACAATTAAGATGTTGAGAGCGGTCCCGTCTCCCGAAGGGCTTCCTCATGCTGCCCTTCTGTGGTCACTCCTCTCCCCATCCCAGCCCCTGGCATCCAGATCTGTTTCTTGTCGCTGAGATCCTGTCGTGGACTCCCGTGGCATGTTTGGTTTGAGTCTGGCTTCTTTCCTTTGCCACAGTGCTGTTGAGATTCTTTCATCCAGTATGTTGCACCTGTAAGTGGCTCGTCTTTTTTTATTGGCAAGTATTATTTTACCGTATGGATGTACCACAGTCTGTTTATCCATTCGCCATGTGAACGTTTGGGTTATTTCTAGTCTTTGGTTCTTATGAATAAAGTTGGTATAAACGTGTGCATCGTTTTCTGTGTGAATGTAGTTGTCGGTAAATAGCTAGGAGTAGGGATTGTGGGTCATGTGGTGGGTGTATTCACAGATGAGAATTTTTAAACAGACTGTGCTCTTAGTTGGTAGAGCTGCTGCTCCATCCTTTTTTGAGTGAGGAAATAGTCTTCTTCGAGCAGGTACTGTTGAAAATCATTGGGAAAGGAAACAATTACTGAGTGCTTACTGTGTCGTAGAGTTTGCTCGGAGCTTGTGTTCAACAGCCATGTGAAGGGAACATTTTCTCCAGTTTACAGATGGGGAAACTGAGTCTTGGAAAGATTCAGTTGCTCAAGTTCACATAACTGGGTGCAGGAGATGGGGTTGCAGCCGTGGCAGTCCGAGTCTCTTAGTCATGGTGTACCTGCCCATTTCGCTCTGAGTATTAAAATGCACGTGAGTAAACTGGCAGATTGGACCCGAACTGTATTTAAGATTGTGCTTTGGTGAGCACTGTGAATTATCACAGACCTGTACCTCTGAAACAAATAATACATTATATGTTAAAAAAAAAAAAAAAAAAGGTAGTAGGAAGGGAAAAATGAAGGGGGGGAATCGGAGGGGGAGAAAAACCACGAGAGACTATGGACTCCGAGAAACAAACTGAGGGTTTTAGAGGGGAGGGGGGCAGGGGGATGGGTTAGCTAGTGATGGGTATTAAGGAGGGCATGTACTGCATGGAGCACTGGGTGTTATATGCAAACAATGGATCTTGGATCACTACATCAAAAACTAATGATGTAATGTATGGTGATTAACATAACATAATAAAATAAATGCAATTCAAATCTAAAAAAAAAAAGATTGTGACTGTCAGTAAGAGCTGGGAGGGCTGGTACTGTGCTTGGGTGGGATTGTTTGGGGAGGACAGCAGGAGGGGTAAGGTGCAGGGATAAAGGGCTTTTCATTGTATGAAATAAGAAACAAATAGGCTTCAGTATGTTCATCAAGAGCAGGGTTTTGTACTAAGTTAAAGATGTTATAATGTGTACTACATGCTCTGGCTTCACTGCTTGAGCCAATACCATTATCTTCATGTATGTAAGTCCATGTGGGGTCTGCCCCCCATCTGTGAAGGCTGGTGCTCAGCCCTGGGCATGTGCTTCTTCAAAATGTTTAGAAAGCATCTCCCAATACAAAAATAGGTATTAAACAAGGCACAATCTGAAAGAAAAAAGACCTATGAAAATACTAAAATAAGAGGATTAATATTGTGATAGAAGAGCATAATTTTAATTATGTCAGGGGTCACTAGTGGTCTTTATTCTCTGCATTTAACCCACATTTAATCAGAATTAACTGAGAGGTGTTCTTAAGTGTCTGTTGGTCTCTTATATAGTTCTTTGCATTTTAAGTGAGATTAATAAATGAAAACATGCTGTAAAGGAAGGTTGTAATTCATTGAAAGATTCATGAAGTTTCAATGACATTGTTAAGGTATTTAATTAGTCTTATTAAAATATACCAAGTGACCCTGTTAGGGAAGCTGATAAGTCATACAATAGCTGTTAGAGCCTCTTTATTCTCTGCATTATACGATTAACTTTGGGCTAAGCAATTTATGCAGAGTTCTCATCTTTTTTTTTGTGGTTGAAGTTGTCAGTTCTTCCTGAGTAGGATTAACACAGATAACATCATGTAATTAACAAGAGATGCGGAACCCGTGAGAGTGTGGTTTGTATAAGAATTATATGAGAATGATAATTTTTTTACCTTAGACTCTTAAAGGGATATAAAGAAAAGCAAAATAGAGCAATTAGTTGAAAGGATTAAGGTAGCCTTTTCTTTGAAAAGGCAGACGAATTAGTACTGAAAGTTCTGTTAAATAATGTATTCACAGTTCACTAACAGTCTTAAAATAATTGTGCATTTGGTAGAGGGAATTGGTAATTTATTCTTTTATACCCGTGAAATGATAGAAGTTCTTAAATGAATGCTCCCATCAGGAGAGCCTCCAAGGTGGGGAATGCCAGCCTGGAACCATGGCTTATTCAGCATTACCTGAAGACACATTGGTCACAGACGAAAGCAGTGTGTGACAGCAGAAAGAGCACTTCATAAAGCAAGAGTCCGAAAATGGGCCTTCGTGTCCTGAGTTATGTGTGGACAGTGGAATGTGGGCTAATCCACTTTTAACTCTCTAAACCTGAGTTTCTTCATCCCTTAAAGGGAAAGTTGTTTGTTGTGCCTGTTTCTTGGCACCGTGTTTGTGAAAGATACGGTGTTGTACTTGACTTGTTCGGGGTCAGGGTGTGAATGAGGCTGCACATGACAGAAAACTCACTTAACAATGACTTAAACCAAGTGTCTTTACTTTTTGCATAAAAACGAGAAAGTTCTGGGTTGGTATAGCAATTCTGTGATGTTACAGGGACCCATATATTTTTCTACCCAAATTCCAGGCCAAAAGAGGAGGAGGGATGGGGACGAAAGGTGTGTACCACCTGAGGCAGCCCCTAAGGAGCCTCCCGAGGGCCCCCATCCCACAATGCCAGTGAAGTCTTGTTGGTCAGAACCTAGTCACACGGCTGGCTACCCTTATGACAAGTTCAAGGATTTTTAGGTGGGCAGTGCAGCCCTTTTATTACTTAGGAAGGAGTGAGAATTTATCCTAGGTAAGCAATTAGCAGTCGTTTCCACATGGCTAAAACTGACGGCCGGAATTCATGTAAATAAAGGAAAAAAAAGTGACCTCTGTTCAAAGTGAAATAGAAACCAGTGAGGAAAATGGCACCGTGAGCTTCATGATACCTGCTAATTGTTTAATTTCTATTTCAAAAAGGCAATACTGATGATAGTCAATAAGAAGCTTTTAGGATCTTAAAGCTTAAAAATTTTAAAGTTCATGTAAGTATTCAAATTCTCGGGTTCTGTTATCCGTTGAGGCCAGTGGACGCGGTGAGGGGCCTGCGTGTCTTCCCCAGATGATTGCTCCCTTGCGTCTGTCGTGATCTGCTACCTCTGGAGAAGTAACTCTTTGTCACTGGTTCATTTCATGTATCAGCCACTGACTTTCTTTCTGAATAATATCTTGTAATGATCTGCCCCTTTCTCTAACCTTCCTACCCCCTGGCCCTTACGCAGGTGTTTGACGGCTTGGAAGTGGGCTGCTTTCTGGGCGGGTTTGATGACGTGTCGGTAAGGCTCTTCCTCCCCCTGCCGGTGTCGCTGGGCCTGGTCGGCGCGCCGTAACCAGGCCTGCCTGGCGCTTGCTGCCCTCCGCCTGGCTGCCCCAGGTTAGCACAGCTGGCTGCTGTCAGCCTGTGGTTTCAAGGTTATTCTGGCAAAACCCTCTTCTTCCATTCTTACTCTATTGGACAAACTACCAAAGCCAGAAATTTCCTTGTTTACTCAACTTGAGTCAGCGCTTTCTTCTAAATTGTAGATAACATCTCTGGTCCTGCCTCCTTTATCAGTTTCTCATAGGTTGATCAGATAAGAACTGCTAATTTCTCTTACCATTCAGGCCAGCCATGGAATTTCCATGGCTGTCTGACTCGACTTGATTTAGTGTTTATTGGTTTTCTTGAGTCCACAGCACTCACATACTCTCACACAATTACATATACATACGTGATAATGAAACAGCGAGACAGACGACGGAACATGAAATAACTGTTCCTAACAAGCACAGTGGGTGAATACGTGTGCTGTGGAGATGGGTGACCCGGGAGTGAGTCCAGGCTCTGCCACTTTCTAGCCGTGTCCTGGGTGTGAGATACTGAAATGCTCACGAGATTCTGTGAGCAGAATCCCTACCTCACAGGGCGTTCTAGGGATTGAAGGAGATAGCAGAGGAGTCCCCTGCAGAGTTAGCTGGCAGCAGCGTAGGGTGGGCCGTAACCTTGGGTCAGCAGGAGCAGAGCCCAAGATGGGGATTTGGGGCACAGGATTAGGTAAGGGCGCTGGGGATGCAAGATGGGAAGGGGGTGGAGCTGGGCTACTATGTAGTTTCAGGTCAAAGATTCTGGCCCTGGCCTGATCCTTGGGGGGTTGAGTGGGAGGGGGTCCTCTGGAGCATAAGCCCTCCCTCAGAGTTGTCCACTGGGGCAGCGGGCCGTGGCCTGTCTCAGGCAGGTCTCGGAGGAGCAGCACCCCTTGGCCAGGACAGCACTCGCAGCAGTTGGGGCCTGCGGCACCTGCATGCACAGGGGACCTGACGATGGCCCCAGAGTGTCCCGCACAGCAGGATCAGCTGGAGCGCAGTGACTGACCAGCCCTGAGCCTGTAGGGGCTCGGTACTGCGAAGTGTTCTTCTCACGCACCTCGCCCTGTGGGCTGCTTCCTCTGGGCCGCACAGGCCTCTGCGTGGTGGGCAAAGGGTGAGGGTCAGTCCTGGGAGTTTGTTTTTAATGGCCAGGTCTGGAACTGGCCTGCATCGCTTCTGCTCACGTGCTGTCGGCTGAGGCGTGGTCACGTGGCCAGCCACATTGCCTTGCAGGACTGGCTGGGAAACGTAGCCTGGCTGGTGCTCAGGAAGAAGATGTGGGCACAGACGTGGGGAACATTAGGGGTCTGTGTCCTTGGTGGGGAGGAAGGCAGCTAATTTTTATATAAAGCCAGATAGCCTCATAAATAACGGATTTGTATTTCATGAGCATCCTGCGACATTAACAAGATAATTACATTCACTTTTTCTTACTGACTTCTTTGAACTTGGACAAATTGCCATATAGATCTATCCAGATTTGCCTCAGTTCTAGAAATGGCATTTATCTTTATATTACATAATTTTTGGTTTAGTTTTTTACGTTTTACAAATGGCTTTTTATTTTTACATATTTACATTTTATTTATGGATATATTTATCATGCTGTTAGGGTAGTTATGGTCAGGTTTCCATTATGCAGACTTGCTCCCACCATGTTTTATTTTACTCTTCCTTGAGTATTTTCTGGCTGAAGGAGTATAGTTCTAACTTGTCGATCTGTATTTACTTTTAGGATTGACCCTGTAAAAATGCCTTGTTATCATATGTGTGGTGCACGATTATTGCTAAGTACTACCATTTGGGTAAAATGAAGTGGTTATTTATTTACTTACTTTTCATTTTACTCTGGTTCTTCTGTGTGGTTTATATGAGTCTCCTGCATCTTATAGGTGTATGATTTTGTTTTTTAAGATTTTATTTATTTATTTGAGAGAGAGAGCATGAGAGAGGGGCAGAGGCAGAGGGAGAAGCAAGCTCCCCACGCTGAGCAGGGAGCCTGACACTGGGCTCGATCCCAGGACCCTGGGATCATGACCTGAGCTGAAGGCAGACGCTTAATGACTGAGCCACCTAGGCGCCCCACGGGTGTATGATTCTTAAGTTCAGTCTACAGCCCAGAAGGAAACTGGCCTGGGCTGTGCTCCTTAAAACAGCAGCGTTGGAAGGATAGCCCACAGACCGTCCGTCTAATTTTCATTCTTCATTTTCTGTTCTCTAAAAATAGGGGGATGGTTGCAGGATGGAGGAGTCCATGTTCATCTCACTTTTCCTCTATTTTACATCACAGTAGAGCAAGTTAAAATAATTTCTATCCTACAGTTAAGTCAGAGAACTGGATTCTGTTGATGTTGGCTTCTCTTTGGTCCTGGTGCGCTGTGTATGTTCTCAGTCTGCTCGGCCCAAGAGCCTCTGGGGCTCGCTGCCCAGTGCCTCGTCGGTCTATTCCAGCCTCCCTTATGTCCTTCCTACAGCACTCAGCCATCTACTGTCTGTGTGCTCTGTGGGCAGCCAGGGTTTAACCCACTCTGGTATTTTAGATTCGAATGTGGGGCTGGGATTTCCTTGCTATTAGAAATAGGCGGTTTATTCATTTGTTAAATACCTGTAAACGTCATGTACCAGGCCCTGTGCCAAGCATGAAAATGCATTGGTGAATAAAAGAGACCATGGTCTCACCCCTCCCGGGCCTGTCAGTCGAAGGGCAGAGAGCAGTGGAGTGGGTGTGCGACGGGCGTGGGCCTGCTGGGGTGTTGGCGGCTCCGCTGCGAAGCCTCCTTCTGTGACTCGGGTGAGACTGCAGGCAGGGGGCCTGCGCTGGTCTGTTTTGCACTGTATGAGGAGACATGGCGCTCGTCAGCAGCTCTGGTTAGGCTTACGGCATGGAATGCTGTCTGCAGAAACGTCACGTACGGATGACAGTAGCGGCGGGCACTGTGAACTTCTCTTACTCACCGGGTACTGTCCTAGGCACTTTGGACGTGTTCTCTCATCTCCTCCCCTGAGAAGCGGGTCCCATCAGTATCCCTGCCTTTTCTAGATAAGAGAACGGAGGCCCAGAGAGGCTCGGTTGCATGCTCAGGGCTGTGCTAGGTGATGGGAGGGCGGGTGCTGCCACCTGCTCGCTCAGCCTCTGCCAGCCAGCACCTTTCAGAGAGACGACCAGCTGGAAGACCGGTTCTGGCTGAACAGGGACTGATGAAGAAAGGGTATGGGAGGGCCTCGTTACGTATTGCTCACGTTTGAATGCTTGTGTCTAAATGCAATCAGGCAGCACGTAGATAATTAGTAAAAGGAAAGAAGGTCTGGAAAGAGATGAAAATCACAATATTAGAATTCTAAAGGGGGCAAGATTTATGATCCCAGTATATTTCAGTTTAATACAAAAATGTCTTTAGAAGTTATGAATATTTAAAATAATCTCCCAGGAATGTACCTAGTTCTCAGGCAGCTTGGAATTTTTATTGAAAACTAACCACATTGGTTTCTCTTTGAGTTCATTCTCATAATTCAGTAACTGCTTCCTTTTAGAAACAGATGAAGGGGGTTGAGAATACTTTCCCTGATCTCAACCTGTGGCAAAGTCAAAATCAAAACTTAGCAGACCTTCTGCTTATAATGGAAGGGAAGCCAGTCTACTTTTCCAGTTACATTTTGCCTTATCTATAATGAGAAAAACTATCTTTTGGAGGCCTTGAAATTAACTCTCTAATGGAAGGAGAAAACGAAGGCCGTGAAGAGCCCTGTTGTGGCAGCCACGTGGCCAGTCCTGTCTGGGGCTTCCTCAGCAGGGGAGGGACGTGGGGCAGTGTAACACAGTCGTGGAATTTATCGCTTCCAACAGATTTTAGAAGAAACCGAGTATTTTCCAGTTCTCTGTAAACCCTGCATGATGTAAGCCCGGCGTGAAGACTAGCAGGAAGTATTGGGCCTTCACCTACTAAATCACGAAGAAAGCCATGGTTTTTAGTCAAGACAGAAAAGTCAGGAGCCTCTTTCCGCTTCCCGTAATTATGAGTAGAGTCAGGATGGAAGGTGAGGAGAAACTGCTGGTCCGCGCGTGAAGGAGTGCCAGCTCCAGAGGCAGTTGCCTGGGCCCGACTTGTGCCTCCGATCCGAGGCGTGGGTGACACGGACGGAGACGCTGTGCACACTGGGTCCTGTAGGGCACTCATGGGAAAGGAGTGCCGGTGGGGCTTGCCTGGGGCAGGCAACAGCATTGCTGGTCCGGGAGTGGCTCAGGACCGTGGAGAAATGACACTTTGCTCTCCCTTTTGTTGGAGTGGGTGAAACAGTTGGTACGTTTGTAAGAAGTTCCCACAATGAATGCCGCTGCTTTCCAGCTCTTGGTACAACACAGGACCTCAGGGCTGAGTGGAAATAACCCGAGGACTCCCCCTCTTTCTAAGAAAGTATGTTTTATTCTGTCTGTCCTCTTCTCTGGACTGTGTCCCTGTGTCTGTGTTTTTTCAGCTCCTTGACTGATGCAGTGCATGAGTTACGAGCCCTGAAGTTTGCTGACTCAGGTTCAGGATGAAAGCTTGCCAACAAATCAGTAGTGTAATACTTTCAACCCTGGTCATAATTTAGCGTACCGTTCCTACTTTTTAATGAAAAATCTGACCAGTGTAATCATAGAGTGAAAGTTAGCAGCAAGCACATTATTCATGCTAGAATGTTCTATGTAGATGGAGGGGAATGAAAGCAGATAGGACACAGGATGCAGAGAGCATTGCAGGGTGAGAGGACTGGGAGTCCCTATCAGCCCAGAGGAGGAAGCACCTTACGTGGTAGGAGCATTAGGGAGGACGGAGCCATGAGGGTGGAGGGACCAGGAGATGCTCTGAGATGGCAGAGTATCCTGGGCAGTAGGTGAGAAACTGCCGAGGGACACTGATAGGCCAATTAAAGTGAAATCCACACTCTTAGTGATTCCAGCTTTATCCAGCAGCACTCAGTGGTGTGTGGAGAAGTGGGACATGTGGGTGGGTACATGGTCCATGGGCCATGTGCAGGGCAGATCTCCCGAAATCATGAGCCGGCCAGACGGAGGGGGCAAGAGAGGAAAGTAGGGCAGGAGAAAATGGAGTGCCTGTACCGAGGACTTCGGAGAAGCCCTTCTCTGTAGAGATTTTGCATTTTGGCTGAGACAGCGGGTAGAGTGAAAATTTTCCAAAGACGGGGATGAGGTATGAAATACGGAAGTTTGTGTATGACGTGATGGTTTCCAGAATTCACAGTTCTGTTGGCTGTAGGCTATTGTTTTCGTGTCTGAGTCAAGAGAATATCTGGTTTTTAAAATCCCCAAATTTAGTAATTTTGATAAGATTTATATCATATGGGTTGAAACTTCCCGTTTCATTTTCATGTTAAGAAAAAAATGAACCCTTTGGGAGCTTTTAACTTGTTTTTCTTGAGTATTGAAATCTCTGATTTAAGAAGAAAAAAAAATAGGGGCGCCTGGGTGGCTCAGTCGGTTGGGTGTCCAACTCTTGCCCTGGGCTCAGGTCTTGATCTCAGGGTCGTGAGCTCAGGCCCCACACTGGGCTTCACGCTGGGCGTGGAGCCTACTTAAAAAATGATAATCATAAAATAAATAAAATTTAAAAGAAAATAGAATGATGTCACCGTGGGCAAATTATTTAATGTCCTGAGTTTCCGTTTCCTTGGCTGTGAAATGGGTCTCGCGCTCCTGCTGTGCTTCGAGTTCGTGAGCTCAGGTGGTCGGGGCTCTGCACAGAGCTTGGTGTGGAGTATGTAAGGCACCAGTGACCACTGTGGCCATTGTGCCCAGGGACTCGGGGCCCCAGTGCCCATTGGCCCTTACTCTGAAGTCGGTGCTCATACGGTATCAGTCCTCGACTGGCTCACGTTGGCTTTACCCAGGTGGTTTATTGAAATCCTGGGCAGATCACTGCAGTCGTTGGTCACCGTGCCGTAGGGGCTGTGTCCGGAGCGTGGGCTCACGTGTACGGAGGCTGGGCATCTGTGCAAAGTAGAAGTGTCTCCCGTTGTGGCTTGCTGGTAACTAGACCTTAGCCTTGGTTCACACCCTGCCCTGGGCTCTGGCTCAGTTCTCTGGCCTCCTGACCTGGCTTCCCCTGGGCTGCAAGACCAGCCAGAGGAACAAGAGAATTGGCGTTGAATCCAGGTAGCCCACCCATTTCCAGACCCAGCACTTGACCAGTCCATTTCCCGAGGCTCCCTCGCCAGGGCCCGTCCCGTTGCTGCCCCCACGCCCTGCGTACAGGCAGACCCACAGGTTCCTTTGCAGGTCGCTCCAGCACTAGTCCAGGCGTTATGACTTGGTCTTTAAACTTGTTACGGGATTCTCAGAACTTGGACAGACCCAGTGTTCCCAAGAGTTAACTTGGATCCCATGGTTCTCCAGGATAGTTCTCTTGGACTCTCCCAGTGGTGACAATCCTCTTGCCGATGGGCCATTTCCATGCCTGATGGGCTTTTCTGGAGCTTTTCATGGGTGCTATTCCGTTTACTGTGCATTGTTCTTACAATGCCACAGGGAGAACAGACTTCTAAGGAGAGAGGGAAGGTAAATGTAGTTTGCAAAAACATTTTCAATGTTGTAAGATGCTGTCACATTTAGAGGCAACAGCTAAATGTATTAGTAATAAGATGACAGAAAAGGAGTTAGAATTCCAAGTTTATGAGAAAGGAGCATGATTTTTAAAAGTTTAGAAATGCTGACTTTCAAAGAAGATGTTTTTAAATGACAATTATTTTGATGATCTGTATAATTAATGAATTCTTTCTGGAGAAGTGAAAAAAATTGGTGAGACTTTCTTTAAATGCCTCACCCCCCCCCCCAAAAAAAAACAAAGAATGCAAATGTGGTGCTTTTAAAGATCTCTATGAATACTTAAAAGGCTAACTAAAAAATGAAGTAATGTAGTTTGTCTCCAGAGTTCTAGTGGAAGAACGTTAATCTGTATGAGTTCAGAGTGTCTTATCCAGTGGAATCCGACCTTGAAACATGTCTTTTGTAGCAATACATATATGGTACGGTTTCTTAAATATTTCACATTGTCCTGTTACATCAGAGCTTGCTGATGTTTATTATGGTACACATTCAGGGTCTTTTTCTTCTTTAGAAATAAAGCGGCTTCATAACTGTAGTTTATGGTTGTGTTCAAAAGGCAGCAAATTATAGCATGTTCGAGAAGATCAGTGCCAAGGACGCTGGAGGTAGACATTTAGCCTTTTAGATTAATGGGCAAGAAGGGTCAGTAATCGCATAGGTTTCAGTAAGCTTAAAGATAATGTTCTTATTCTGCTATAGTGATATTGGAACATGGAATTCATGTTTCAGTGCTGCATTTTGATGTTTGTTTCATTAACGGTAGGATCACTTCGTAACGTCTCGTTATATATGGGGGGGCTACAGGAGGCAGTGACTGGATGTTTTCAGGTTGGAACCATGTATGTATTCATTTCTGGAAATGGCCGACTATTTTCCTGCCTCTCATCTTGTTTTCCCTTTGTTCCGTAGGGCCCTCCAGAGTTCCCGCAGCACGCACCTGGGCCTGTCCCCAGCAATTTCAGCCAGCCCCCACGACTTCCCCTCCAGGACCAGTGGAGGGCCCCGCCCCCGCCGCAGGAGCGAGACCCTTTCTTCTTAGGAGGTAAAGGACCGCGCAGGCTCACAGAACAGAGTCGTGCTGGGTGATGGGCCTGAACACATTCATGTTTCAAACTGAATTGAGCTTCCAGTAGGAGATTTTTGTGAAGATTGTCAGATTTTTGTACCAGAGCACTTCCTGTCGTTTCAGATGCTAAAATTGGACATTGTTGGTATCTACAATGTGAGAATCTCATACAAAGGAGGCAGTCCTCTATAGAAAAGGAGTAATGAAGTAATCTAGAAATAAGCTGTAAGATGTAGCATTCAGCTCCTACCCACCCCCTGTAACGTTTGTTCTCAGTAGGGTGGTACAGGAAACTGCTGTTGTGACAGGCGTGCTGTGTACAGGCCGGGGGTAATGTTGCACCACCGTTCAGTTTCAGGTGAACCAAGGTTCCCGAGTCATCTTTTTCTGGAACAGCGAAGCCCCCCTCCGCCGCCACCGCCCCCCACGCTTCTTAGCAGCACTCACCCGGTGCCCACCCCTAGTCCCTTACCGTTCACTCAGCCTGGACCAGCGTTTAATCAGCAGGGACAGCAGCCCGTGTTCCCCAGAGAGAGGCCCGTCAGGCCGACTCTCCAGCCACCAGGTCCAGTGGGGATCCTTCACTTCAGCCAGCCAGGCTCAGCGGCCACGCGGCCTTTCATCCCTCCTCGGCAGCCCTTCCTGCCTGGCCCGGGACAGCCGTTTCTGCCCACCCACGCACAGCCTAACCTGCAGGTATGCATCTTGGCAGGCTGCATGGAGGAGGGGTGCACCTGGAGCTTTGGATCTTTGTGTTTCATAAAATGGAAGTTTCCTGTTGCTATCTGAGTCTTCTAGAATGTGGAGATGATGTAAAGAATAAAGGTTTAGTCTTAAACGTGCTACTTATTAAAGGCAACTTTCTTAACAATATTGTTTTTTTCCCTAATAGTAGGAGAAATGGAAAAAAGTGATTGTCATTTTGGGGGAAATGAAAAAATTCAGTATTCAGATTTTTTAAAGGTGGTACTGCTAATAAAGTTAGGACATGTTTGGATAATACTTTCGCTCATCATTGCAAGATTCCTGAAAGGTTCACCAATGGAAATAAAGTTCTTTGTCAAATTATGTGCCTACAAAATGTAGTAGAAAGATTCTTTGCATGGAGGGGAAAATGGAGTTGCTGTTCCCCCGTTGTTTGAAAGATTTGAGTGCCCTCTGCTGTAGGTTGTGTTTCATGGGGGGCTGGGAGTTTCTGTGAGATCCTTCTTGCCCCGTATGATTCTGCTCAGATTTAAGCTTACTGTTAAGATACAGAATGATGATACTTGAATCAACTACTTAGAAACACATAGACTATCAAAATTAAAAAAAAAAAAAAAAATTATTATTTCATGTGTTAAGATAAAATATTTCTTCATTTTTCTTTTTATTAAAAAATATGATGAAAAAATATGAATACATCTCTGTTGCAGGAATATTTGAGTATTTAAAAAGGAAATTGAGAAATCCCATCGTCTAGGAACGGTCACCACCAGCATTTGGGTGCTTGTGGTTTCCCGGGTTGTCCTAGTGCATCCTGTCACCATGCTCTTGTTAACACAGTAGCAGGATCTCCTGTTCGTGAGTTAGCTTTCACTGCATCATTTAAAAAATGCTGCACAAGTTTACATTTCATGGCGGCCACTACTCTTTGGACATGTTTACTGGTTTCAGTACTTTGGTATTAGAAACAGTGCTGCGGGCACCATCCTTAACATTGTGTTTGTTTGCGTCCTTAGTTGTTTCCTTAGAACAAATACCTGGAATTTTGGGGTTAAGAGGACTTAGGGCAAATGCAAAATGCACGAGCATAGCTTTTGGCTTTTTACTGCATTTAAGATCATATTACCTCTATCCACAAATTCTAAAATGAAATTTCAGCACCACTTCAGGTTTCTGGTTGGGGGTTTTAAGGGGATGGCCGAATTGGAATGTCACTAGTATATACGTTTATAAACTGTTGTTTCTCTTTCTTTTGGCATGGAAGGGGCCTCTGCACCCCCCACTGCCCCCTCCGCACCAGCCGCAGCCCCAGCCCCAGCAGCAGCCCCCGCTCCAGCCGCAGCACCAGCCTCCGCTGCAGCCGCCCCCGCAGCACCAGCCGCCCCCACAGCCTCCTCACCAGCCGCAGCACCAGCACCACCACCACCTCTCCGTCCCGCCTCCGCCGCTCATGCCCATGTCGCAGCCCCAGTTCAGGCCTCACGTCCAGACGGCCCAGCCTCCGCCCAGCAGCGGCCGGATGCAGTGCCCCCAGCGCCAGGGGCTGCGGCATGTGAGTGTCTTCCCGGGGGCAGAACCTGGGAGCTGGAATATTTTCCAGTTCTGATTTAATTACTGAACACGTGTAGTACGTTTCTCTAAAGTGAGTGTATGTTTAACAAACTGCTTAGGAAACGGGATTTTTTTGACTACAGAAATTAATGATGTCCCGTTTGTGCCTGAAAGACTGCATTGTTATTCTGTACTTCCTCATCTTACTTTGTGTATGGAGATACTTTCATAGTGATAGATGGTATTATTCGTAGACACATAATTTTAGCAAATACTTGTGGGTGGTGGGCACTCTGCCTTTGCCGGTAGCCTACTTTTGATGGTGAGATTGTCTCTATCTTCTTGGGCTCTGAATAAATAAGTCAATGAACTCAGGAAGAATTGTCTGGCTAGCCTCTGTTGCTAGGCACCATTCCAGTCCCTGGGAACGCACCAGTGAACAAGAGACCAGTTTCCTGCCTTCATGAAGCCTGTATTTAATGGTGGGAGATGAACAGTGCATTTAGTTGTGAGGGTAGAGGCTCAGGTACCATCAGCTAGGGTGTGACTCGTCTCGCATTGAAGGAAACTAGGAAACGTGCTTGATTGCTCCGTAAACACAAGACAGTAGTCATTGCTGTTGCCTTGTTCTCCATTAAATAACTCCGTAAAGAGGCGAATGGTTAGAGTGTTGGGCCAAGGGGAGGTAGTTGGGTTTTCCTTTTAGTATTGTCCCTTTGACCTGCAGCTTCAAGCATGTCACTTAGCTACTTTTAATTTCAATTTTTCTCATACCAGCCTTTCTTTCTTTCTTAAAGTAGTATTGAGACTAACATGATAGCAGGAATGAGGAAGGACTTTCGGAGAGGTGCATTGTAACTGAGGCTTCATTTTATTACAGCAGTGGCAGATACACCCCTGCCTTGTGCCCGTAAACACTGACCTGGTGCTCTCAGAGCTCAGTCCTCTCCCAGCCGTCCCTCCTACCTGTACGCTCCTCTAGCTGTTGGCTCTCTGTTAAGAATCCAGGGGATGAGCATGACTAAGAATTTCCTCTCGGGTAAAACTTTTGAGCGTGTTTCTTCTGCAGGGTGTAGTTTTCTTAGGATACTGACTTACTGCTTGATTCTTTCCTTGTTCCACCTTAAATTTAGGGGCCCAGTAAAAGTGGTGCCAGCAGTCCTTTGTTAAAAATGTCAGTCCCCATCCTCAGGCACCAGCTGCAGTCCCCTGGTGTAATTTCTGTTCAGGAGGAGCCTGTCTGTAGACCAGTAGGGTAACCTGGACCAGCCCTGACCCTCAGCAGTAGTGTGTGCTGCCCCGTAGAGTGGGAACATTACGCATGGAAGAAAGGGTTCACCATGGAAAAGTGATCCGCACCCCAGAAGGAGAAGTCACTTACTAAAATGGTTTTTACAGTATTTTTATCTAATAATGTTCCTTCTTATGTTCTTTCTCCAAGTATCCAGTTGTAATTCACATTTCTTTCTTCTTGTGGTAGAATACAACTTCTCAGAATGTAAGCAAACGGCCAATGCAGCAGATGCAGCCAACTGCTCCGAGAAACAGTAATCTGCGCGAGTTGCCCATAGCACCGTCGCACGTGATGGAAATGAGTAGCAGCCGCTGCTCTTCCACACCTGCAGCTCCTGGGAAGCCGATCGCCAGCACGTCCCCGCCCGCGAGGCCGGGGGGTGGGCCCAGGAGCGCACAGGGCAAGACTGAAGCCAGGGTCAAGCCAGTCAGCCCTGTGGTTCAGCCCAAAGAGGAGGCAAAAACAGAACCAGAGGTAAGACCGTTTTCATTAAAAAATACTTGAAGCCTTATAATCAACTTGTACCTATTAGTGTACTCTCGTCCAGCGAGTTTTTCATAAAACCTTCACTTCTGTCCGACCACATCCTCCTTTGAACCTCACAGCCCTGTCCGTGTGGGACGCACTCTCATCCTCACATCCGTATGGTGTTAGGCAGGGTTTCTGTGTTTGGGTAGTTGTAGTTGGTGCTGTAGAACATGTTCCCTCCTGGGGTGGGCGGAGTAGCAAATTATTGAGTCTGTTTGCCTGGTGCTTCCGTGCGATGGGCATTCCGTCCCAGGCTGCTCCCTAGAAATACAGATGCAGCACTTGAGCAGAATCTGTGAGACGTAGGTCCTAACCAAGCACGGGAGTCTGCTGTCCGTAGGTTAGTAACACGCCCAGGGAAGGGTCCACCGTTGCTAGCAGTGGCCTTTGTGTCTGGGACGTGGGAAAAGATCAGTATGTGGAAGTTACACCAATATTTTTAAAAACCATGTAGAACGTATATAGTAAGTTAGTACCATTTATTAACATAATATAGACATCAGCGTGAAGAATTTCCTTAGGTAATATAGGTGTGAAAGAGTAAGTCACGTTTTCTTAATCAGTTACCTTTCCATTGAAATTTGGGGGTGGGGTCAGATTTTCCTAATAAAAATTTTTTTTAAGATTTATTATTTATGTTTTAGAGAGCGAGCATGTGGAGGGGAGGGGCAGAGGGAGAGGGAGAGAGAATCCCAAGCAGACTCCTCGCTGAGTGCAGAGCCTCACTCGGGGCTTGATCTTACGACCCTGATAGCACAACCTGAGCCAAAATCAAGAGTTGGATGTTTAGGGGCGCCTGGGTGGCTCAGATGGTTAAGCGTCTGCCTTGGGCTCAGGTCATGATCACAGGGTCCTGGGACCAAGCCCCACATCGGGCTCCCGGCTCAGTGGGGAGCCCGCTTCTCCCTCTCCCTCTGCCTCTCCCCCTGCTCATGCTCTCTCTCTCTCTCTCTATCTCTGTGTCTCAAATGAATAAATAAAATCTTTTAAAAAAAAAAGTCGGATATGTAACCAACTGCACCACTCAAGTGCCCAGGTTTTCCTAATAAATTCTTGCAGCAGTGGTAATGTAATGTTACCACATGAGGAAGTAAACACAAAGTCAAAATACAGTGTTAATATTTACTAAGATCATATTAGAAGAAGGGGGGTGAGTTTTTTTATTTTAAGATCAATATATGAAAAAATTAGGTAGATTTATAAAGTGGGTCAGGGTAGTTTATAAAAAGAAATTTTTGCTAAAAATTTTATCTTGCTTATAGTCCTAATAGCTAGCTCCTTGTATATGTAACCTGATTTGGCTCAGAAAAATTAAGTCTCGTGACACTTTATTTTTCTAGTAACAGTGGCTGAATAAAATGAGCGAAATGAGCTTTAGGCAAACCACTGGCCACTTCGGGCTTTTCTCATCACAGCAGTTGATTGGAGCGGGCTTCTGGGGAGGTTTTCTGTAGAACCCAGCAGGTGCTTTGTATGTGAAGTGAGACTTGCAGGGAGCCGTAGCGTAAGTTGGATGTCTTTTTTTAAGATTTTATTTATTTATTTCACGGGGATAGCAAGAGCAGGAACACAAGCAGGGGGAGAGGGAGAGGGAGAAGCAGGCTTCCCACTGAGCAGGGAGCCCGATGTGGGACTCGATCCCAGGACCCCCGGATCATGACCTGAGCCGAAGGTAGACACTTAATGACTGAGGCACCCAGGCGCCCCTAAGTTTTATGTCTTAATGTATTCGCTTGTCATTCTGTGGACACATGCAGTGGGACCAAGAGTGAGACCGTTTTACTTTTTAAGACGTCTTGTATTTGTTTGGTTTGCGTAAACGTGGTTTATTTTCTTACGTTCACCCAATTGGTAATGATATAATAAAGGACAGATCTATGTACCAGTTATTTCCTCCTATGTACCTGAATGTACATTAATTCTTCCTTGATTGGGGAGAATCCTTGGAGAATGTGAATTATTCCCGTGTTGAAACAGCGGGCGCTCTGGACCTGCCACTTCCCCCAGCAGTCTGCCTCTCCCTGAAAGCCATGGCCCCGCTTTGAGCTGTTGTCCACATCCTCCTGTTTGTCTTCTCTTAACATCGTGTCTTGCTCTGGATGCCTCCCTGAGCCCTTATCTGCCTTCAGATTTGCTGTTTCAGCTCTG
Source organism: Phoca vitulina (assembly GCF_004348235.1). NCBI lineage: Eukaryota > Metazoa > Chordata > Mammalia > Carnivora > Phocidae > Phoca > Phoca vitulina. The sequence continues at coordinate 2,694,072 of NW_022589783.1, read as the reverse complement.
TCTTAGACTTTGAAAGTAGATAACCAAGGTGGTTGAAATGGCTTCTGAAATGCCCGGCAAGTCCTCATGACGCTCGGCTCTGTCCTGTAGGTCATTGCGTGGGTTCTAGGAGCACCCACGGACTCCTCAGCTGCCTTTTGGTCTTAATTCCTAATTCTTAAGGTTTATTTGTTATTAGCTGAATTGTAGCGAGATTAAATCCTATTATGTTCTTTTGTAAAGGATCTCTGGATTAGGGTTATCTGCGATTTTTTAAAAGAAAATTGTAATTCTTAACAAATGCTTAACTTTTAATAAACTTTCCTCATGGGATGCTTTTTATGAAAGTTATTGAACTTTCTCAAAGATTTTTTGGGTAGACTTTCAGAGTGGTTTGGGGCTGACATATTAAAAGCATTCCTTATATACCATTAATATTCCAATACTGCAATTGGCAGCATTTTGATTCTGTGGAGAGTGCATGAGTTCAAGGTCAGAGAGATTGACTTGTGCTGTTCATTATAACCAATTATTCTGTGACAAATGAGTTTGAGATCAGGCTGAAAATTCTGTACGAAAAATCAATAGTTCTAATCAGGCCCTTTCAGGTCATTTACACCCACCTTTTGTTGGTTCGTCAGAGAAGAGCCAGATAAAACCTCTGTGACAGCACGGTCTCCCTACCGTTGCCTTTCCATTCGAAACATATTTTGATATCTTAAATGAACAGTTTAATTGGTTTCAAACTTGTAAATGAGTGGAAATTTACATTACTTCAATAGTTTTTAATATTCTGATAAGATTTTCCAAATTAGCTTGAGCTGTGTGTAATTTTTTCCCCTCCCCAGAGGGAGGAGTTATACTTCAAGTCTACAAGCAGATTTTGAATGGCTTCTTTCCGATCCTGAACGGATCGTTTTTGGAAGGTGCATTTTCTCAGTCTGTTGCGCTAGACCGGGTCGGCCCCCCTCACCTCGTCCTCCGCGCTGAAGCAGGCCTGTGTTCTCTTGCAGTTTCCTGACGAAGACGAGGAAACGAGGCTGTATCGCTTGAAGATCGAAGAACAGAAGCGCCTCCGAGAAGAGATCCTCAAGCAGAAGGAGCTGCGCCGGCAGCAGCAGGCGGGCGCGCGGAAGAAGGAGCTGCTCGAGCGGCTGGCCCAGCAGCAGCTCCACCTGCCCCCGGCCTCGGCGGAGCCGGAGCAGCCGGCCGCCTCCCCGTCGCCCACCAACGGAAACCCACTGTTACCCTTCCCAGGTGCACAGGTCAGGCAAAACGTGAAAAATAGACTTCTCGTGAAAAACCAAGATGTCACTCTTTCCAATGTTCAGCCCAGAACATCAGATTCTGTGCCGTCTGGTGCCAACATGCATTATCAAGGACAACTGGTGAAAGCACTGAAACCTTTGAGACAGGCCAGAGCCGCACCTCAGAGTCCAGCTCCGCACAAAGTCCTGCAGGTCAAACCTGCGGACGGGGAGGGGCCGCCACCCCCCTCACAGACCGCTCGAGTGGCGTCCCTCCAGGGCCGGCCCCCGGACGCCAAGCCCGGCGCGAAAAGGACTGTCATGCACCGGGCAAACAGCGGTGGCGGAGATGGGCCGCACGTCAGCTCCAAGGTCAGGGTGATTAAGTTGTCAGGCGGGGTAAGTTGACGAGGTACCTGGTGCCTCTTGGAATCTGTGCTTCACTCACAATGTCCTAATTCCCAGAGAAGGGTTCTGAAGAAAGGGAAGTCGGAGCCGCCTCTGTTGCAGTCACGTGGTCCAGCCCGTCCGCCCCTCCAGTCGGTGACGAGAGTTGTCATTTAGATTCTCCTTCCGACTGAGACCCGTGTTGTCTGTCTGGAGTCTTCGCGGAAGACCAGCGTGACAGTCCCCAAACTAGGTGTTTCTCAGTTTTAGCTTATTTTTGTAGGTAATTTGTGATAGAACCATCAAGTTCGTTTTAAAAATAAAATTTCCTTTACCACAAAACAAGTAATCTTTTATGTGTAGCTTTAGATTCAGTGAGCACCTGTGGGTGGGGGGCGAGCGTGTACGTTGTGGGACTCCTTTTAAGCAGCATTGTTTTGGAGGCTGTTTCCGGTCTTCCCTTTTCACGCTCATCTCCCCCGTTGTAAAAAACAAAAGGACCGACAGAATTCTGCAGTGAAATAATGGATGATCTTAACCACGTGCTTTCAGAAGCGGGGCGCGCCTCGCTGCTTGCTTTCCTTTTGGACGGCGCTGCCCCTCTGAAGCCCTTTTAGCGAGGCACAGCCGTTGCGGTTTGGAGGGGTTCTGCACTCGGCACATGAACAGCGTTGCCGCACACGGGTGCCCCCCGTGGGAGGTGCTCTGTCAGCACCCGGAGCTCCTCACCGTGCCGCGTGCTCTTGACCCGCTCACGGGAGGTGACTCGCCTGCGTCGGCGGCCCTGCCCGTGCCGTCCGTACTGTGCGTCGAGGAAGCAGGGAGGAGCTGCCGACGCAGGCTGTTCGAGCGGGCCGGCGGGACCCAAGCGGACGGATGGCCGTCGCTCTCCGTGCAGCTGGGAGGGATGGGGGGGGATGGGGCCGGGCGCGGCTGAGCTGGCTTGGGAACAGCTCGTCGCTGGTTGTTTAAGCAGTTGAGTTTTATTTTATTTCTAGGTCTGTAGACTAAAAGTGTGACTTTTTCATGTGTGATAAGAAAAATTTTGATAGAATAATATGAATTGGAAATGCCATCTTCAACAGAGGCTGTGCTATTTTTTCAAATCTGTTTTTTCTCATCTCCATTCATTGTGATTCAGTGTGTGGATAAGCAGATGGCCTCTATCACATTAGCTTGTTTTATCATTGTATGAATTTGTTTTCTTCAGGCGAGAACCCAAGCATTAAGCAGCTTCATGGTATCTGTGATCTTCTGTTTTGACCTTGTTTCAGGCTGACTTTGTCAAAGTCTTGTTTAGGCAGACTTTGTCAATGTCTCATTTTTTTACTTGAGTTAAAAACTTAGGAGGAGGGGCCGTGGGGCCACGGAGCCACGGTTGGGAGCAGACCTTTTCCCGTGGCATTCATGGTTGGTGGTGCGTGTGGTGTGGCTGGTGTAAAGTAAGGGCCTCTCACGGGCTGGGAGGTGCAGTTCACTGCTCTGCTCTCAGAGAGCAGCTTTCAAACTAATAAACACCTCTCCTTTAAAATAACTTAGCTACTAAAATTTTTGTTGTTTTTTTCTCCATTGGGAAAAAAATGTATTTTTTATAAGACTATTCCAGAATCATGCTGTATAATTTTATAATACACAGAGAAACAACAGAGGAATGCTGTGTGAAAACAGCTGCTTACCAAAATTGGGAACAACTTTTTAGCTCTCTTTTTAATTCTTTTTTTTTTTAAAGATTTTATTTATTTATTTGACAGAGAGAGACACAGAGAGGGAACACAAGCAGGGGGAGTGGGAGAGGGAGAAGCAGGCTTCCCGCCGAGCAGGGAGCCCGATGCGGGGCTCGATCCCAGGACCCTGGGACCATGACCTGAGCCGAAGGCAGACGCTTAACGACTGAGCCACCCAGGCGCACCTCTCTTTTTAATTCTTAAGTTTTAAGTTATCTAACCAACATGTTCTGTATCTTGGGATTTTTCCAACAAGTCCTGCAGTAGCATGTTGGCAACTTTCAACTTATCACAGGATCACCCTTGTGTGTCTCTCTCTGAACCAGAAAAAATCGTATTTTCCTAGAGGCCTTGGGTTTTTTTGTGTGGGTAGGAACTATTCTTAAGAGAACATGTTCATAATTGTGCAGGTAATGCAAAGAGGAAACTGTTTTGTTGGGTGCTGGGTGAGCTCACATTTCTCCTGACTGTTGTTTCTGGCCCTGCTGGCCCTCGCTCTTTCCTCTGTGGGCTGTGGCGTTAATGCCAGGGGCTCAGCCAGCACCCCGGGAAGGCTCTGACAGGCTTAGCACATCACACCCGCGCAGAATCGTATTTATGCATTTCAGGTTTATAATTACTTATGGAATAAAAGCATCTCGTTGTCTGTTCATGTTCTTCTTGTATTTTGTTGTGAGCCCTGGACTTCTATACATCCTGTTAGTACAAAGGCACAATATATTGTATTTATGAGTTTTCCTAGTGAGATTTACTCTGGAGAGAGTCAGTTTTGTTTCTTCTACTTTTTTCTAGCCTAAACTGGCATCAAATATATGCCATTAAATTATTCTTTCCAGGGGTGCCAGGGTGGCTCAGTCGGTTAAGCATCTGCCTTCGGCTCAGGTCATGGTCTCAGGGTCCTGGGATCGAGCCCCCCGCATCGGGGTCCCTCCTCAATGGAGAGCCTGCTTCTCCCTCTCCCTCTTCCTGCCTGTCTGCCTACTTGTGATCTCTCTCTCTCTCGCTCTCTGTCAAATAAATAAATAAATAAAATCTTTAAAAAATAAATTATTCTTTCCATTCATTGGCCTCCTCTAGTTCTACTGTTTGGTCTCTAGAGAGGACATGGGACCAAGGCAGTGCATAGCGTCATGCTAGAAAGTGGCCCGGTGGAGAATCAAAGTTCAGATCGCTGTCCCTTGGATGGTTAGGAAAGCAGAAATGTCTTGGGACTCTTATTCCGACATACAAATTGGAAACACCTTGGGGCGCCTGGGTGGCTCATTCATTAAGCGTCTGCCTTCGGCACAGGTCATGATCCCAGGGTTCTGGAATCAGCCCCGCATCGGGCTCCCTGCTCCGCGGGAAGCCTGCTTCTCCCTCTTCCACTCCCCCTGCTTGTGTTCCTGCTCTCGCTCTCTCTCTCTGTCAAATAAATAAATAAAATCTTAAAAAAAAAAAAATTGGAAATACCTTAAAACTTAATTTGGATTCTCTAGGTGTATTTTTACCTTGTGAATCAATACAGAGTTCTCTTTTGTTACTTCCATATTTCATTATTTATAATCAAATAATTTATCTTTGGGTTTTATTAAATTGGGTTTTTTCATATGTGAAAGAACCGAGTCTTATGACAGTAGTTGTTTTTTAAATCTTCCTTTTTATTATTTTATTTTTAAAGTGATTTTAATTCACCTTAATCATCATAAGAGAATTTCTCGTCCTTTTATATTGTTTCTCTTTGTTACGGTTAATGCATCACGGGCATAGGAAGCGTTTTCAAAAAGAATTTAATAAAAATTCTTCATTGGTATTGGTTCTCACAGTCATGGCAACCAGCGGCATGGTAAAGCTCGAAGAGTGGTTCTTCACTTTCATGGGGGGCTCTCTGTTGGCATCTTCTTGGTCCTTGGTCACTGTGAAGTTCCCTTTCGCGAAAGGTAGCGGTCGAAGCCCTCCCTTGCCAGGACAGAGCGCTTCCATCTGTCCATCCATCCGTGGTGGGGTGACGTGGTGGAAACAGTGTGGCTCTGCATGAGGAGGACCCGTGTTTGCATGGGGGTGTGTCAGTTCGTTTCTCTGAGCCCCAGTCTCCAGGCTGTGGACCGGGTTATAAAGTGGTCGTGGGAATGAGTAAATGAGCCTTCTAGCATGTGGAAGACACTCCATGAATGTCTGCTTTCTTTTTGGGCTGCTCCTAAGGCCCCCTCCAGGAATGCAGTCTGATTTCATGCCTTATAATAGTAGTGCTGACCATACATCAGTGCTTAGCATGTACTCAGAGCACCTTTATGAGGGAGATACTTGGATTCCCATGTACAGGTGACTAGATTTAGTCTCAGAGAGGTTGTGTTGGGAGCCCAGGGCCACCCAGCTACTGGTTGGTAGAGCTAAGGTTCTTAGTATTTGTACTTAAAACGGTTGTTTTTGCTGCTGCTTTGTTCCAAAGTGTTCCTTAATTCTCGATCAGGGATGATATTCTGTTTCCAGTGAGTATGTAGCAGAATTGATTCAGAAAAGTTTTAGCGGGGGCTTCTCGAATGAGGGTGATGGTTAGGTTTCACTTTTCTTGCCAACCCCAAGTGGTAGTGACTGACGAGAGAGTGTTGAGAAGGATTCCGAAGTAGGAGGAAAGTGTCATGATGGGTGCATAGCAACAGTCGTGTGGATCCAGGACTGGAGAGTGGCCGGGTTTCCATCCTTCCTGTTCTAGCTTTGACATGTGTGTAAGCACAAGGCCCCTGGCCCGGTGGAGTGAGGGACGGGGTATCCTGGCTCTGTGCGGCTGTAACTTGCCCTGTGCTCTAAATGAACCTTTGAACATTTCTGTATAAGTCAAATTAGGTCACATTTTATATATAAAACACTGGGGTGAAAACTAGGGGAATTTGCTATTTAAAGAGACCTGTGTTGTAAGGCTCACCAGTGTATATGTGGATTTTAGTTTTCCCACTCCTGTTTTGTGGTCTGGCTTTGCTAGGTGAGATTACAAAAGGAGTAATGTGTGTAGAGTGGTGGTTTATGAAGAGTGTTGGATATTGTTGAATATTTCCAGAATTTCATATGCCTCCCTGAGGGTTATTTATATATAAGTAATCTACCTAAAGAGCTGTATTTGATGGAATGGTTCTTTTTTATTACTTCAAATATGGAAAAATTCATTTGCTCATTTCTCAGAAAGCTACTTAATTTAAGTATTTAATTTTCAGAAACCAAAAGAGCAATCTTTTTAAGTCATAATTTTGTTCATAACCAATACATAATTCCGGAAAACTATTCAGGTAACATCAGAGCAAATACAAAAATGTAAAGTGTTTAACTCAGTGTAAACTTACTGTCGTCATCCAGCCATCCTTTTTGATCACACACCAGAAAAAGAGAATTAGAACAAGCTCTGTGCCACAGGTGCTTCCTTACTAAGGACTTTCATCAGGGTCGCAGCTCTGTGTCCAGGTAGGACGCATTGGGTCCTAGTTTCAGGTTACCTTGGTTCGTGGCCCCAGTGGGTCCCGGTCTCCTCAGGAAAGTGCGGCGTGCTCCCCCAGGCTGGCTGGGAGCGTTCAAGGCAGTGGCGGGTGCGAGGAGCCACCAGGTACCCGAGCGCGTGGGAGCCGCTCACGGAGGCCGGCCCACCACCCCTTTCCTTGCAGCCCCAGGGAGGGGCAGCGGCTGAGTCAGAGCGGCAGTTTCTAGTGCTCTGTAAGGAAATGAAAGCAAACTCTGAATTCAGCAGCTTTATTCTAATTGAGGTAATTAAAATTTTAAGAATTTGGCAGCAAATTAAGTAAACAGTCCTTTTGTTCTGCTGGCCACACAGAAAAATGGGAGAAGCCCAAATGCCTCAGCAGGAAAGCCAGCTGTCCAGTTGTGATACTCTCTTTATTTTTAAAAATAAAAGTCTCAGAGAGGTTGTGTTGGGAGCCCAGGGCCACCCCAGCTACTGATTGGTAGAGTAGATGCATTTTATTTTTAAAAGGCTGTCAAATGCTGCTTGCAAAAGGTCCCAATTTATTTGTGTATGTGAGCTTGCTTTTGGGGGTTGGACTGTATTTGTCGGTTCCTTCCCTCCCTCCCCCGCTCAGAAGTTATTCTCAGATTTTCTTTAGGAGGGTGGTAGAAGAGGTAACACGTACGTACCTGATTTTTCTGTGTTTGGTGGAGGACATTTTATTTTGATGTAATTACAATTTAAGAGAAGTTGCAAAAATGGTATAAGGAACTCCTGCGCCCCCTTTATCAGATTCACCAGTTTATGTTTTGCCCCGTTGCATTGCCGCTGTTTCTCTCTGCCCTCCCCACACTCACACACCTCTCTCACCGCTGGGGAGCACGTTGGAGCCACGCCACGTCTCTCCTCAGCAGTGGGCTGTCCTCTTGCACGACCACAGGCCCACATCATCAGAACTCAGGAGGCGCAGCATCGACACAGCGCGCCTCTCCCAGCCCGGCGCCGCAGTCCCTGCCCGGCGCCTCTCCCAGCCCGGCGCGGCTCTGCCAGCCCGGCGCCGCAGTCCCTGCCCGGCGCAGGGGCGTGTGTTGTGTTGTTGTCCCCAGGACTCTGGGACACCTTGGCTTTTGTGTGTTTTGCCCTTGGGAGGCTCACGGTCTTGTCAAATGTCCTTTCATTTGGGTTTGTCTTACTTTCCCTCTTGCTGTTTCAGGTTATGTGCTTTCAGCAGGAACCCCACAGAAGGACATCATGTCCTCGGTGGGTCCTGTCGGGAGGCCCCTGACACATTTGTCCAGTGTTGGCAACTCGGATCACTTGAGCCAGGTAGTGTTTGCCAAATCTCTCTCCCTAGGGTTACGGTCCCACTCTTTGTAATTGATAACTAATTTATGGAAAGATACTTCGAGACTATGGAAATGTCTCATTTCTTGTCAGATTTTCACTGTTTTTAGTAAGCCCTGATGTTTTTATAATGTTAGCACTCTGTGCTTACTGTGATAGCTTTCTCTTTTCTCTCGCTTACTTACTGGTTCATTTATTTACAGCAATATGGGCTTATGGATTCTTACTTTATCCAGTAAACTGTTACACCGTTGTTGGTTTTGAGGTTTGAATTGTCCCAGATGGGCCAGTGACAGCCCCTTCAGGCTGGCTCTGTGTTCGTTGATGTGTCTCCATCACTTTTTGAACACATCCTGAAATCCGGTGCAAGGAGATGATGAGGCTCATGCTGGACGTTCTCTGCTCAGCTCCTTGGTCAGTCCCGCCTCTGTGTAGTGGAGAGATGTTTGCTGAGCGCCATTGCTCCGGGCCCTGTCCGTGCGTGCCCAGCCTTCCCCGGTGAGTTCCAAAGACAGATGAGTGAATCAAAAAGAGATTCTATTGTATGTTACATTTCTTGAAACAGGTCATTGACATGAATAAAATAGACTTTTTGCTGTGTTGAGTTTATCTTTTGGATTGTTCTTGTGTGGCAGTTCTGAGACAATGTAACGTCACTATTTAAATGTTGAAAATGAGGGTCTTGATGGACAAGGAGGCTAGTGCCTGAGGTGCACAGCACAAAGAGGGAGGGTGTCTGAGGGTCCCCCCTCCATGGCAGGGGCCCGGTGGGCTTGGCATGTGCAGGGGTCCGAAGTTGTAGTTCTGCATTTTGTTCTGTTGTGCATGTCCGCAGGGCTTTCGGCAGCTGTAGGGGGCGCTGTCACTTCCTCAGTCACCTTTGGGGTGGGGGTCCCACCTTGGTGCCGGCGTTCATGAGCAGGGCAGCTGCTGACAGAGCGTGTCCAGCAGATGTGACTTGGGCTGCGGAGCCCTGCGTGCAGTAACAGCTACTCGGGCTGCATCAGGAGAGTAGGAGCCGCTCCGCAGCCCAGGTGCTGTGTGGGCAGAGGTCCTGCTGCAGGTGAAGCAGCCCCTGACGGCCGTGGGGAGGGCAGGATGGGGAGCCCTGATGAAGTGACTCTGGGTGAAGAGGAGCAGCTACCTGGGTGCAGCAGGGAGGGCAGGGGAAAAGGAAAGAGCCTTCTAGGCGGATGGGGGAGAGCGCTGATGAGCTCCTGTGGCAGGGAAGTCATGGCCAGTTTTCTAGCTGTAGGAAGGCCAGCCTGACCAGAGTGCAGAACACAAGTAAGTCTGGAGACGGGCTTTATAGGCTGTTTTATGTTTTAGGTCTCGGATCTTGATCATTGGAGCAGTGAGGGCCACTGGGAAGTTTTAGCAGACAGACAATGGACTAGTATTTGAACCTTGTTTTTTTTTTAAAGTATATTTCTAAACTAGTCCTTACTTGCTGGTTTTTTCTGAGGCTGTACCTTTAGTGTTAATACTCAGAGAGTCCTAGGCACAGCTCCTGAGCATTGGATTTAGAGACAGAAGTGTTCATCCTGCAGCCATCTGTCACCCTTTGGGGACTCCTGCTTTGAGGAGTTGCAGCTCCTACGCATAGAAGGTAGGACCGGGATTGGTCTCCTTCACTGCCTCCCGCCCTCCGCATGTGGCCTGTTCCGCCTCTGGCCCGCCGGCTACCTGCCCTGCGCTCGCTCCTGCCACGGCCTCGGGCTTGCGGAGCTGTTCCTGGTTACTGCTGCTGACTGAGGCGGGGCTTGCACTTCTGTTCACTTGTGTCCAGGATTAAGGACGGGGTTTCAAGAACGTTATAAATATTTAAAAAGACATTTGTTGAAATAATTGAGAAAGTATCTTCTCCCTTTAAAAATCTGGACATTGTGTATGGTTTCTTTAATGAAATACCGAAGAAGGAATTAGAACAGTGTTTTTTCCATGAATACTTCCGGTTGTAAAAGTAGTAGCTGTTTGTTGCAGACATTTGGACGGCACCAGTTAACAAAATGGGGAAAAAATAGCATTAATTCTTGTTATTAATTCTTCTGGTTGTCTTTTCACGCTAACATTTATGGTTCCCTCGCAAACCCCTTCTTTATTCAGTGTACTAAATGGGATTATGTTGTACATAACAGTTGGGCGCTTTTTGGGTTGTGCTGAGTGGCGGGTATGTGTGAGGACTTCTCGTGCGGAGACCCGGGCCAAGGCAGAGTGCGTCCCACGCTGTGGAGGTCACCCCGTGACCTGTGCTGAGCTGCCTCATGGCCCTCTTGACTCGCTTGATTTCTGGCAGAAGCTTAACGCTGTGTCAGGCAGTCTCTGGGAGCTGAGACCACGCTTGAGGATCAGGAAGAAGTGAGTCACGTGGAAATGAGTTGGAAGTGAGGTACGAAAGGACAGAGCTGCTGTGGACTTGGCATAGGAGGGTTCTGGGAAGACCAGACGGTCAGGGAAACTGAGTGTAAGAGAAGCTGCTCTAACCCAGGTGGGGGAGCCAGGAGGGCTGGGGGCCGGAGGCGAGGGTGAACCCAGACCTTTGCCTTGCAGGCTCCATCCCTCTCTGGTAGGGGGAGTCTGATGGTGGGGTGGAGGTGGGCCTCTTTGGTTGCGGGGTCCTTTCCCTGTGACAGGTGCTCATAAGCAGTAGAAGGGCCCGAAGGCAACTCACGGAAAAGAGGAAGAGACTTGGGGCATAAATCCTGATTAGTCACGTCTTGGAGAATATGTATATTCCAAAAACTTCCTTTTGGAGCAGAAGCTATTGTATATAAATAGTTGTTTTTAAGAGCTTTGAAATGCTTTAGTGGCAGAATTAATATCTTTCGGAGAAAGGACTTTTTAAGCATTCTTAAACATGTGGCTTCTAAATTTGGGCAAGATCAGCAATCGTTCATTAGAATCTATCTCTCTACGTTCATTTTTGGGGTTTTTTAGGGGTATAATGTTGGGGAGTAAATAAATGCTTAAATCAGAAATAATTCATGTATACTAGGAATCAGGGTGTGATAACTCATTGTCCCCAGCAGAGGAGGAAATCTGTCTCCGGTGTCTTGGGTAACTTCCCTCTCCTGACTTCCAACAACTGCCAAGAATAGGAGCCATGTTACCTCCTCAGGGAAGTAGCTCCTTCCAAGCTGCTCATCGAGGGCAAGCTGGAAGCTTCTCTCCCCGGCTGGGAGCCCCCCCCCCAAGTGGGAGGCTCAGCTGGAAGAGCCCGAGCTCACAGGAGCCCTGCTGCCTGGAGAGCCTGAGCGTGCAGCAGCCCCGCTGTCTCACCCTCAGCCGCCCTTTCCTTTCGAGAGGGGTCCATTCGTGCGAGAGAGGTTGGAGAGTCCTGGGCAGGAGGCCCCCCCCCCGCCCCAGGCTCAGGGCTTTGTTTTGTTCCCCCAAAGGCCAGTCAGTTTTATTTTTTAAAGATTTCCCCAAACCTGACTCATCCCAGAAAGGTAGACTGGTGAGAGAAGGCGGGCGGGCACTCGAGGGCCTGTGCCGTGTCAGCACCGTACCGTAGAGACCAGCGTATGTGCCAGTCAGGTGCTTTCGTCGCAGGAAGCCCGGGCACTTACAGGGTCTGTGTGCCCTGCTCTCTTTAACCTGAGAGATGTTGCTTCACTTCAACCCATGTGGGCCCATTACTGAAATTTTATGGGAAGCACTGTGTAGACTTAAGTTGTGTACATGTTTTGCATGCTTGCTACATGTAAGGATAATTGATCGCAGAGAATCAACAAATATAAAATAATCTCACCTCCTATTCTATTGTAACAGTTTCATTAGAGAATTGACCTAGGAACCTGGAAAAAAAATGTTAGCCTGTTTATTTTATTTTATTTTTTCTCCTTTAAAGAGTAGTCTTCAAAGACAAAATAGAGCCTTAAATGTATTTATATTTAGAAACTTCACGTAGCATGCATATCATTTATTGTCCAGATTCTAAGTGAGCTTTCTAAAGATTACAGGGCTAGGCCCAGCATTGTTGCAGTTAATAGAAACCTGTTTCGTGAGGTCTGTGGGCTGTAAGATCAGCAGCATTGCCATGACAGTGAAGTGGGCCTTATCGGAAGGAGAATTCATAAGAGGCTGCCCTGGGACCCTAACCACTGTCCTTGTGTGTGTCCTGACAATGTTATCTGTCCTCTCAGTACGGAGTATCAAATGTCTGTCGTGAGTACGGAAATTAATTTAATGTCACCTGAAGACATGCAATTAATCTTTTAGAGGTTTTCATAATACCTTTACAGAAAGAGTTGCCAGTTTGGCGGATTTGGATTTTGGGGTTTAGAAGAAGATAAGGGAAATTAATTTTTCATCAGGGTTAATACAAGCTAGCAGGGCCACAAAAGCTGAGAAAAATGGTTGGGGAATTTGTCAAGTGTTGTCACTCCAGAATAATGCTGCTTAACGTCTGATAGGTGTAATCAAGAGTTGAGATTTCTATAGAGAGGGATTAATCAATTTGCTCACTAGTGAATGCAAGTCAGTGATACCACTTCTTCATGGGGTTTAAGAATGAAAATAAGATTTGATCTGTCAAATTGCAAGAAGCCCTGACAGTGTCAATGGGCATTTTTATCTATACATTTAAACCATTTGTTATAAATAAATTTGTCCTGCTAATGTTGGTGGCTACAAACCTCATTTTTTGGTAATGATTAAGCTGATATAAAGTCTTCCCTAGGCTTACTTAATTCAGGTAGTACCTCTTATATTTAAAAAAGAAAAACGACTCCGAAAAGACATTTTTACAGTATTCATTAGAAGACAATCATTTCTGAAGACAACCAACAAAATATTTCTGGTTTGGTCTAAGATAGGCTAAACTTTTTTCACCTCATCTGTGTTTAGAGGAAGTGGCAGATCCTTAAAATCGCATCTACACACACTGCTGTGCAAGGAGCGTGAAAGAGAGCGGGGCCACCTAGAGAGATGCACTTTCAAAGTGAACTGACCTTTTTTTGAAGAGGACGTCATTTGCCATCCACAAACGACCAGTTATTTCCTATGTAAATGTCGGCAGGTTTCTGAAATTCCTAATTTGAGTTCAACAGTATTTTCAAATGTATATACCGAAGTACTAATCATTTCAGGACCTGTTTCAGTGCCGGAACTGTTCGTATAAGTTGCAGAAGATTGCAGATGCATGGGCGCATTCAGTTTGCTTCTCCTTGACCGCTGTCTGGGTCTGTGTGAGTGTGAGGGTGTTGGCAGTACGTTCCTGCCCAGAAACCTAGTCAGGAATGCATTGATGGTTTTACACGTGGTAACTGGAATAATTCTGGAACGTAAGAATTAGCTTTTCGTCGTGCTGATTTGAAAGAGAATAATTTTTCTGTCCGTTGAAAAAAGGAAATCTCTCCACTTTTCTTACAAAATGGAATAACTTCTATTCAAGTCTTGAGTGCTCAGCTGTGTGGTTTAGAAAAACAAACGCACAGCATCATAGTGACCCTTCCTGCAGTTGCAGGAGGGCTAGTCTTTTTTTGTTTCAACTTTTGCTGAAAACAGTTCTGTTCAGGTGTAGTCCTTCCCTTAGGAAGTAGCGTCGGACCACGGACACAGGAAGTTCCGGCAGGTACCGTGTGACCAAGGGCCTCTGGTTTCTCATTTGCAAAATGAGGATAATAGTATTTACCTTGAAGGGAGGATTGAAAGAAAATGATGTCTGTACAGTACACTGCTTGTCACATTGCAGACATCCCAGAAACATTAGCTCCTCCCACCCTCTCGACAGTGGGATGTGTTAATCATACCAAAACTCTTGTGATCAGGGTCCTAGGAGTGCCTTGGAAATTTATGTTATAGAGTTTATTATGTCATTTAGAGCTGTAGAAGGTATAAAAAATTGCCTCGAATATGAGCAACTCCAGAGCTTACCTAGGGCTTCCTCCCACTTTCCAATAAACAACTGATAGGAATTTTTTTCCCTGAAAGCTGGGCAGCCGTCATAATCCCTGCCTGAAACATCCCCCTTTCTGTGTGCGTCGTTAACTCAACAAGTGTTTGTCATCCACCTGCTCTGTTCTGTTCTCCTGAGGATGCTGTGGGGAGCAGTGCCTCCCAGGGGCTCCCCTTCTGGCAAATGGGAGCAGAACAGCAGTGGCGATTACTGTATGAAGAAGCACAAAGCGCTTCCTGGCCTGGGAGCCCCGGGGGAGGAGAGTGCTGTGGGGGCCTCTGAGGATGCAGACCAGGCAGGGGGGAGGAGGACAGAGACCCCATAGCCCAGAGATTGTGCCCTGGGGCCAGAGCGGTAGCAGATGAGGTGCAGATCCACAGAAATGGTGTCATCACTGTGTCCTTTCAGGTGATTTCTTAGAAAACCCTGAAAGAGGCCTTTACACCATGACTGGGACCCTTTCTTGGTGTCACAAGCTTTCATACTCCACTCCACATACGGAAAGTTAAGTTTTTCTCTTCACAAATGAGGAAAGGAGAGGCTTTTGTGGTACCTGTTTTTCCTAAACTTTGGGGATCAAGCCTACTTTAAAAAGTAAACTTTTCTTTTCTTTTTTTTTTTTTTTAAAGATTTTATTTATTTATTTGAGACAGAATGAGAGAGAGAGAGAGCACATGAGAGGGGGGAGGGTCAGAGGGAGAAGCAGACTCCCTGCCGAGCAGGGAGCCCGATGCGGGACTCGATCCCGGGACTCCAGGATCATGACCTGAGCCGAAGGCAGTCACTTAACCAACTGAGCCACCCAGGCGCCCAAAAGTAAACTTTTCTTGAAATGTAAGTTCAGAACTTTGTTTTTCAGGGTTTTTATCTGACATTAGCGTCTCCTCTTACAGTAAATTACCACCAGTCTCTTGCCCAATATCACAATGAAGAGAATTTTTATTATTTGGAGTGTTTCTTGGCTAAATGTTTATATTCTCAATTCAGTTCGCAGTTTAAAAACCATCAAATCTCCAGTGTTGTATATTTGTCATCCAAATAGGTATACACATTGTCTCCCTCAAAATAGTCAAGTTATAATATCTTAACTTTCGGTGCAAGCTCTTCTTTTTAAATTAAAGTTCACTATCTAGATCATGTTTTTAGCTTTGGCTTACTAAAGAAAAACATGATGACAATATTTGTTCTTTTTGTCTATGATATATATGGACATCATCCCTTTTAGGCCGTTCATACCAGCTAATTATCTGTTCTGCAACGTGGCATAATCGTTTCTGATGCACAAGACAGTGCTGCGGCCTTGGAAGCTGGCCTCTTTAGTATCATGGTGACATTGAGTAAATACCGGTGTACTAATTGGCGGTGGCTGTAACCTAGAGTTCCTGATACTATCATCTTTTTTCTAGCACATTGAGAACTACTCAGTTTTTAAAAGTCTGATGCACTATTTATTGATTCATTCAGTAGATAACCTCAGTACCTTTGATGTATACAAGAAATTTTGGTTTGGTGAGCAAAACAGGATGATAGGGTCTCAACCTCTGGTTTCTGTGGATGCTTGCAGGATAGTGTATGCTCTAGGGATCCTCGAACTTTTACCTCGCCGGGTAGGCTCCCAGGGAGTTTATTTAGACCCCTGAAGTCCCTACAATGGAAGGCTTTCCCATAGAGCTAACCAGTACCTCGCCAGTTCATTCCTTCACAGGGGTGAACAGGGTGGAAGTTGGAGAGTCAGTCGGTAGACTCTGGTGTAGCTCAGCTGGGCCTGTCTGCACCTAACACCCAGCCTCTTGTGGGCCTGGGGCTTAGTGTGAAGTGTCAGCTCACGGGAAAAAGAGGAGTGTTCCTAAGGACTGCCTGACTCAACATATGCGTAGGAGATCTGTGAATCCTGTACTAACAGAATTTCAGGATTTTAGATGAATTAATAAATGATGGATCACTGGCTCTTGAGAAAGGTGAGGATATGTGGTATATGTCCTTAAATGTTTCAACTTTATGGCCTAGAAAAATGCAAGGGGTGCCCGGGTGGCTCAGTCGGTTAAGTGTCTGATTCCTGATTTCCACTCAGGTCATGTTCTCAGGGTCATGGGCTCAAGCCCTGTGTCGGGCTCTGCAATGGGTGTGAAGTCTGCTTGAGATTCTCTCCCTCTCCCTCCTCTCCCTCTGTCCCTCCCTACACCCTCTCCAAAGAAAAGAATTCAAGCATATCCAAAAATAGAGGTCACATAGCTTTTTAAGGTAAAGACTTTGAAACATTATGCAGCTAGAGTAGGCGGCCCCTGCCTGGCTCGGGCACCAGCTCACGCCTTGGGTGGAAGAGCTGTGGGACAGCTTTCAGAAACACAGACTAGCAGCTTAAACATTTCTGTGCATGGTGATCTTCCCACAGTGCTTCCGTTGTCATTTGGGGTCTTCCTCTGTGAGGTTGGAGTGACTGTCAGCTGGCGGTGGTGATGCACTTGATGGAGGCACAGAGTCCGAGCACAGGGGACCCCTGTCTGGTTCAGCCATCCGCAGCCTTCGCTGGACAGCCATCAGCCACAGAGCCTTCAAAATACGTTCCTTTCTGGGTCCCAGCTCCACAGGGTCTAATTGGATGGATTCTGGATTAAAGCCCAGGATGGCTCAGATTAGAACTCTCCCCAGGTGACTGATAGGTAGACTGAGTGTCCCTGACCAGTCGGGGCAATGAGAATACAAGTGGTCCTTAGGAGAAAGCACTCACTCGTCTTCACCAAGCGTGATGTGACCTGCCCATTTGTAGTAGATGCCCTTTCTGGGTTGACAGAGGTTCCTCTGTCCCTCGTTTGTAGAGAGGTTTAATCAGGCATGCTTTTCCTGCACCAGTGCAGGCGATCATGTGGCTTGGTAACATTCATTGGTTTTGCAGTGTCCACCAGCCTTGCATTCCTGGGGTCAGTGTTGCTAGGGCATGGGGCGCGGTCCCTTTTCTGTGTGGATGCGTCAGGTTGCTGGTATTTTGGTAGGGACCTTTCTTCACGTACGTTTGTGAGGGTGTGCTTTGGCGGCTTTCCTCTCTTGTGAGGTCTTCAGCGTTTCTCTCCGGGTCGTGCCGGCCTCAGAGGATGAGTGGGAAGGTTCTTCCTCCTCCTCTCTTCTTCCTGAAACAGTGAATGAAATTGGTAATTTCATTACCAATTCAGTGTCTTCTCAGATTTTCAGATTTTCTCTTCATTCTTGAATCCGTCTTGGTGTTTTGCATTTCTTTTGCAGTCTGTCCATTTCACCTCAGCGGCCTGACTTGTTGGTATAAAGTTGTTCATGACGTCCTTTTTCATTTTGGTGGGGCCTGTCGTGATGACCTCTGCTCTCGTTTCTGATTTTGGTCATTTGTGCCCTCTCCCTTTTTCTTGATCAGTTTAGTTAGAGGTCATCAGTTTTGTTGATCTCAGAAATGCAACTTTTGGTTTCATTGATTTTTCTCTATTGTTTTCCTCTTTCCTGTGTCATTGCTTTTTGCTGTGATCTTATCGTTTCCTTCCTCGTATTTTGGGTTTGATTTCCCTTTTTTCCCCTAGCTTCTTGAGATGAAAGCTCAGGTTATTGATTTCAAGTTTTTTTTCCTTTCTGACATAACTCTTTAGTTGCATCCCCTAGATTTTGATTTGTTGTATTTTTATTCAGTTCAGAATATTTTTTGATGAGTTTTTTTATTACTCCCATTTCTTAGCCTGGCTTCCTAGGGGTCGACCCTGTTGCTACATAGCTTGTTGGTTGGCCAGACAGTCATTCAGGAAGAGATTGGCCAGTGGTTTGTGGGGGGGGTGGGCACTGGCCCTCAGAGCCCAACCTCTGCTCGTCCTCCCTACCCACTCCCTACCCGTGTGAGCTTCCCTGGCTCCCTGGCACTTACCTAGGCCTTCTGGAGCTCTTTGATTTCCAGGATTTCCCATTGTGGTTTTCCGATTACTGGCTGGTCTGCTATTGTTCCAGAAAGGCCCCGGGCTGACAGGTTGGTGGGCGTTCCCCATTCCCTTCCCCCCACGTTTGCTTCTGAGGCTTCTCAGGCCTGCCATCCGCGGCGGCCCCGGCTGCAGCCCTGCACGCCGGGTCTCAGGAGTAGGTGCTGGTCCTTGATTCTTTTCACTTTAGTTGACTCCCAGAGACCTGAAATGCTTGTTCTGGATGGTTTTGTCAGATATTTATTTGCGGGGGGGGGGGGGGGGGGGGGGGGGGGATTTGCCATCCCCTTCATGCTGCCATAGCCAGAAGCCCTGCCACAGGTGACAGTTTTAATCCCATTTCTCTTGGGTCCCAATTATTTTGGGCAGTTTTTACATAAATCTTACCTACACCTATCTTGCTCCAGCCCCTGTCCTTTCACTTCATTCCATTAAACTGTCTCTAAAAGATAAGTATAGAGGGGAGCGAGGCACAGAATCCACAGGCTGCTGCTGAGCTGATTCAGCCAGCTCCTTTTGGAAACACTGGTGCAGCTCAGCAGGCCGCAGGCCTGGGCTCACTGACCGCTCACCGGAGCTCCTGTGGGCGTGAGGAGTGGAGCCTCGTGCTGTCCAGATCAGAATCTTACTGTCCACTTGCAGGCATCCATTTCCGCTCAGATTATGTAACTTAGCAGGGCAAGATAGGATTTTCTTGCTGTCCACACTTTCTTGGTCACCCGCTACTCTCTTGGAGAGACGCTGCACTTAACTGAACAAGCACCATCCAGAGAGGTTTTTTATGCTGCCTGGTGGTATCATAAACATAAATAGTACAGCTTGAGTATGTTCAGTAGCAGACATTTGAGAACATTTTGAAGATCTAATTGGCTTATTAAACGATTTGTGAATTGGGCAGCATCCCATCCAGCAAGCAGCGGAGGCTCCCAGGAGGTGTACAGAATGGGAGATTTTTATAGAAGGAGAGGGCAAGAAAGTTATTGGCAAAAGAAAAGGATGGTTTCAGGCAGGTGGCTCTCCCTTAGGGGGAAAGTGCTTGTCTTATGCAGATGAGACAGGGCCCCTGTGGCCTGCTCTTTAGTGCTGATTGAAAACTTCCTGACTGACCAATGAAGACCACGTTTCTGGGGGAGGTTGATTATTCCGCGAGCCCCAGTTTGGGAGCTCTAAGTGACACCATTTTGGGCCTGTGGTTTTCTTTTTAAGAAATTTCAACAATTTTTAAGGTCAAGAAACAAGGGATTGTTAGTAAAACTCAAAAGGTTAGATTTCTGATCCTTGCAAAGCTTGTAATAGGGCCCACGAGTCTGTCCTGAAATCACTGACTTGAGAGGGTGAGGCATTTGTGTCTCAGCGGGAGGCGGGGGATGGTGGGCGGGAGAGGAGGACCCAGGGGTCATTGCTATGTCCCCAGGGCCTACGGCCACAGCCAGTGAGATGCGTCCTGAGGACAGTCCACTTTGCGTTAGGTCTGAAGACGGGTTAAAAGTTTAAAACCCCTGCCCGTGCAAACTGTCAGATTTTAACAAGAACGCTCTTGAAAGTGGCAAATGCATGTTGAGTGTGAAGTATTTTTAAAGTTAAGCAGTATTTCACTGGGCTAAACAGCACTTTAATCACAGACCTCTTGAGTGGATACAGTAATTAAAGATCTTCATGTTTTAAATTTCAGAAATATGATTAAAACCCAAACAGTGTCAGATGAGAAATTTCCTTAGTGGCTCTAGTGAAATGACAGGTTTGGTTTTTCACTTGTTTGAAATAGTTTTGCTCTCGGTTGAGCACTAACCGAGGCGGACTCCCCGATGCCGGGGACGGCCGCCGGGCCAAGCAGGTACTGACCAGCACGCTGCCTTGTTTCAGCAGGGAGGAGAGAGCGACGGCTTTTTTCACCCTGAGGGCCAGCCCCAGCGGCTCCCGCAGCCCCCAGAAGTGAGGCAGCAGCCCGCCCGCAAGGTGACGCTGACCAAGGGGGCCCTTCAGCAGCCCCAGCACGCACCGGTGGCGTCCCACGTGCACTCGGCCGGCCCTCCGGGCATCAAGAGCATCCAGGGAGTCCACCTGGCCAAGAAGGTACTGCCTGTTACCTCGGCCGAGCGCCGCGAACGAGTAGCTGCTCTCCTAGTTACAGCGGTCGGCATTTGGACGGTTCTCAGGAGTGCCTACAGCGCACAGTAGGAGGGCTCAAGTCAGTTTATAAATGAACAGGAATCCCCTTTGTTCTGGCTTCGAAAGCTCATGTGTTCACAAAAGGACTTTCCTCTCGTGACTTTGTAATGGGAGAAGTCAGGGAAAGACCGCACAACCCGGGATGTGGCTGTTCTCTGCAGCTCTGCCCCGTGCCCTGGAGACGACCTTGTGCTCCTAGATCCCCGTCGGAGACGTTTGCTCAGCCACTTCCTTGCTGTTACCCCAGTTCACAAGTGGGAAAGCGAGGCCTTTGGGGGTGAAGGACCTGTCTGAAGAAAGTGGCCCTGACTCTGATTCTTTCCTCCTTCCTTCGCCCAGGGGATTGAAGGGGTTCTGACTCTGACTGTGTGATAAGAGACAGGGGCATCCAGAACGCCTTCTGTGGAGGTGCATGTTCTCCTTTTGCACACTGAATTTAAAACCTTCCCTAGGAGAGGAGTGTCCACTTTCTCCCATTATGTCCCCGTAGTAGGGCGCCCTTCCCCTCAGCTGGTAGGGGAGCTGTCTCTGTTGCTTCCCCAAAGCCTTCACCTCTCTGCCTGACAGTAAAGTCTCCTTTTGGTGTATAAGTCAGATGCCTCTTGTCTGGTGGAATTATGCAAGGGAGGAAGCAGGGGAGGAAGCAGGCAACACCTGCTTTTGAGTTTCTTCTAGAAAGCTCTGCAGTCTACTAGCTCTTCCTGTCTGCTTGTCCTTCTACTGATACTAAGTAGTAATAGTATTAATATGAAGGCCATTCTGAGTCTTTGAAGTATTTAAACGACTTTGTCTATATTATAAGCACTTGATGATGTAGGAGCAAACAAAATTATTCCCCTTTTGCAACAGAAGACAGACATTAAATCTTAATTTCAGTCTTTGAAGGTTGCTCAGGTCTAAACCAGCTTCAGTCAGGGGCTGTCCCCCGATACATGAGGAGAGAGACATAGAGGCCCCCGTCCCCGTACCGCTGTGCGCATCTGAAACCTTCGTCTACTCTCCTATGAAGTGAGGACAGCAGTGTTTCCTAGCTCATGTGGGCTCTTGGGAGGATTTCATAAGAAGATGCATATAAAAAGCATGGTCCCTGGTGTATAAGGAATACACCTTAATAATAATACATGATAAATAATACACATTAATAATAATATTGTTATTAATATTGTGACATTATAGCTAGAACATAAGAATATTTACTGCTGGTTTCCAGCCAGTTTTACTTGCAACTTCTTTTTTCCTAATTCCATTGTAGTTAACATCGGTGTTATATTAGTTTCAGGTGTACAATATAGTGATTCAGCAAAATTCCATACATTACCCGGTGCTCATTGTGCTAAGTGTGCTCTTCACCCTGTCACCTGTCTCACCCATCCGCCCACCCACTCCCCCCTGTTGACAAGTGTGTTCTCTAGAGTTAAGAGTCTGTTTCTGGGTTTGCTTCTTTTTTTCTTTGTACATTTGTTTTCTTAAATTCCACATGAGAATGAAATCATATGGTGTTTGTCTTTCTTTGACTTATTTCGCTTAGAATAATACTCTCTATCTCCATCCACATCATTGCAAATGGCAAGATTTCATTCTTTTTGATGGCTGAGTACTATTCCATGTGTGTGTGTGTGTGTGTGTGTGTGTGTGTGTAATATATATATATACACACACACATATACATACAGCACATATTTTTTCTCCATCTTTCGATGGACACTTGGGCTGCTTCCATAGTTCAGCTATTGTGTTTATGATTTTAGCCATTCTGACAGGTGTGAGGTGATTATCTCACTGTTGTTTTGATTAGCATTTTCATGATGATTCATGATGTGTTGAGCGTCTTTTCATATGTCTGTTGGCCATGTCTTCTGCCCATTTTTTAATTGGATTGTTTGGTTTTGGGGTGTTGAGTTATATCAGTTCTTTATGTATTTTGGATACTAGGCCTTTATCAGATATGTCATTTGCAAATATCTTCTCCCATTCCGATTGTTTCCTTCACTGTGTAGAAGCTTTTTATTTTGATTTAGTCCCAGTAGTTTATCTTTGCTTTTGCTTCCCTTGCTTCAGGAGACGTATCTAGGAAAATGTCACTGTGACCAATATCAGAGAAATTACTGCCTTGTGATCTCTTCTAGGATTTTTATGGTTTTAGGTCACACATTTAGGTCCTTAATCCATTTTGACTTTGTTTTTGTGTATGGTGTAAGAAGTGGTCCAGTTTCATTCTTCTGCATGTGGTTTTTCAGTTTTCGCAAGACCACTTGTTGAAGAGACTTTCTTTTTCCCATTGCGTATTCTTGCCTCCTTTGTCAAAGATTAATTGACCATATAGTTGTGGGTTTATTTCTCTGTTTTCTATTCAGTTCCCTTAATCTAGGTGTCTTGTTTTTGTGCCAGTACCATACTGTCTTGATCACTACAGCTCTGTAATATAATTTGAAGTCTGGAATTGTGACGCCTCCAGCTTTGCTTTCCCCTTTCAAGATTGCTTTGGCTATTTGGGGGTCTTTCGTAGTTCCATACAAAGTTTAGGATTGTTCTAGTTCTGTGAAAAATGCTGTTGGTATTTTGATAGGGATTGCATTAAATGTGTGGATTGCTTTGGGGTATCATAGACATTTTAACATAATTTGTTCTTCAAGCCATGAGCATGGAATGTCTCTCCATTTCTTTGTGTCATCTTCAGTTTCTTTCACCAGTGTTGTATAGTTTTCAGAGTACAGGTCTTTCCCCTCTTGGTTAGGTTTATTCCTAGGTATCTTATTTTTGGTGTGACTGTAAATGGGATTGTTTTCTTAATTTCTCTTTATGTTGTTTCATAAACAGATTTCTGTACATTGATTTTTTTTATTCTGCAACTTTACTGAATTCATCAGTTCTAGTGGTTTTTTGGTGGAGTCTTATGGTTTTTTTATGTGGTGTCATGCGATCTGCAAATAGTGAAGGTTTTACTTCTTCCTTACCAATTTAGATGCCTTTTATTTCTTTTTCTTTTCTGATTGCTGTAGCTAGGACTTCCAGTCCTGTGTTGAATAAAAGCGGTGAGAGTGGACATCCCTTTCTTGTTCCCGATCTTTGGAGAAAAGCTCTCAGTTTTTCCCATTGAGTATGATGTTGACTGTGGGTTTTTCATAGGTAACTTTTATCATGTTGAGGTATGTTCCCTCTAGACCTGTTTTGTTGGTTTTTACCATGAATGGACGTTATACTTTGTCAGATGCTTTTTCTGCGTCTGTTGGAATGATCATATGGTTTTTATCTTATTGATGTGATTTACATGCACCTTTTGATGTGTTCTCCAATGTGACTTCTCTTGAAATATCCTTTTGCACTTTTCAAAAACTCACTTCCTAGGCGGAGTTTTGTTGCCTTCTGGGGAGTGTTAAATGTTTTGTATGCATTTCCCTTTGTTTGGTGCCCGTTCATGTGCAAAGGTTCCGTTCTGATTTCCATTTACCTTCCTCTCTGCCCTTTTCTGTGATGAACAGGGGGTCATTTTTGTCCCTTTGTACCCAGATTCTAGGGCGGAATTTGGGTTAGGATGTCTGGAAGCCCTGGTGCTGTTCAGTTCCACCTGCCTCCTGCATTTCACCACTGCCCTGCAGAAGAGGAGTTTTGTTTTAGAGAAAGCATTTGGCACTTGGTGCTTTATCTAGTTTTCTAATTAGAAAATACCAGAAAGCTTCAGCTGTCTCCTCTTCTTTAAAAGACTGGTTTTGAACCCCTGGACAACTTAAAATATCTCCTGAGGTCTGGGCCCTGCTTTAGATCAGGGACATCATCGCTGTGTGGTGGGGAGGGGAACACGGGCATTGTTGTGGCTTGGATTTTGTTGGTGTTGTTAAAGCTCTGTGATGTGCGGCATGGTGACGTGCAGCAGCTGGGAGGTGACCCCAGCTACAGAACCTGCCTTTCAGATTTCTCAGGGTGCCAGCCGCACAGAGTCAGGAGGAGACTTGGGTCCATAATGTTGTGGCTTGTGGTGGGTGTGTGGTGGCACCAGTCCCCATGGATGTGGCCTGGAGTACGCCGGGAGAAATTTGGGCTCTGGGGCTGTTAGGATGAGACCCAAACAAGTTTCTCAGCCCCTCTGATCCTGCTGCTTCATCTGCCAAGAGTGGTTACACTGAAAGTGCCTACCCATATTGCACTTGGTACGGACCTAGAGTCACACTTAGCTCTTCTCTTTCCCTCCTTTGCCTCCACCCAGACTTGCTGGGGATGGTTTCACTTCAACATTAAACCCTGCTCTGGTAGTGGATGAAAAGTACAGATGATCCTGTAGCTCGTGGTATATTGTAATGGATTCTGAGTTGTTTTGCCCACTTGTATAATCTTAGCAGCTGTGGGAAGAAAATCCAAAGCTAAAAAGTCAAATCATACTTTGCTGTTGCCAGGTCCTCATGCACGGGAGAGGCCGAGGCGTGGCAGGAGCGATGGGCCGGGGACGCCTGATGCCAAACAAGCAGAACCTCCGAGTGGTGGAGTGTAAGCCTCAGCCCTGTGTCGTGTCTGTTGAAGGGCTTTCTTCGTCCACTACTGATGTCCAGCTGAAGAACCTACTGATGTCAGTAGGCCCCATTCAGGTGCGTCACCTGAGGCCCTTCCCCAAGACTCAGGTCTCGGTTTAAATTCCCTCTGTGTTGGTTACTTCATGTTAAAATAGTACATTCGAGAAGAAAGACGTATTTTATTTCCTGTGCATGCCCTATCAGAACTTTGCCTTAGAGTTAGATTATTTGGAAATTTTCAGGTGCTCAATTATGAGACTTATGAAATGATTTTGCCAAATCCTCATATTCTCCTCAAGTTTACGTAGGCATCTGTACATACATACTTTTTGTTGTCACACACTTTTGTTTGTAATAACTTAAAACTTTTAAAGCATTTAGCCTTCTTAACCATAATTTCCAGAAACAGCTCACATGTTAACAACTATGAAACTTGGTTTAGATTTTACAAACATGAAATAACGTAGACTGTAGTTTGATCTCTTTATTTTACAATGGGTTATTTCTGAATGCTCAGCAGTCTCTGCTGAGCTGGCTGCAGATTGTCTCCAGGTCTGCAGTAAACAGAATTCTCCACTCCAGCCCCTGGTCTCTGCATCTTCTTGAGTCCTGTAGGTCAACCAGCAGAGAAGCGGGTTGACCTGGTTTTCCTTGAGCCTCTCGTCTCTCTGGGTCAGATCCCGCGTGGGTGAGACGTGGAGTGTGAATATCAGATTTCTGCGTGCTTTCCTTTCAGGGAATTTTCTAGCCTCTTCCTGCATGAGTGAATGGGGAAACATCTTCAGACTAGAGTTGAGACAAATAATTTTTAACATGTTTGAAATCTGTCTACTGTTGAGAGTCTCTAAATGTGAGGAGTGGATGAAAGCCCTTCCCAAACCCACCCACCCTATTCTTCATTTCCGGATTCCTAGGGAGATGGTGAGGGTCAGTTTCTATTTGTGTGTCATAACAGAAAGTTAACACTTGGGCTTCCGTGTTCAGTGCAGTTGATCGTGCGGTGGTGCGGCAGAGACCGGTGTCGGTTACGTGGGGCCGGCAGCCCCTTCCCGCGGGTCACCGCGATGGGGACGGACTTGCAGGAGCAGGGCAACACTGGAGTATTGTAGGTGCATTAACGCGTGCTCATCCTGGCCTGAGACTCCTACACGTGGTGGTGGAGAATCTGGGCTTCAGTCACAGTGAGTCCGGACTAGCAGACCAGAGCCTACTCCAGGAGTTCTGAGGACTGGTGTTCTCTGTGAGGGCTCGCGGGCAGTTTCATGGCCCCGAGTCTCTTTCCGTGTGCGCTGGGGGGTGACAGCTTGGCCGCCCTCCACACGTGATCCGCTAGTGGTCATGGCTTTGCTTCCTCACACATAGTCTTGATAATTCTCCTGAGCATTCTCAGCCGGGATGTGGTTTTCAGGGTCTGTATCTGAATAGCGGTGCAGGGTCATGGGCTGCTTGGAGCCATTGCTAAGCCACCTAACTTTGGTCTTAACCCACCTTAAAACTTGAATTTTGAATTTTGCATTTGGGGCCTATCTTTTTTTGTTCTGAAAAGTATTAGAGATCGGTATGTTATAAATAAAGTTTGATTGAGGGAACCTAAAACCAAACAAAAACAGTGCTGGATTATTTAATGCCTTATAGGAGGAGGAGAATGAATTTTCTAGGTTCCATCAGTTACCCTTAAGATGGGGTGGAAGGTGAGCTTCCATCTGCCCCTGGAGAAACCCCTGTGGAATGATGAATTTAGCACTTAGATAAGGGCCTGTTCTTCCACCCTGGGGGGAGCAAAGCAGAGTGCTCGCATCTTGCCAGTCTTAGTCCCATAGGATTGTTTTGAGGGGGAGTTTATAAATTTTTAAACACCGCATTCACAGAATGTCAAGTTTCTTAATTAAAAAAAAAAAAATAAAACAACGTAACACGCCCCTGTGAGTGTTAGATAGCTAAAGAGTGATATTGATTACACATTTTAACAAGACCCACTTGTGGTTTAAGTATAAATAGACTTGGAGAAAGGATGGCGCTTGGTAACCCAAACCTTCCGCGGTCCTGACCGAAGGTTTGTGTGGAGCTTCTGTGTGCGCTGGACTCTGGCGCCACCTCGCGTCCACTTGGGGTAGTAGCCGGTGGTGTCTATCCCTTTGTAAAATCACAGCGACAGCGTGTGAGCTCCGCTTCTTGAACTGTGAAATCTGGGAGGCTTTCTCAGGGTGACAGTGCACTGTGACGAGCTGGCCACGTTTCTCTCAGATTAGTGCGCTATCCCCTTAAACGGTACTCAGAGACCTCTCTAGAAAGTCCATGTTAAAGTCCTGTATGGACTCAGTCTTCACAGAGTAAGGAAAGACGGAAGGATTTTGTAAGACACGTTACAAGCAGGAGGTAGCCACGGCGTGAAGAGTACCGGAGCGTGTTCAGAGTTGCAGGGGAGAGGGCCGCGCGGCACTTGGTAGCAGCCATGGTGCGAGTCTGAGTCTGCGAGAAGGCCGTGCCTTGGTCCCCAGACCCCGCGGGAGGCATCTGCTCCCTGGTGACCTGCCTGGCTTCCTGCAGGAGTGACCCTGACCTCCTGCTCTGTCCCGAAACACGGAAGCCAACGGAGCTCTTCGGGTCAGGAAGTAAGCTGGTTAGCACACCTGTGGCTTTGTTGCTTGTCTTTATTTCCCCGTTTGCTAGGTTATGCCTAAAATGGTGCCAAGAAGAAAATTTGTTATCCTATAAATCAGTGAAGTGTCATGGTGTAAAAATAAAGTGGTTTCCTCACAAAAGCAGAATGTTTGAAATCACTTAATGGGACTCTGCGGCCAGTTCCCCGTTGTGATCATCGCCCACATAAGCAGGGCAGCCGTGCCGTGCACGTTCTCTCCGCCGCCCTCTGTCGTCACTTCTCCCGGGAGTCCTGTGAGTCGTTCCTGAGCTGGGACAAGAGTAGAGGTGGACCCGGGCAGCTTGTTGTTGACGCTGCACGGGGCCCTCACCCTGCAGCCGGGGGTGCAGCCGGCGGCCGGCTCTGAGACGAGGCTTCGGGGCAAGTCCCGATTTTGCCGGTTCTTGGTGTGTAATTCTCGGACAGAGCGCTTCTCCTCCCGTCAGACTCTCGTCACCCACATGAGAACTTACCCTGCTCCTTCGTAGCTCTCCGTCATGCCCTGGCAGACCTCGGGGGATGGAAGAGACGGCAGCCTCCATGTCGCCCTTGAGGGGCAGCGAGCGAGACAGGATGAGAGGAGCTGCAGGTGCAGGTGCGCACAGCATCTGCGTGTGCTCGGAGGGGGGGGCTGCTGGCCCAGGTGGTGCGTGCTCCTGAACAGCCCTCCGGGACCCATGGAGTCTGCCCACTGCCTCCTGACGCTGCGGTTCCCGTGTGTCTCATTCTGGAGCGCATCTCAGCCTGCCCAGCGAGGTGGGGCCCCTCTGGGCGCTTCTGCGACGTAGGCTCACGTCGGGGGAGTCTGACCTGCTCTGAAGATGCGTCTCGTTCTGACCCACCAAGGAGGTCTGGTCGGTGAAATAGAAAAGGTTTGAATCTCGAGTGAAAGCAGTTCAATCATTCTGTAGTTGAGGACATCTGGGAAAGAAAGCACTAGGTATGGTCAGCATAGATGGACGACAGACCCACGCCACGAGGTGTAAAGAAAATAGAGATGTGGACACATGATCTGAAGCTGCACTGGGAAAAAAAAAAGTCCTGAAAACACTGTCAGGAACTCAAAAGAAGAACGGATTTTCAGGAGCCAGTGTGACAGCACGAGAGCTCTTCCAAGAGCTCGCATGGGTTCTGAAGGGTAGGTGTGTGCAGCGGAAGGAGGCTGGACCAGCAGCGAGGGGAGAGGCGGGGGGCCATCGGGATCAGCACGAGCAGCGTCAGGATGCGGAGCCCCAGGTGGGCGAGCCGGAGCCCTGGGACTTTCGGAACGCCGCCCGCTGGGCACTGGAGCACACGGAACCGGACCACGCCTGCTGCAGCGGCACGTGTGCGTTGGGAGGCGTGGGAGCCCGTGGGCTGCCCGCCGTGCGGGGCACACTTGCTGCCGTTGGTGCTGCGTGCCGCCGCGTGGGGACACGGGCCTGCCGGGCATGGAGGAGAACAGGTCGGTGGCACTGGCCGCGAGGGGGGGCTTCTGCGCTCTCCGTGGCTCTTGGCTGGCCTCAGAGGGGCGCCCACCCGCGGGCGTCTGGGTCAGGGCTGCAGTGGGGCTGCTCTCAAGCAGTTTCACTTGTGTTTAAAGCAACTGATACAATTCTTGGCTTAAAGTAATCACTGAAGGTGCTAGGGGAAGAAGCTTATTTATTTATTTTTCTAAGATTTTATTTATTTGAGAGAGAGAGAGAGAGAGAGCAGGAGTTGGGGGGAGGTCCACAGGGGGGTGTGGGATCGTAACCTGAGCTAAAGGCAGATGCGTAACCGACTGAGCCAGCCAGGCGTCCCCGGAGGGGAAGGAGTCTAAACAGATTTTCAGAGCTGCAGAACCCTGTTAGTGTCTCTGTGACATTTATCTGACCGTATGCGCACACACAGGCACTTCCTAGAAAGACAAGGAACTTTTCCTAATTGGGGAAAGAGGCCGGGGTTCTGAGCGACATGGACATCTTCTGGAATCCAGCCGCAGGCTGGAGAGCCTGTCACTGCTCGCCTTGTTGCGTGTCAGGCGGAGTGGACCGGCCCCGTGGGGGTGGCACGCAGCTGCAGCTGCCAGCCGAAGTTTCATCGTGCGTTTTGCTCCTCAGAGAAGCACAGTTATTCTCAGGAAGTGAAGTGGCCTCACATCTGAAAATGAGAAGTCAGGATGAAGGTTGGTGTGCTTTCCCCCTGCATGCCAGTAAGAAATTGGTTTTTCCTGTCTGTTCCTAATACAGTTCTTCAAGGTTCAGAGAGGTGACTTTAGGTAAGTCTTCTGACGCGTGCATGAGGTCTGTCCCAGCGCTGGCCGCAGTCACCGTGGGGGCGCCGCCCTTGGCCCTCGGCGCCTGCGACACTGTAGCCGGAGGGGAAGGAGAGCAGGCCAGAGGCACACAGGGCCAGAAAGAAGAGCCTAGCAGCGGGCCCTGTGCGGGTGCTCCGGGGCAAGGTGGGGTTTGCAGCCGGCTCTGCTGCGAACCGAGGCTCGGTTCTTCGCCAGTAGTGTCCCCGCCCCACCCGATGACCGAGCTCCAGCTGCAACAACCAGAACCCCTTCAGGGCTGAGGCACGGACGGCGTGAGCAGCGAGGCGAGGCAGGCGGCTTGGAAGAGAAAGCGGGCCTCTGTCCGGTACTCGAGGCGTGCGTCCGAGGCCAGGGAAGCTGCGTGGCTGAGGGTGTAGCCCAGAAGGAGGCGTCGATGACATCGTTAAAGACCACCTTATGGCGCTTTAGGTGTGCTGTTAATTTAATGATAAGTGAAATCGTCAAGAAAATTCTTCTTCCGGTTTTTATATCCCAAAGAAGAGGAGGAATCTAGTGTTCTGCTAAGCTTGCTTCAGCACAGTGGGCGGGTGGACCCAGCTCAGCACTGCCCAGGGGGCCGCCCCCACCGCCTGCGCGTCCACGCTCCTGGTCCGTGGTCAGGTTGGGGCGGTGTCCCCAGCCCCCAGGCTGACTGCTCGTCCTCCAGGGGTCTGTGTGCACAGCTTAGCGCCATGTAGTTGGCAGACTTGAAACGGTTTCTTTCTTTGTGAAACACCAAAAGGTGACTTTGGGGAAGGTGGCTACTTTTTTAGAGCTCTCCTAGTTGTGTTAACTGATAGACGTTCTGTGGTTACAAAAATGAAGAGTACTTGGTATTTTTAGCCATGTGTTTCCACTGTAGATCTTTGACACATGCTTTAAAATTAAATAGTCTCATAGGTCAACACTTTAAAGGTCATGTGTTACCATCAGGTTTTTTTTTCTGGCTGCCCTACTTCACTAGACAGAAGCCCAGACGCCGAGGCATCGAGTCCTGTGCTCTCCCTGGGGCAGTGTGTCCTGGGGTGAGCAAGGGTCCCGCCTCGGCTGCCGTGTGCCCTGCCCTTTGCGGAGGCTAGAGCCCGCACGGTGCCCCAGATACACGTGCTGGGCTGGCTCCGTCACCAGGATACTTGGGAAACATCAGGCCCTTGAGAGTGGGAATGGCTGAGAGATCACACAGGTCTCCGCCTTTGACCTGCTCCTGCGGAATCCTCGGATCCTAAACCGCAAGGCCTCAGGGAAAACTCAGAGCCATGCGTCCTCCTCCGGGCAGGTGTGAGGACCAGGCATGAGATACCTCTGTCCAGTGCTTGCTTTTCAGACGAGTAAGATTCTCTTCACTTGATGGATCATTTCTTTCCGCCTGTCGTCTTCACAAACTAACTTGGTTTCTGCTGCAGAGAGTAGTGGCCTCTGGAATGGTTGCTTTAGCTCCTGAAGATTTAATTTGCAGTGTCACTTAGTAATCATCATCTCAGTACAAAATGTGAGCAGATTGTGCCGACAGCCACCACTGGCGAAGCTGTGCCTTGTTGGGACCTAGCTAGATGTAGAAGAGCCTCATTTTACCCCAGTGGTAATTGTGGGGTCCCGTTGCTAAACAGCAGTTTCCTCCTGTGCGATGAGTATTGCTCTTTTAAAAAGTTGAGTGAGGGCCCTGCAGAGAATTGCCTGGCAGGAAGGCATGTGGACAGGAAGTGACTCTCCAAGAGTGTCTGCCACCGGGCCTCACAAAGAAGGTTGAGGGAGAAGATTGAGTGGCTCACATGGCCGGACAGACACCAGGCTGGGAATCCTCCCATGCCATTCATGGGAATGACCGTTTTGGGATAGATTATCTGGATAAGAAAAATTGCTAGGGAGATAGAATTTTCCTCAGTGATCCAAGTGTCAGCCTGGACTTGAATTTTGTGTTAAAGGAAACGTATAAATATGTTGGGTGTTTTGGGTTTTTTTAAGCATGATATTAAAACATTTCTGTTTTCTTCCTCTAGAGTTTACAGATGCTTCCCCAGCAACGGAAAGCCATAGCTAAGTTCAAGGAACCAGCTCATGCGTTAGCATTTCAACAGAAATTCCACAGGTAGCCGGTGTATTCCGTGGTTCGGGTGCTGTGGGAGTGGGTGGGAGCCTCTCCGCCAAAGCAGCTGTGGTCTGGCCCGCGTGCGTGTGCCCACCTGCTGCTGTAGGAAAGAGCGCACACGGTGCACCCTTCTGTAATGTGGGTCATCAGCCCCCCGTTTCTGTATTGATCTTCTCTGTCCGTCTGCATTTTTATATAATTTCGTTAATCCGGACCCACCACTTTAGTTTTCTTGTACCTTGCTAAGTTGACTGCTGATGTGTGGAGTTCAGTTGATGTTGACTGTTTGTTTGCATTTCCACAGGCACATGATAGATTTGTCCCACATAAATGTGGCCCTGATTGTTGAGTGATTTCTAGCAGGAGACGCTGACCTGACACTGCACGCGCTGTGGGATTTCTTCGAGGGAGCTGCAGCACAGGATCCCCACAAGCGTAGGCCTCTCCGTCCGCAGTCTTGCGTAACTGTTGTGTGGAGCGCCACACGGCCCAGTGTTGATTCCAGCAGAGCTGGACTTGGGGACACGGCGGACTGGGGTTTGCTGTTAGACTGCTTCACGTTCTGTTGTCACCACAGAGAACTACAGTTTTCGTTTGCTTTTGTTTTCAAAGTGCTCACAATGCATGTAGACATCGTTCTTCGTGATCGTACTGTGTGATCGATCACAGTGACTTAGATTCAGGAAGGAACATTAACGTCACAAATTCTAAGTAGTTTTTCACAACAAAGAATACTTGATAATGGTTGCACTTATCTTCAGTGCAGGCTAGACAATTGTTTTCCCAGCCAAGCGTAACTTGCGCTGTCTTCTCAGAAAGCCCTCAAAAGGCTCTTGGAAAAACGTAGATGAAAATGTGGGTGATGATGATTGACAGTTGCACACCCTGGAAAGCAGGGCATGAGGGTGGTTGGGAGCGGTGCCAATTGTGCGGCAGATTCTGCTTCTTGGGAATACTCCAAAAGCACCGACTGTGTGTTCCCAGCTCCAGACGGGACTCCCCACCCCTTTGCACCCTTCCCGAGTCAGGCAGCAGTCCTGGCAGGCCCGCCCCACCTCCCCGGGCCTAGAGAAGGTGCCCGTAGCGCTGCTACCTTGCAGCCCTTCCGGAGTCCCCTGCCGGGCGGGCGACAGCACATACCTACCGCGCGAGGTGGAGGGACGGCCCAGAGCTTGAACAGACCTGTGTGGGGTTTTTTTCCCTCTTTTTTAAATGCAGCCCAAAGGGGCTTATTTGTGTCCCTGGCTCGGCGACATATGACATTCTTTCGGAACCTGGTTATCATTGCTTTGATTAACTCCTTGTTTTGGAAGGCTTTTGGAGCAGGGCTGCACCGTCCTTCCGCAGACTAGGAGCAGGTCCCCCCTCGTGGAGTGTGGCCTGAGGGACCGCCAAGCCCGGCGTGGAAATGACATGGGTTTGTAGCGCCAGTGAGCCCGGTTGAGGAGTTCTGGGTAGGTTCCTTTAGGTGAGACACTTGTTCCCCATAAAGCAACCGTTTAGTAAAATTCATTCTGGGCAAATGTTTAAAAAAGTGCCTTATTAAGTATTTCTGCTCACGGAGGAGATTTCACTGTTGTGGATTTATACTAATGTGGACCTGAGCTCTTTGAGCAAGTATTAGATACTAGGGCATACTCTGACTTTTTAGCTGTATTTTATACCTAAGATTTCCTGTCAGGTTTAATAGTAGAATTAGAGGGAACAGTAGCCCGCTGCCACCTAATGCCTCCGGTTAGCCCAGCGCAGACCCGCCGTAGACCCCGAAGCCCCCGCGGCCAGGCGTCCCCCGCCTCTCAGCCTTCTGGGGGGGCTGGGACACAGGCCCTGGGAACCTGTGTCGCCTTGTTCTCAAAGGTGACATTTTCTAGTGTCTTTTCAGTTGAAGTTACCTGAACGGGAGGGGAGTGTTCAGACGCCGTGAGGCTTGCTGCCGCGTTGGTCCTGTGGTAAGAGCCCGGAAGGTGAAGTGGTTGTAGATGGCTGCTTTGCAGAAGATGTTGGGGCCAGGAACAAGTAGGCACTCCTAGGCTACGCTAGAACAGCCTCCAGCCGAGGTGCCCGGCCTCGCTGGTTCCCGAAGGCCCCGACGAAGCTGCGGAAGGCGGTGTCACGCGCCAGGCCCGCCTCGCCGCCCCAGTGGAGGGTCCACAGTCAGGGCCGCGCGCCTGCCCGCAGCCGGCTGACACGGGCTGTCCTGCCCTGCCCACTCTTGTCCCAAGTAGATACGGATGTGCTCATGGATTTACAAGCGTAGTTTATCTGGTTCAGTCCGCCAAGAGCTGCACTGAAGTGAAGAGCTTGGCAGCCTGGAAGCTCTCCTTGCGAGAGCTCAGAGCACTTCCCCATGTGGGGCGGTGCGCAGGCTTTCAGTTGATGGACTTCCTTTATCACCGAGGACCAACTGATGCCTAAGATGGGGTAGTCTGTGCTGTGGTCTTGACACCAAAAAGCTGCCTGTGGTGTCTGGAAAGTAGGCACAGAAACACGCTCTCTTCTAGTTAGTGCCGATAAACTAATCGGTCCTACGTGGGCACCGCTGTCGAAGGCAGACCTGTGGCTCCTCTCAGGTCTGCTGCTGGCATTGTCTGGTGGGACGCGGGTGTCCGGGACGTGTGTGTCCGTAACTGTCTGCACACACGGAAGCTTCCTCTTGTTGTGACGGTCTTGAAGGCCTTGGGCCGGGGGGTTAGAAGGCTCAGCGCGGCCGCCTCCATGCGCCCAGCCATCGGGCACGGCCCCCGGCGGTGCCCCCGCCCCCGCCCCCGCCCCGGCCCGGGAGCAAAGGCTTAGTTTCCTTGAAGGGGACTGTGGAAAAGGAAAGAAGCAGAATTAGAAAGGAACGTTATTGCCATGGTCGGTGCGCTTTCCACAGGGAAATCAGACCACCGTCAGCTGAACCCTCTTGGAAGATCTGTTGCAACCATTATCTTTGTTCTTTATTTATCATGCATTTAAAATGAGATGCAGAAGCATTTAACATACTATGTAAATACGGACCTTTTAAAATTAAAATGTTATTGGAAATGCTTTCAATTCAGCAACAATCTTAGCTCTTTGTTAGTTCTTTTGTGTTGTCTTATCAGAGTTACATGGATACAGTTCCATAACTGTTGATGTGTTTGTGTGTATATTCGATTTTTATAAAGATGGTAGTAAGTCAATACATTTATCCTGACCTGTGTATTATTTGTTCCCAAGTTCAAGAAGCTTAAAGTCAGTAAATATCAATATATCGCATAAGGTAAACATAATAGGTGATTATGTGGAGCCAAGTTACTTTTTCTTTTTGCATTGTCTTGTTTTGATTTTGTGCTGTAATATAAGATCACGTAGCCGCTTATCTGAGCATAACCTTGCATTACCATTGGTCCGGCCACTTTGTTAAGTCCTTCTACTGATACTTTTCTAAAGGAGAAATCCTGTTTTTTCCCCAAAAGAAATGTTGAGGGGTTACCCCCCCTTTCTGGGCAGGCAGCATCATAAGTAGGTGCCTGTACCCTTGCCCCAGGGGGGACTGGAGGGGTTGGGGGGGCTTCATAAGAACTGCTTTTCATTGGGTCATTCTTTTGATTTGTAATGGTCCTGGATAAACAATTGTTGGCGCTTGGTTCTGTAGCATTTCTAAAATGTGACAGCTTAGATCCTGCACCCAGGGGTCTTTTTTCAAAGAGCATTTTCCTCAGTTTGCAAACAGAAGACTTTGTTGCCCGTGGAAGGAGATTGGGAGAGCTGTCCAGGGTGGACGGAGTGAGGAATGATGGAGAGGGTGGGGAGGAGAGCTTTGCAGAATGAGGAGTTGTAACAAGTATTATAATGAACTTTGGACACACAGACTCTTTTAAGAGGAGTCAGCCAGTCATGTTGGGAGACGGGAGAGTGGGCTCGCAGACGGCTGTCGCTGGGGGACGGGAGGGTGTCCACCTGTCAGGGAGAGCCACCCTTCCTTGCCTGGGCCTTGAGCTCTTCTTCCTCAGGAGGAGGCTGGACTGGCTCCCATCGGGTAGAGATGCACGGAGGCAGGGCCTTGCTCAGAGGGTTGGTTTTGAGAACCTATCATTTCCGTTCTTTTTTTCTTTCTTTCTTTCTTTTTTTTTGTTTTTGGCTTGTGGTTTTCTGTTTTGTTCTGTTTATTTTGTTTGTTTTTTTTTTTTTAAATTAATTTCTTTGTTATTTAATTGAAGGTAAGCTCACCATGCTGGTAGACCGCTGGACTGACAGGGACCCTGTTGCGGACGGTCGGGTTTTGGTAGAGGCCTGCGCGCCCAGTGCCTGGAGCGCCCTCGAGCCTCCTTGTCCCTCGCAGTTCCTCAGAGAGCCCCCGCGCCCCGCCGACAGGACGTGCATCCCCCGTCAGCCTCTGCTGCCCTCAGCAGACGGCTCTGGGCTCCCTGACTGGCACACTGCCCTTCTCGGGGTCATTTTGAATTTTTCCTCCCTTCCTGCTTGGAGGACTGTTCTGGTTTCACATATTCACTGGTAGACCTAATTTTACTTCCTTTAGTCAGGTAGAGTCCCACCCCCCCCCCCACCTTTTTTATTTATTTATTTGGAGTTGGGGGTGCTTCTGAGAGGTAGCCCTTGGTTCTTTACAAGTTTTTAAGTGACATCATTCTAAAAGGGAATTTCCTGAACGGCAGGAGGGGGCGGGTGATAGAGACGGGGCCAGGAGCCACTTGTTCCCCCCCCCTCCCCCGTGAAGGAAGCTATAGGAGCTTAGATCATGTAGGGGAAAGTTTAGATATTTTACTGTGTTTCATGAGCATTTCGATTAACCTTTTCAACTATTTTTAAAACTTGTAAATGAAGTGTTATTTTGGACATTCGTAAATATGAACTCTCCAAAGGCATTTGGCCTTGAATCACTAGTAAATCCTAAGGATTTTGTGTAAGGTTTTTTTGCAACCTATTTAATTGTCATCATTTAAAGCGCCCATGGTTTTGTGTCCTAGAACCAAAGCAAAACTCACTGATTCATATTGGATCCCAGGTATACCTTCTTCTGGTAGCGTATGGTTGGGAAGGATCATTGGTTTTACACGTTGTAACCTGCCTTTTCTAGAGGATGTTTTTAAAACTCTTAACTCTCTCTTTTCTGTGCCGTGTTGTGGTAGGAAATCTTTTCATTAAGATGGGCAGGTAGAGCAGGTATCTTTCTTTAGTGAGAAGTTGCTTTTCCCTTTTATTTCTAACCAACTAAAATGTAAAAAGATCATGTTGGTGTTTTGCTCTGTTTTATTTTGCTAATTTTAAAACGTATGTAGAAAAATACAGGCCCTTTAAAAAGAAACAATATAGTTTAAAATTTTTAATACATTGCACAGAGTGGACAGATGTACTATTTTAATATATTCTGTATTTAGTAGTATACTCTAGAAAGTAGACCCTGACATTCTTTTAGCATGATTTTCCTTTAAAATTAGTTTTCTTCGTAAGGGCACACATAGTGGAAGCTGATTTTTAAGGGACTGTTTCAGTTTTATGCACTGCAGTATTACCTTAGACTGTCTAACGTAGGTCTTTGAATCAGCAACACACAACACATTTATACTCTGAACTGAAGGGCGAGTGAGACTTTATGTTGATAATCCATCTTTGCTTTTCACAGGCATGGGATCCAGAATCGCTTTTCCTCTGTGAGGATTTTCACTCTCCGTCTTCGTCTTTAATTCTACACTTTAATTTCCAGGTTCAACAACAGCGAAGCCTGAAATCTTTCCATTCCCAGCTGCTTCTCCGTGTTGGGCGCCTCCATTCTCTGGGGGCCCGCGTGCCCCCCCCTTCCTGTTCTCTTGCACTTTCCTTCCCAAAACCCGTCTACCAGCCACCACTGAGGGCTCCTTTCCCCTTCTGGAAAATCACTTTCTTTGACTTCCTCATCTCTGGATGTCCTTCTTCTCCTCCCCACCTGCCTTTGGTGATGGACTTCTCCATTTACTGACGGTGCTACATCCTTTCTTGCTCCTCTGTCCCGTCTTAACATTTAGAATTCCTCTCGGGGCGGGG
This sequence comes from Phoca vitulina, assembly GCF_004348235.1. NCBI lineage: Eukaryota > Metazoa > Chordata > Mammalia > Carnivora > Phocidae > Phoca > Phoca vitulina. The sequence goes on along the minus strand of NW_022589783.1, from coordinate 2,656,457 downwards.
GTGGGGGGGTGGTTACGAGAATGTTGTGGATATTTTTGCATGGTGTTTAAAATCGATTGCATCTTATCCTTTGCTTTGACAGGTTTTTACTCATGCTTTGTTCCCCCAGGTCTCTGTTGGAGAGAATAACGTTTGAATTCTATTATTTTGCAGTTTGACTTGTAGGAGTGTGTGGCCCCCCAGCCGCCGGCGTCGTGCCGCTTGCGGGGAGCGTGTGATTAATCTCCCCCTTGTTTTCACCCTCTACTTCTGCAGGACCTCTTGTGCATGAGTTCAGTGTTAGTTGTGGTGCGCCTACTTTTCCGCTGGAAGGGGCGGCCTGTTTGACCCTTTGTTACTGCTCTCGCTGTGATCCTTCCTAACCGTAATGCGCACGCGCTGCCGAGCCGGTCTCTGCGGCTCCGAGGTGGAGTCTGACGCGGTGTTTATTGGGAGTGCACTGAGAGTTCAAAAACCACCAGGGGACTGAATTGCTTTCCTCTGGGTTGGTCTCCTTCATGTTCTCTACCAAACACTACACTTACCGTTGTGGGAGATGACGTTGCCTTGCTTTACCCCCGTTTTCACTGTGCGCTGATGACTGTGACAGCTTTATCAGGAACATATGTGAAGAACAGTAGTGACATGGTTGGAAAAAATGTATTGTGTGTGTATCGTTTGTGTGATTCCATACCAAGACGTGTCTCGAACTGTACTGTAATTTGGAAGATGTGTTAATAAAATACTTCGCAGTTCCTGCTTTTGTTCTGTAGCTTTTCTTTGATCTCGCCACTCAGACGCGGTCAGTCCCTCGTTTTAGCCACGTGGACAGACAGCACTGCGACCGCCCCGCGGGAGACCGGGTGGTGTTTCCCCTGAGGAGTGGGGGGTTGTCCCCAGGCCCGCAGATGTGCCCCCTCTGCCATAGGCATCGGCTTGGGGATGGTCTCTAATTAGTGGACCAGCAGGAAGGTCAGAGCGACCGCTCGTCTTCACCCACGTTCCGTGGTCCGCAAAGTCTCAGCTGACAGTATGTTTCTTTTGTTGGAAGTGGGCGAGTTATATTTTCTTTTTATATTTCTTAAGGCATTACAAATAATTGTTAAAACTCTTCAAGGGACATTTGTACACTGAAGCCGGATAACGGTCATCCATAATGTCACGCCCGCGTGCCGCCGCTGCGTGTGACGCCCGGTTTCCGTTCGGGAAGTCGCACGGTGCGCCCCGCTGGGTGTCCGTATTCCATTTCCTGCGCCATCCGTGCTTCCCATGTTGCTACACATCGCTCCTAATGTCTGGTCTGTTCTGAAAACAAAGTCTTTTGAAAATAACCCGCCACCCCACCCCAGCCGTTGGAGGAAGTCTTTGAGGAGACCCAGGTGTTGGCGTGCACACCCCTGTGCTGGGACGGGGTTCAGGCGGGAGGCGCTTAGTGGCTGCACCTCTCCTCACCTCCCGAAACCCGCCTTTCTCACCTGTGGGAAGGGGGCGTATCTTGTGAAGATCAAGCGAAACAGTGTTGGTAATTTGTGACCCCGTGCCGGCCCTGGCAGTCCCTCGAGTTGTGTGGGTGATACGGGTTCACTTGACTGAGGTCTCCGTGCCCTTCGTGGGATGAAAGAAAACCACCCGTGTTCTAGCTTAGGAGTGACCGTCACTCTCCACCCCGGCCCCTGTGGCGGGACTCAAGGCCGAGGTCCCTTCTCTCGTTTGACCTCTGCATGGGCTACTTGAATTCTAGTGACAAAGGCCAACACGGAGGGGATGACCATGGTGCCCCCACGAGCAGGAGGCCGGGCAGCGGGAGGGCCTTGGCTCCGCTCCAAGCACCCGCCAGGGCCTCACTGACAAAAATGTTCCTGCTGAAGACCTCCCACGGTACACTCCACCGCTCTTCTCCAGGCGTGAGGTGAGAGGGGAGGAGAGAAGGCAAGAGAAGAGGCTAATTGGGGGGAAAACTGAGGAGGAAGTGATGCTTATCAGAGGTCTATGCGGTTGGATTAATTTCTCAGATCCGACTTAATGGAATTTTTAACCCTGAATCAGAATCTGAAGATGGCTAGTGACTAAAAGCCAAAACCATGTTTCTTCCGTTTTAATGCATGGATAAGTTGTTCTTTGTTTAAAACCTGGCCTTGGCTTTGCGTGATGGGATCTCTGCGGAAGATGGGGCTGAAAATGCCTCTCGGTGTCAGGTAGCGAGTGGGAGATACTAGGTGGAAGGGGGCTCCTTCAGGGGTTTCTCTCTCCACGCCTGGTCCCCGCACAGGGCTGCACCCCGGCGGTTGGGGAGGGGTGTGCGTGCGTGCGGGCGGGCGGGCAGGCAGGCGCTTGGGAGGGCTGGGAGGTGCCCTGTGCCCTGTGCCCGGATCGCTGCCCAGGAAAGGCAGCAGGGGTCCGCGCCCCCGGCAGGTTCTGTCCGCCGCCTCCGACAGGCGCTCTTAGCAGAACGCACGTTTCTATATTTTGGAGGAGGTGATTTGCAGGTGAGTCTGAAGGGAGAAAGTGGAGAGTGAGTTCTCGAGAAGTGCAGCGCGTCGGGAGTGTGGCTCCGAGAAGGGCCAGCGCGGGAGGCACCAGCTCTGGGCTGGAGGCGGCCCCCGGTGCTGTCCTGAGAGGGGCGAAATGGCAGGTCCCCTCTCGCCCCATGTCGGTTTGCGGGCTGTCCTCCATCACCGCCTCCTCGAGCACCCTTCACTGCTTGGCGTTGTCTTTTCTCCCGGAACTGGGGCTCGGGGTGCTCGTCTGGAGGACTCGGATTCCGTGAGTCCAGCCTTGCGTCCCAGCGGGGGCCCCGGGGGCTCCGGGGAAATCCTCCTCAGGTGCCGTCACAGCCGTGGGGGCGTCTTTCCTCTCTGCTCCCACCCTGCACCGCGCACAGCGTCGTCCCTGCTCTTTCTCAGGTGGCCTCACCAGGAGCTCGCCCGCCGCGCCGGCCACCAGCTCCGCCAGCCTGCCCGCAGGGCCCCCCCGCCCGCTGGCCTGGCTCCTGTGCGGGCCAGCCCCCCCGCTGTGCTGCACCCCCTTCCGCCCCCCTGTTGAAGACCTCGCACCTGCCGAGTCTCCTTGTCTCCCACTAGCAAACAGACCCCCTTCGCTTCGCCCGACAAGGTTGGCTTTCTTTTCTTGCTGTCTGCATTTTCTCCCCAAAATTCCCTCTTGAATCCACACCGACCTGGCTCGTCAACCCAACACTTCCCCCAATCTTCTTTGCCGAGAATTCTAAGGGGCCCCATATTGCCAGAGGCAGAAGCGCCTCAGGACGCATGTCGACCCTTCAGTTTAGGAAAATCGGCCGCGTTCCTCCCGTGGCCTCCAGAACAACACCTCTTCCGTCTTGCCTCGCTGCGATCCGCCTCCTGGTCTCCTGGTTGGGTCCTCCTGGTGCTCTGTCTTCCTGTCTGCCAAAGGGGGGAGCCCCCGGACCTCCCCCCCTTCTCCCTGCGTGACCCCAGGCAATCAGACCTCCCTTTCCGCTTAGATGTTCAGCAGGGGTTTCAAACTCAGTACGCGGAGCTTTGATCTTTCCCCCGGTCCCCCCATCGCAGTAGGTGGCAGCTCCTTTCTTAAGGACACTCAGGCCCCAAGCTTTGGGGTCAGCGTGCCTTCTCTCCTTGTCTAACACACGGCCCGTTACTGGGCCAGCGCTGTGTCCAAGAGGGTCTGGGACCTCAGCCCTTCCCTTGGCCCCACAGCTAGCGGCCCAGCGGAAGCCACCCAGCTCTGTCCCACGGGTTAGACGGGTTTCCTAATCACGGAGAGACGCCCAGCACGGGGGCCCAGGACGAGCCCTTGGAAACCTGCAGTCTTGAGAACAACCCTCCCCCTCTGCAGACAGAAGAGCAAAGCTTGGAAGCAGAGAGAAAGTCAAGGCTCCTCCTCCCTCACTTCCCCACCGGACCCAAGAGGAGGGTGGGCCAGGGGCTCTGCTCCGCGTCAGCCCCACTTCTCCCCATCCGACTGCTGCGGCCGGGGCCACACCCGTCCTTCCTCTACCCTGCCCCTCGGCGTCCCGAAGGGTCTCCCGGCGTTGCCCGTGGCGGCCCCCGGTCCACACAGCAGCTCCTCAGCCTGGCGCGGGCAAGGCCACACTTGGCTGGTTTTGCCGCAGGGCGACACCAAGCCGACGGTGCACGCGACTGCGCTGTGGAGGCGTGGGCACCGATGTCCTTCGTGTCCCTAAGCCCCGGGGCGGCAGCCGCTCGAGCCACACACAGCGGGGCTGTGGCTTTGTGGTCTTAGGCATGAAGGCAATGCCTAGTGACTTCCATGTTCTGGACCGCCCTTTACTTTTGAAAATGTGACATTATATTAACGGGGGACGCTGTCGTGTGTGCACATCTCCACACCTGGCATCTCTGGGGGGCTGTTTCCGGGGGGTCTTCCCACCTCGGGGCGAGTCTCCTGTGCCACCCGTCCTCTGCCGGGCTTATCTGGGTCGGGGGTCCTTGCAGTAGTGTCTCCCTGCAGGTGGTGAGCCCCGGGTGCTCACGGGGGCGCCGGGTGCTGCGGGGGTGCGGGGTGCAACCTCCTCCAGAAGCTGCGGGCTCCGTGTGCCCGCAAAGGGCCGCCTTTCCCGGCTCCCCGGCAGATGGCGCTGTCCCCCCGGGTGGGCGGCGGGGATGCGGGGCTCCGGCCGTCTTCGTCGGTGGGCTCGCTCACTCATCCCTTCAGTATTTACGGAGCGCCTGCCGCGTGGCCTCCCGGCAGTGCCGCCACCGAGGTCAGAGCCTTGTGCAAGGGCGTCCCCGCGCTGCCCCCGTGAGCGTGAGCCGCAGGCCCGGAGCTGCCCGGGCACCGAGGCCGCGGGTCGGAGACCGCGTGGGCGCGGCCGTGGCTTGTGGGGTCTGCGCCGGGCTGTGCGGGGCTGACAGCAGAGCCCGCCCTCCCGTCCCCGGAGCTCCTCCGCGGGGGAGGCCCCAGGCCTGGGGGAAAAGCCCTTTTTCCAGCAATGAGCACATTTGGGCAATGCCGTTTGGGCGCTGGCTTTGAGCCTGGTAAAATGAGCCTCACCACTTCATGGACGCATGTGACCTTACTTATTTCCATCCCAAACTCAACAAGACGCTTCTCCAAATGACTCCTGATCATTTAGAACATTCTAGAAGCAATAGCAAATGCACAGGCGCCTAGATCTCTAGGATTTCCCCCCGGGTGGCATTTTGGCGGCTGTTCCGGGATTTACTGGTGACCCCGGGGTCACTAGGATGGATTTAGAGGTAGGAAACAGAACAAAGAATTTCTTCAATGTTTTCAAACTAAAATATTTTATTTTTGCTTATGTAGTACTAAATTGTCATTGAGACAAATGTGGAAAATACAGATAAGCAAAAGGGAGAAATGAGGTCACTTGCCATTCTAGAGACAGTCACTGGTGAGATTTCAGCGTGTATCCAAATGTTTTTCTAAGAAAACACACACACGTGTGCGCACATACACACACGGAGGTGGGACCAAAGTGTGCATAATGTTTTGGAACCGGCTGTTTTTCACCGTATGATGTGTTGTAAATATTTCCTCATGAAGTTGAGTATGTTGTACGACACTCCCGAGGTTACTGAACTAATTCCGTCGTGTTGGACACGGAAGCTGCTGCCCAGATTTGCAGGCTATGGACACCACGGCGGAAGCACGACAGGACCCTGAGCATATGCAAATCTGGTGGTTTCCTTGGTGTCAGTTCCAACAGTAGAAATGCTGAGCCAACGGATGCAGAATTCCCAGGCTTCGGTGACTTGCTGCCAAGTGGTGCCACGGTGACATTAATCCCCACGGCCGTCCTACCCCAATCCCGGGCCAACCCTACATATACCATGTGTTAAAATCTCTTCCTCTTCCCACTTCTCCCACCATTTACTCTGCGGAACTGGGGGCTGAGCGTCAGGCAGAGTTTAAAGAGGTGGGAAGGATGAGGCAGGCCAGGCCCAGAGGAGCTGGGAGGAGGGGCCCGGGGAGGGTGATGGCGCGGGTCTCCTCCTTCCCTCCCTGCGGTGGGTGGACTGATGAAGCTCCAAAGCCGAATGTTCGAATCCCAGCCCCTTCCCTTAGCTGGGCAATCTGGGAAAAACCACTTGCTTTCCTACAGGTTACTCTTCTCATCTGTGAAGTGAAGGGAGCAGTGTCCGAGCCGTAGAAGGATGAAAGCCTCGTGCAGAGTTGCTATCCCTTACTGGTGATCAAGATGGGAAGAAAAACCACTCTCTGGGTGTTTCACGGGTAATAATGTGGGCTTTTTCCATTCCTGCTAGGAAATTTGAAGAGTGCGTGAATTTTTTTTTTTTAAGATTTTATTTATGTATTTGTCAGAGAGCGCACAAGCAGGGGGAGTGGCAGAGGCAGAGGGAGAAGCAGACTCCCCGCTGAGCAGGGAGCCCGATGTGGGACTCGATTCCAGGACCCTGGGATCATGACCTGAGCCAACAGCAGATGCTTAACCGACTGAGCCCCCCTGGTGTCCCCGAGTGCATGAATTCTTTAAGATCTTCCTTAGCCCCTAGAACAGCCTTATAAATTCCTAAGATACCTATTGACCAACTTACTGACCAAAACCAAAAAACCCAGAATCCCCTTTGTCTCCCTCTGTGCCCCATTTTCTCTGCCTCTCACACGAGGGCAGGAAGGGAGAGCATTCGCCCACGGGAGCCCGCGGCCCGGGCTGCCCGCACCCCCCGCCTGCCCCCGCCTCTCCGCTGTCCCCCCGGCCCCGCGATGCCTGTCCCAGGGCGGTCACCCTCCCCGTTCCATTCCTCTCAAAACCTGTTCTCAGAGAAGGATTTGATATTTAAGAAGTGACTTCAATGTCTGATTCCCCAGGGCTTTAGCACTGATAGTCTAAGCTAGCTCTCCTTGCGGGAAGAAGGCAGCTCACCCCTGCCCGCTGACCTTCGGTGCCCTTGACGTCTGGCGGGCGGGATGCCCAACTCGGAGGAAGGCCGCTCCTCACTGCACGGCAGGCAAGAGAGCCCCCGTCCCAGACTCTCCCATTGCCCACTGCCTGCCTCTCGCACACACACACACAACTGACACACTCAGAGTTCACCCGCACGTGCGCGCACTCACACGCCTCACACCCGTTCACACAGCCCGCCCACACAGGCGTGCAGTACCCCACATGGCACACACGTGCACACCTGCACTCTCAGTTCGTCCACGCGCACTCGCCTCATACGTATGCGCGCCCACACCCACAGAACACTCACACCCGCACGGGCGCGCACAGCCGCGCGGGAGCCCCGCCCCTCCGGACCCCGCCGGGGCCCCACCTGCCCCCCGAGGAGAGCAGAGGTCAGGGGGGCCGGAGGGCGGTGCGGCCAGGTGGGGAGGCCCCAGCCTCTAGCAGCCGGGGCTCGGGGCTGCCGGAGTGCGCCCACCTGGAAGACCCAGCCCTTGGTCGCTCGAGACGGCAGAGCTGGGGCCCTCTGCCGGGTATACTCGCAGGCAGACAGAAGTATTTTTAAACTCATTTCCCTGACCTAAAAAGGCTCTTTTTTGACTGAACACCTAGTCGTTAGGACCGACATGGGAGCACTGGGAGCACTGCCTATAAATAGCTCAGCGCTCCAGCTGGGGAGGCAGCTCCGGCCTCTGCAGGTGTCCGGGGGCCGGGCGCGGGGCGTCCTGGCATCGGGGGCGCTGCACTGGCTTGTTCTCAACGGCAGAACATGGGCTGGGGCTCGTCGTGGACCGGTGCCGGTCGCCCCCGGGGCCCCCCCGCTGCTGCCCGTCCTGCCCCCTCAGGGGAGGCACGGAAGGCCGTGGGCATCTCGGCCTGCAGAGGTGAGGGGCTGCCGGCGGCTGGGGTGGGGGGCGGTGGGCCCGGACCGCCAACCGCAGCCACATGATGACAGTGGCAGGACCTGAGCCCCCGAATTTAACAAGTTTATTCTTCTGAGCAATGGAAGTGGGCTCCTTATACTGAACTAGGAAAATACAGAAAATGTATCAAATCTGCACCTATCTGAAGTCCCTCAAATCCCAGCCAACCCCCCAAACCCGCTTCGTCTCAGAAACGGCCAGGACCCAGGGGGGCTGCGCATCCCCGGCTCTGCTCCCACCTCTGTGATGAGCTGCCTCGGAGCTCTGGGTTTTACTTGTATCTTCCCACAGTGGTAAGTCAGTCCTGCCCGATGATGCACGGTGCTCTCTCCGCTGAGGCCAGTTCTCTGTCCCGCCTGCGGAACTCCCCAGGCGCTGGGCGTGGCTGGCTCAGTTTCCCTGCTGGTCCTGGCCCCGTACTGGGGGCTCACCTCCTCCGGGCCCCTCCGGCCTCGGCCTGGGGGAGAAGGGGAATTCCCATGAGGGAAGGAAGGAAGAGCTGCTGTGGGGCGCGGGGCACGAGGGGTCCGTGGGACAGCCCGGGCCTCTCGCAGGGGTGCGCACCAGGGGTCTTCACCGGCAGCTAAACAGAGATGGGACGGAGGGCTAGAGCCTCCGGGCCGCCCCACGAGGACAGGGGCGCACTGCTCGGTGCCCCCCGGCTTCCTTCTCTCACTCCCGATACGGCTCCGGGGGGATGCAGAGCAGTGACCTTAGCTGCTCCCCAAACCCGTGGGCAGGCCCCGACATCAGCCCGTGGCCTGGTCTGGATAGGAAGCATGGCAGATGTCAGAGTTCATGCGGGCGGGAGGGGGGGCTGCGCTCCAGGGCCGTGCTCTCGCAGTGGGGTTCAGATGAGGTCAGGCAGAGTTACAGCCAGCTCCGGCACGGAAGGTTCTGGACATCTGATGAGCGCCGGTCTGTTAGATGTTCTGTTGTTCCTCAAGCTTCTTCCTTAAAAGGGAGAACACCTTGAGGGGGGTGCTTTTCCTGAGCCCAGCCCTGGAGGCCGCCCAGAGACTCGCCGTGGCCTTGGGTCCGCATTGAAGTGACACTTGGGGTCTAATCAGGGGCGCCCGGGAGGAAAGTGCTTTCTGGAAGGAAGTAGCCTGGAGAGGGAGAGAGGCCTCCGTCCCCAGCCACACCGCATCCAACATCCAGCCCTGCTCAGGCCCCCGCGGGCGGGCTCCCCCTTACAGCCGCACTGGCCCCCGACCGACCCGGCGGGACACCGGTGCTGGCGGAAGGCCGCCTTCTCTTTCCTGTTGAGGTCGCACGGTCCCCTCCACGTGGGTCACCCTAGAAGGAAGTCGCGCTTCATCACCTTGTTGTGACGCCCGCGGCAGCCAGCCCCGCGCGGCCACAGCCGGTGTCCCATGGCAGCGACCCCACTGAGGGCGACCTCGAGGGTCTGTTCAGAGAATCCGAGTACTTTCATCTCCACAATGTTGTGTTTTCTCTGGGTGTAGACAGACTTGTTCAGCCTCACCCGGGTCCAGGTGGAGCCTACCGGCCGTGGCAACCGGCTGGCCTTCAAGCGGGAGCAGTTCTGGGTTGCAAGGGACCGTGGGTCTGCCGCCTCACCTCCCTGTGAGCGGGCGGAGGCCCAGCAGTGTCCACGGCCCTCCCAAACCCAAGGGCGGTCAGTGGTGGGGCCGCAGTGGCCCCCAGTCCCTGGCTCCCTCTCGGTGAGGCTGAGTCCACACAGAGGAGCCTGGCTACGGCACCCCAGGGCTTCTCAGAGGGGCCCCTACGACCACTGTCCCCCTGTGTGGCCCCGTGCTTCCTGTAACCCCCCCTCAGGTCGCCCACTTACCCCAAGGCGTGCGAAGCTGTGTCCGGGAGGGGAGCCGAGGGCTGTGGAGACCAGGGGCCTGGTCCTGGCCGCGCAGCCCAGCGAGGCCCCACATACCCAGCCCCCTGCCCCTTCCAGGCGCCCAGACGGCCCACAGGAGGGCCTGCCCAACCCCTCAGCTCTGGAAACGGCCGCAGCCGCCCCTCCCTCTGCAGGGCCTGGTGCCCAGAAAGGGGGGCGCTCAACCTCACTTAAGACAGAGTGGGGGGAACTGTTGCTCCGGGACCGGCAGAGAAGTGACTGCCTTCCTGGGTCCCGAGACCGGAGTCCTCTTTGCTCCTCCCTTCTGACCACTGGCGTCCACGAATAAAGTCCCGCTGGAGCGCGCCCACCCACGACCCAGGCCGATCCGCTGGGCCCGCTGGGCCGGCTGAGCTTTCATTTGGGTCACGGAGGGCGGGAGGGGGGCAGGCCGCTCGGCGCGCGCCGCCCGCTCCAACCGGAGCCCTCACGTCTCCTTCACCCTCCTCCCTGGGGCCTGACCTGCTGTCCCTCGCTCTCTGTTAGAGGACACTTGGGGATTTGTTCTGATGAGCCCCCGGCTGGTCACCGTCCCCCGCCTTTGCCAGCGCCCGCCTCCGCGCACGGCGACCAGCAGAGGGCGCTCGGACTCCGCTCAGGGCAGCTTCTTCCAGCCCGGCGGCCGCGCGCGGATGCTGGGGGCACTCGGGGGACCTGGAAGGGCCGGCGCCCCAGGCGGCGTGCCGCGCTGGCCCAGCACCCCGTATCTCCCCGACCCCCTCTGCTCCCGGCCTCCTCTTAGACTCAGCCTGACGCGATCAGGGACAGCGCCGGGGGCGCGGGAGGCTGCCAGGGGCACTGCCCGCGAGGGCTGGAGCCGCCTGCCCGGGGAGCTTCCCCAGGCCTGCGGCGCGGACCGCGGAGTGGCCGGCCACGGAGCTGGAAACCCGCCGCGGGGAGGGCTGGGCGCACAGCCAGCAGTGGAGGCTGGGTGCTGGGGGCTGGGCGCTGGGCGCTGGGGGCCGGGCGCTGGGGCCTGGGCTCTGGGCGCTGGGGGCCGGGGGCTGGCTGCTGGGGCCTGGGCGCTGGGTGCTGGGCGCTGGGTGCTGGGCGCTGGGGGCTGGAAACTGGGTGCTGGGTGCTGGGCGCTGGGGCCTGGGGGCTGGACGCTGGGTGCTGGGGCCTGGGCGCTGGGTGCTGGGCGCTGGGGGCTGGGCGCTGGGCGCTGGGCGCTGGGGGCTGGGTGCTGGGTGCTGGGGCCTGGGTGCTGGGCGCTGGGGCCTGGGCACTGGGCGCTGGGCGCTGGGGGCTGGGGGCTGGGG
>NW_022589783.1:2584367-2645425 GCF_004348235.1 Phoca vitulina | reverse complement strand
TGGGCGCTGGGTGCTGGGGGCTGGCTGCTGGGGCCTGGGGGCTGGGCTCTGGGGCCTGGGCGCTGGGTGCTGGGGGTTGGGCGCTGGGTGCTGGGGGCTGGCTGCTGGGGCCTGGGGGCTGGGCGCTGGGGGCTGGGCGCTGGGGGCTGGCTGCTGGGGCCTGGGTGCTGGGCGCTGGGCGCTGGGTGCTGGGGGTTGGGCGCTGGGGGCTGGGGGCTGGCTGCTGGGCGCTGGGGGCTGGGGGCTAGCTGCTGGGGGCTGGGGGCTGGGCGCTGGGCACTGGGAGCTGGGTACTGGGCGCTGGGGGCTGGGCGCTGGGTGTTGGGGGCTGGGCTCTGGGGCTTGGGCGCTGGGCGCTGGGTGCTGGGTGCTGGGTGCTGGGGGCTGGGGGCTGGCTGCTGGGGCCTGGGTGCTAGGCGCTGGGCGCTGGGGGCTGGGGGCTGGGGGCTGGCTGCTGGGTGCTGGGGGCTGGGGGCTGGGGGCTGGCTGCTGGGCGCTGGGCGCTAGGGGCTGGGACTCTGCAGCTGCGGGAGGGAAGCCAGCCGCAGAGGCCCGGGAAGGCTGGAGGGCCCTACACGGAGCTGAGGGCTGGGGGCTGGGGGCTGGGCGCTGGGTGCTGGGTGCTGGGCGCTGGGTGCTGGGCACTGGGTGCTGGGTGCTGGGGGCTGGGCCAAGGCTGCCTCAGACCCTCAGAGCCCCAGGCTCGGAGCAGTGACTGCCTTCCTGCATGCATCACCAAGTCCTAAGGGCAGTATCAGTAATAAACCGTGAGGTGAGCGGGCAGGTCCGACGACGCTTGGTCCTCTCCTGTCGATGCTGATGCTCTTTCCAAAACACCAAATATCAGGTTCCCACAGCCTCCTCCCACCCACCCCGCTTCTCTGCCAAGGCTCCGGCTTGGCTGGGCCAGAGCGAGGCCAGCCGGTTGGGTGGCCCTGCTGAGCGCAGAGCGTGGCCACAGTCCGGCTTCAGGGGAGCGCTAGGACTCGGAGGACATGGGCGGCAGGGAGGCAGACGCAGGGACCCGTGAGCAGAGGCTCCTTTCAGACATGGGGCTGGTTTTTCTGCCTGGCAGTGAGTGGCAGGGTTCCCAAAGGGAGTCCTTGACCTCTCCTGGGGTGTGGAGGAAGGAGCTCCCCGGCGGGGATGAGGGGTGCCATCCAGTGGACGGGGCGTCTGTTTCCCCTGGAAGCAAACACTTAGGCCTTGACCTGGGATAAATAGGACGGCATCCAGAGCCAAGTGCTGTGGTTCAGGGGAATGGTTTCCTTGGATTCTGGGCATAATATCTGTTCTTTTTTTTTTTTTTAAAGATTTTTTTATTATTTATTTATTTGACACAGAGAGGCACAGCGAGAGAGGGAACGCAAGCAGGGGGAGTGGGAGAGGGAGACGCAGGCTTCCCACGGAGCAGGGATCCTGATGCGGGGCTCAATCCCAGGACCCTGGGATCATGACCTGAGCCGAAGGCAGACGCTTAACGACTGAGCCACCCAGGCGCCCCGCATAATATCTGTTCTAATTTATCTTCAGTCTTCAGGTTTTTCAACCCCCTTACTTACACCAGCTCCGCCCCCTCCCCAGGAACACAGTGGCCCCCATTGCGAAAACCACAGATACGCATTGAAAAGGTGATCTTCCATTTCCATGTCTCACGGAACAGGCCCCAGAGCTTGCTTATAGGGTAAAATGTGAATTCCTATGATTTCTTCTTAATCAGAGAAAATCAAACTCAGCCGAAGAAAGGAAAGGAGATTATCTCCAAATCCAGACTTCCTATTTTCTCACCTCGGGGCTATTTGCACGGAGCCGGAGCCGGGAGACAAACGTTGCCCATCTTCCTCTGCTCTTGGTCCTGGCCCCCACCTTGCGCCGCAGATCATGCGTTTCCAGCTCAGCGCGCACCCGCGTAGCGCTCGGCTGGGCCTGTTACACCGCCAGGCCCAAGGGGCCGCTGGCCGCTCTTCCGGGTCTGTCACCCTCTCTACGGCTCCGAGTAAGGGGCAGAATTGAGTGTTGATCCTTTGGATCCCAACAGAAAAACGTGCTTTGTTGGCGTGCACAAGTCTGTTCCGGCTCCAGCCTCCTGCCCCCACCGCAGGGCTCCGTTTCGCCACAACCTAGGTTTTCCCATCCTAGACCACGGCTGGCAAACTTTCTCTGTAAAGATCCAGCGAGTAAATACCTCAGGCTCTGCAGGCCACGTGGTTCCTGATGCAACTTCTGTGCCCCAAGGCTCCCCCAGACAGCGTGTGAAGGAATTAGTGGGGGGGGGGGGGCGTTCCAAGAGAATTTTACTGATGGACAGTGAAGTCTGGACTTCATATAATTTTTACCTGTCATGAAATCTTATTCTTTAGTTTTTTTGTTTTCGACCATTAAAAAAAATATATGTGAAAACCAATCTCAGCTCGTGGGCTGTATAAAAACAGGCGTAGGGCCGGGCTGTTCTCAGGGCTGTCATTTGCCAACCCCGGTTCGAGGACGTACACCCCGCACAGCACCTGTGGAAAACCATGTGTTGGGTGACTTGTTTGTGAGAAGCCATTTCAAAGTCCACCTCCCAGGGCCTCCCAACCCCTCTGAGTACCGTGTCCTTTTGGAAGGATGGGTCATCAGAGAACTGAGAACGCGGTCGGAGGGCTCGCCCCGCACCAGCCCTGCAGCCGGCTCACCCCGGGCGCGTGCTCACCCTGGGCGCGTTGCCACTTTCTTGCCAAATCTTGCAACCGGCTGGTATTCTTTGCAGGTCTGGCCAATGTTTGCCGTGTGGGTGTGATGCCCGCAGCCGAGGGACTCCACCGGGACTGGACAGCGCCGCCTTGTCCCCCCGCACTGCGGCTGCACCGAATGTCCCAGCCCCATGCTTCAGCACGCGGGGGCCCCCCCACAGCCCGGTCGCACTCTGCCACCAGGGCCCACGTGGCCCGCGCCCCCGGAGACTTTGTCTCTCACATTGCCGCACAAGCTCGCGGAAGAAGGTCGGGATCGCCGAGGGCAGGCATTCTGCCACAGAACAGACACTGCCGGAAGTCTCTGTAACTTCTTTAATTATTCAAACAATAGAGCACAAAGATAACAGTTTCAAGTACATTGTGATACACGCTTTTGACAGGAATAGGTATGCATTTAGTCACGAGGGAGGCTGGCGGCAACACCGCGCGGACACTTCGCACAAACTCTTCACCCCGTCCACCCTGAAAGTGGAGTGGACACCTCGTCTGCTGGGAGCGGACTGCACATCCTGATGCCCTGGGTTGGGTTGCTCTACGGCATGGATCCCTTTTGTTGGCCATGAGAGAGAGGATTCTGAATGCAAAGGTGGGCAAGGGGCGGCGGACGTGGAACAGGGAGGGCGGGGGAGCAGTGAGAGAGGGCTGCCACCTCGCCTGACTGGGGGGGTGCTGCTCGGGGCCGCGGTGCCCCCACGCTGGGGGTCCCAACGGGTGGTTCCCTTGGGGCCTGGCCAACCCTCCAATGCTCTCTTCGGCCGACCAGCCTCACCGCTAACTAGTCCGTCAATCAGCACAGCTAAAGCTCTTGCGGTGCCAGGGCTCACACTCAGAACGGAACGGTCAGCACAACAGAAACCACCAAATTCCACCAGGGATTGCAAACCTTGCACCTGCTAACTACCTAGAAGACCAAAGAAAAGTCTTTGACAGAGAAAAACCAAGGACCACTCCTGCCTGAAGGGCCTGGCCCCTTGGAAGCAGGCAGAGGGCAAGTTCCAGGGTGCATGCCTGGCCCCTGGCCCACGGCCTCCTGGAAAAGGCACACCACGCCGGACCCTCCGCACAGAAGCCCCTCAGGGCCCGGTGTTTCTGGCTGAAGACGCCACCACAGGCCTAGCCTTAGGCGCAGCATCTCCAGCCCCTGCCCAGGTGGGACTGAGGCCTGCCCGACGCCGTCAGGCTCCGTTCTGCTCCCCAAACCCAAAGCAGCCTTCAGACAGGCTTAAGTCGCTAACAGGCCCTATGTGCACCCAGCCATCCTTCCAAAGCCAAACCTGCTGGGACACCTGGCCCAAAACACACATCAGGACAGTAGCCTTTGCTAAGCCAAAGCACTGAGAGTGACAGCCAAGGGCCGAGCCCCTCTCAGCTGAGTCTATAACACAACGTCAAACATGGAGGACTTCTTCCCCCGGACCAGCCGACATAGGAGGCCAACCACAGCGTGCCCTAGGGACGAAAACCTACACCAAACAACCACTCCAGACAGACGGCTTGGACTCGACAACACCAGCGTGGCCCGAGGACCCTGGCAGCCCTGAGACTAGCAGGTGTGACTGGGGAGGAGGGGAGGCGGGGCCCCCTGAGAGCAGGTGGAGAATGTGCCCTCTTCAGTGGGTTTGCCACGAGGGTCCCAGGGGGGTTCAGAGAAGATCAACACTTGGCCCTCTCCCTGGGGACCCATCTGGAAAGGGTACCCCAGGCCTTCACAAAGCAGCTAGGGGCCTCCTCCCTTCGAGGCCGGAGGACCAGGCACTCCAACATGGGGCGACCAGGTGGAGGGCATGAGGTCTGCCAACAGCTCCACGGAGCCCGGGGAGAGAGACCTGGGTGCGTGCCCGCAGGCCTCCTCTGCCGGGCCTTCGCGCTGGGCTGTGCTAATTAAGGGCTGGGGGGTGGGAGAAGAACGGCACCCACACCCAGCACCCCCAGCCGGTGGAGTGCACAAAGACTCTCACACAACAAATACAAACAGAGCTGAGGTTTCTCCAGTGATGAAGATAAACAAGTCGGTTTGGTTACCTACTTTGGTTACCTACTTAAGCTGATCTGAATTCACAGTATAAGCAACACATCTAAATATAATGCTGGGCACTCCTGTCAGCGCTAGGGTTCCCAAACAAAGAAGCCAAAACAGAAACGAAAGCGGGGCTGCGACAGGGATTCTTAGTTATTATATACTAACCAGTCTGTGCGTGGCACATTTTATTTCTATAAAACTATTACAAAATATTCAAAAATACATTTTAGTAAATTTACAGCAGTTATTTCTCAATTTATTAATGCAAAAACATCCTTTGTTTTTCTCTGTACAAACTACAGGCTCCATTCTCGTGGGCTCATCACTATGTGCGCTTTTAAAAAATATTATTTTCTAATAAATTCTTTGAAGTTAAAAATAACAGAGTTCTTCCAGTTTGTCCAAAAAAAAAAAAAGTGTGTGTGTGTGTGTGTGTGTGTGTGTAACAGTCTTGACTTCCAAGAATGTGGCCAAAATGGTGATGACGGAGCAAATATTAACCCATGAAGACAGACAGGAGGTGGCTGTTACACTGGAAACTAGTTAAATTAAAATAATATATTTTCATATTTTACACTATTTCAAAAATGAAATGTAATTCAGTTAAGTATTGATCTCTCAAAAAATCTAATTTACAATTCTGTGTATAAAAATATAATTTGTGGACCCCCATGAAGCATGTTTTAGTTTACACTTGCCGAAAAGCAGGCGCGTGGCAAACGAGGAATGCGGAGTGCAGAGTTTTGCTTTCTGAAAGTCAGGGCGAGGGATATGTAGAAAAATAGACTCTGAGCAGGTCGCTTGGCCTCACAAAATAATCTTTCCCCCCTGTGAGTACAGTTCACATGATAATAATAAATTATCCAAGAAACAAACTATTTAAGGCTCTTGAAGGTCCGGTTCATATTATTTAAAACATCTATTCATACCAAACAAATAAATAGCCAGGAGAGGTGAAAAAAAATAACCAAAATAAAACAACAACCAAAAAATTCAAAAAAATATATATAAACTAAACACAACGACAAAACTTCCCGGGGTCTCTGTTTCCTTATAGTCTACTTTGGACTGTCCTACTTTATTATTATTATTAATTATTATTATAATTAAAGTCTCATCCGTGCGCTTCTCCGTGTGTCTTTCGCTGTTCTTTGCTGTCGCTCCCCCCCGCCCCGCCCCGCCCCGCCCCGCGCCCTCCCCGGCTCCCCGGCCTTCAGCTGGACTTGACCGCCATGCCCAGCGGGTGCAGGGCCTCGCCGTCCAACAGCCAGGTGCCTATTTGGTAGAGCAGCTGCGAGTACCAGTGGATGCCCACGGCACCCGGCGCGTCGGCCGCACCTGGCGCATCAGGCGCACCTGGCGCGGGCGGGGACAGGCGGCCGCCGCCCCCGCCGTCGCCGTCCCCGCCGCGGTCCGTGCGCGCGGGCGCCAGCAGGGCCAGGAGCGCGTGCGCCAGGCGGAAGGGCGCGAAGGCCCGGTGCGCCCAGCCGTGCTCCTCGATGACCGCGTAGCACGACGCCAGCACCCGGTTGATGAGGATGGTGCCCTGCGCCGTGAGCGGCGCGTACGCGCCCGTGGCCTCCTCACGCAGCGTCACGCTGTGCACGGCGGCCGGCATGAGCCGACGGTCCCCGCCGCGCTCGGCCACCACGTACACGCGCTGGCCCGGGCGCACGCGACTGGCGAAGAGCGCCCGGCGCCCCGGCGCGCCCCCCGGCGGCGGCCCCGCGCCCGACGGCGCCCCCGGCTCCCCGGCCGCCGAGTCGTTGTGCGGCGCGACGAACAGCAGGTGCGCGGCGGTGAGCAGCAAGCGCTCGCGCGGCTCCCGCGTCTCGATCACGTAGAAGACCTTCTTGGCACCATCGTCGCGGTCCAGGAAGGTGAGGAAGTCGCTGTAGAGCAGTCGGCCCTGGTCGTCGGCCGCCAGCACGCGGTCCCCGGGCCGCAGGTCTTTCACCAGCTTGGTGCCGCCGTGCTCCAGGTGCACGGTGGCCGAGCCCGGGAAGCAGCCGCCGGACTTGGCCGCTACCGAATTCTCTGCGGGGGTTGGAGAAGGGAGAGAAGGGGGGACAGGGTGGTGAGCGCCCACAGGGAGGCACAAGCGGGGCAGGGGGCGCACGCCTGCCGTCCCGCGCACCAGACTCGGGCCACGCGCAGCTCCGGGGAGAGGGTCCCCCGGCTGGCCCAGCGCAGCCCTCTCTCCCTCAGCCCCACCGTCTCGGTGACAAAATTCAGATGCAGATACATTCCTTAACGACTCTCTTAGGATTGGACTGGCAGTGACAAAGGTTGGCTGGCGTCTCCGGCGGGAGGCCGGTTACACTCCTTCCCTTCCGCCTTCCTCCCACCCCATCCCCCGGCTCAGCACACACCCAACCTCGCCCTGAATTCGCAGGGTATTTGCTCTGCACTTAGATTCCTCAGGAAGCCTCCTTGAGCTCCCTCGGGCGCCGGGGCGCACCTCCTTTCTTCCCGCCCCCGGCGCGGGGTGCGGCCCCCCTCGTGCGCCCCGCACCGGGGCTGCGCGGCGGGAGCCCCTCGCCTGCCCGCCCCCAGCGCCCAGCCCAGCAGGGGGGCCTTGGTGCCGCCCGTTGCAGGGGCTTGGGAGAGGGGCGGGAGTGAAAAATAGCTGTAGTAGTTGTAGCAACTGGACAAACATTCCAGGGAATTGGCCGAGGTGTGAAAATCCGGGGCTTGTGTGGATTTTCTAATTAAAATCCAATAAAGGGCCCAGCATTGTCATTGTGATCTCCGCAATAAATGGGAGACACTCTTGGAAGAGGGGCCACTTCCATTTCCCCCCCCCCCTTTCTCAGCCGCCCCCCCCCCATTTGCCCCGGGGCCCCCCCCCCCCCAGCCCCCCTGCGATTCACACGCGGGCTCTCCAGAAGCCCGGGCCTCACAAGCACTATTTGCACAGCCAGGCCTCTTCCAAGCACTCAAGATGTGTATTTGAATTTTAAATGGCGGGGCCTGCTCCAAGCACTGGAAGCGGCCGGGTTCTCAAGGCCCCTTGACTACCCGCTTTCCCGAGCCCTCTGTCGCTCTCTGAGGCTCACTGTCCCGAGGACAATGATCGGAGCCAGGGTGGCGAGCAGGGGGCCGCGGAGGAGGGGCGGGGAGAGCCCGGTCTTCTTTGCATTCCAATCTCCGGGATCATGCTTTTTGCAAATAGAGATCGCGAGAAAGAATCTTCCTGCTGGAATTACAGAGGGTTTTTAATCTTCTCATCGGTTTCTGCGGCATGAAGTGCGGGCCTGGCCGTCGGAGGCCCGCTGTCGCCCCCCGGAATGCGACCTGGGGCGCAGGCGAGCCTGAGTCGTCGAGTCGCACAACCCTGCTTGACACGCAACGCACCGCGCCCCGGCCCGTGTGCGCCGAATGCCAATGAGCGGCTCTCCGCGCCCTGGGGGTCTGCCCTCCCCGGGCGGAATCCTGCCGCGGGATTACCGCTGCTCACTTGCGAGAAGACCTCTAGGGACCCCCGCCAGGGGGACCCCGGGGACAGGGTTGGCCCAGGAGGGGGCCGAACGCCCCTCGAGCGCAACCGCAAGGTCCCGGGAAGGGTGCGCCCCCGGGCCTTCCGCAGGGGAGCCCCGCGAAGTGGGGGCGCCGCCTGCCCGTCCTCCCTGTCTCTGGCTACAAGCCCAGCAGCCCCCCCACCGCCCTTTCCACACCTTTTCTTTCTGTTGTGATAAGAAGCCACTATTTTCCTTCCCTATGAACTGTGTCTTGACACCTTGAAAGTGTTTTTCTACTAACACATGCTACTAAAATACAGTTTAGGAGACAAATAGGCAAAACTCGGGGGGGGGTGCGGGGAAGACACAGTTCCTCCGAAATTTCCTGTGAACTGTTCTGCTAAATGCATCAGCTTCTGTGGGGAGGTGGAGAGATCCGCATAAATAACCTCGGAGCTGGGCTATCTGGCGTGGGTACAGCGCCTTCCGCGGCATGGCTGTTCCTCGACAGCGACAGCGTGTGGCGTTGTAGGCCCAGGGAAGTCGCCAGCCCATGGATGGGCCGCCTGCAGCTGCAGACTCCCATCGGCCTCCTGGCCCTGCCTGTGGCTCGGGGCAGCCCAGCTGGCTCCTAATAAGGACGGATGCTTCTGGGCTTGCGGCCTCCAGATGCTGGAAGCGGTAACCACTGCGTTTATTACCTCCCACCAGGCCTCTCCCCAAAGGCTTAGCCAGCGAGTTAAGTTAGTTTAGTGTCCACAGACGCTCAGTGGGGAGGAGAGAGGACCAGGAGCTTACACCCTGGGCAGAACCTCCTGTGCTGGGGGGTTGAGTAGGGGCTGGCTGATTCTTAAGCCTGAAATGAGAGGAAGAATCTAGGCCAGACCTGGCTACCAGTGCACCAGGAACGTCCCCTCCCCCATCTTCCCTGTCTCCGCCACCTGCAGTGGGGGCTCCGGAAACAGGGTCGGGGGAGGCTCAGGAAGCCATATGCCCTCTGCATCTGGGCTTGGAGCACCTCGGGCCTCTGTGGCCTCAAAGGTAGGGCCAATTCCTGGCGGGCGGGACCCACCTCTGCAGGCTGTGTTCCCACACCAGAGACACGAGTTCTCACCCAATTCGCTCCCTCCCTGCCCCTCCTGCCCCTCCTGCCTCCCCCCACCTGCACACATTTGCCTCTTTCCCTTGAATCCCACTGTGGGGCGCCATGGTGACATCTCATGGGCAGATCTGGAGCTGCTAGGTGGGTCGGGGGGCTTCGTGGGCACGGGGGCTATGGAGAAGGCTGGGCCTGCCGCCTCACCTGCTTTCACGGAGCAGTGGATGTGCGCTTTGGACTCGTAGTACACCCAGTCGAAGCCAGCCTCCACGGCCAGCCGTGCCAGCATGCCGTACTTGCTCCGGTCGCGGTCTGACGTGGTGATGTCCACCGCACGGCCCTCGTAGTGCAGCGACTCCTCTGAGTGGTGGCCATCTTCGTCCCAGCCCTCGGTCACCCGCAACTTCACACCGGGCCACTGGTTCATCACCGAGATGGCCAAGGCATTCAGCTTGTCCTTACACCTCTGCGGAAAGAAGGGGGGCCCCCGCAGATGTTAGTACTGGGCCTGCCACCCATCCCTGCCCTTGCCTCGGCTGCCCGGCCCAGTCCCCGCGGATAAGCGCTCTGTGGACAAGCAGGGGGACAAGGCCTGGACGTGCACTGAGGTGCGAGGGGGGTGTGGCGTCTGCTGGAGGAACCAGTCGTCTTGCAGATGAGCTGAGGGCCTTTCTCCAAAATCTGACCGAACAGAGCCCCTACCATGGCCCGAGACGAAGATGACATCTTTTGAGACACGTAAACTTGTGTGTGTCTCAGACAGTAACTGCAGGGCCTGCCAGGGTCCCCCGGGGGAATGGCTCACTCCTCCCCTACGATGCCCTCCACTCCCCCCCATCCCTTTCCGTGGCCCCATTTCTCCACACCTGTGCAAGGCTCCACCCTTGTGCCCGGCCTAACTCCCTCACCAGGAGGCTGGAGAGAGGCCCAGGGTGCAACTTTGCAGAAATAAAGAACACAGGCGGTATGCTTCTTAAAGAGTGAAAAGCCTTGGGTTATCTCTGGACCTCCCCTCCTACCCTGTGCCTATCTGAGCCCTGGATCCAGCCAAAGGGCAAGAGGGAGGTGGGAAGCTGATAGCCAGGCGGAAGGGGCTGGAGGGGGCCGGAGTGAAAGGCAAGCAGGTGAGTTATAATTTTCAATGCGGGCCAGGCCTGACGACAAACATTCTTTATCTGGACAGCCACATTCCTTTTCTCCATAGACCTCTTTTCTCCGGCTTTTCTGTGGTCTGATTGTGTCTCTTGTTTTCCTTAAACTGTTCCCTTCCCCCCTCTTGTTTTCTTGGCCCCAGAGCAGAATGGCGTCCTGCAAGTTTGAAGAGCAAACTTAAGAGGTGGAGGGAGGGGGCGGGGCGTGAGGGGTGGGGGATGGGGAGCCAGAGAGGCCCGAGGCCTCGGAGCGCTTCAGGAGTACCCCCCACCCCACCCACGAGGAAGCTGCCTGTGCCGTGGGAGTGAAGAAACACTGAATGGGCGGGACACAGACCAGGGCGAAGTGGAACTCGGGGTTGGGGGAGCCCCTCATAATGCTCAGGTCACATTCAGAGAAGGATGCAAGAAAAAACTGAGCCATGCAAGTGTGTGTGCGTGTACTCACTCACTCCCCGGGCGTTTACAGTGATGGTGGGGTGCGGGATTCCAACGAGGGGAAATGGTGACAGGATCACCAAGGGGCATCCCCAGGAGAGAGAGACCCCGGGGGTGAGGGGCAATTTCAAGTTGACCTCCCGCAGAGGGTAGGGCTGATCTCCGTCAGGCCGCGCATGCTCGGCTTTGGAACCTGGTGAGCGGGGTGGAGGGAAGACCCGGTCGAGGATCCTAATAGCAGCTTGGGGACTGTTTTCCTAGCGAGCCGGCGGGGAGCTCTTGCAAGTACTGCTGTCCGCGCTTTGGCTTTGCGGGGAGGTGAGGATTGCGCAACAGGAAAAGTCCTGTGTGTTGGACAGCAATAAAACCAGTAATATGGTTGTAGAGTTAAACGTACAAGAAATGGGGGGGGGGTAGGGGGCTTGGGGGCGGCCCTGCTAACCGGTCAGCGCTGACAAGGTTTCTGGGCCTGCCAGCAATTTTCTTTAATAATAATAATAATAATAATAATAAAAGTCGGAAGGGCAGAGTTTGAGTGAGGTCATCGTGAGGACTGAACGCGTCTTACATGAAAATCAATCAGTAAACCAGGGTCAGTTTAGAGCCGGGCTGGGAGGCCGGCTGCGCAGGCGCACACCGCCGACACGCACACGCACACAGCCCGCATCCCGAGCCCCGCGCCACCTCGGCTCCCTCCTTTTGGGGGTCACACGAAGCTTTCACAGCTTCCCACGGGGCTGCTGGCGAGCGGCGGGCGGGATGGAGAGGCCACGTACCAGCCCCGGCGCCCGGAGCTGCGCCACTTGGGCACGAGGTGGGGGGCCCCAGGCGGGGAGCCCCAGGCCGAGCCAGGCCCGAGCGGCGCCCCGCTCCCCGCGCGCCCTCCCCCGGCTCCCCCAGGCGTGGCGCGGCCTCGGCCCGTGTCTGCAGGACGCCGTGCGCCCGGCGGGCCGGAGAGGCGCAGGCCAAGCCGGGAAGCCCAGGCCGCTTAGCGATTCACTGGGTCGTGTGCCGCGAATCAAGCCCGGCTCGGTGCAGCCACCGTAAAGCCCCGCGGGGCCGCCGGGCCGGGCTTTGTGTCGGCGGAGGCCAAGGTGCTCCCCGCGCCTGAGCCCCCGCCTCCTCCGCGGTCTTCGCAGCCGCCCGGTGCCCAGAAGCCCGAGCACGACTGTCACCGCCAACGGCCGCCTGGCTTTCCCAGTGCGGGGGAGGGGTGTCCCAACTTCAAAAGAGAACCCCCCAGCCCCCACACACCTGTCTCCACCCCCTCCCCCCACTCCGGGAAAACAGACCCCTCCTATCCAAACAGGAACACCCTCCTCAAACCCACACCTGAGCGCCGGGGCCGGGCCGCCACGCACCCAGAAATCTACTCGGCGTGGCGTCCCCGGCCGTCCCTCCTGCGGCCCTTAGGCCCTGTCCCCGCGGCCGCCTCCTGCCCCCGGAGTCCCCCGGCCGCCGCACCCGCGCCTGGCACCCGCGCCCGCGGGCCGAGCGCGTCTGTCTGCGCTCCCCCCTCTCCGAGTTAATATTAACCAGGAGCTCCTGCGTTCCAGAACTGCTCTGAAAGTTCCACCGGGGACGGTCTTGCCATGGTTGAGGGACTTGGGCGGCAGTCACATTAGAGGGACAGGGACATGCAGAGACGCGGAGGGACGGCCAGCCCGGGAGGAGGGACGCGCGCCTGAGAACAGAGTCTAGGTGGTGGTTTAAACGGGGCCGGCGGGTGAGCAGGTCCCCGAGGAGCGCTAACCTCCTGTGGCCGGGGGGGCGTTCCCCGCTGCACCCCTTCACCCCCGGGCCCTCCCCAGCGGTCCTGCGCCCGCGCCCCGACTCTTCCAGGCCGGGAAGCAGGACGGGCCGGAGAGGATGACCCGCAGGGCGCCTGCCAGCGCGCCCCGCCAGCCGCCGCGTTTTCAGGGGACGTTTGCGGGGTGCGTGATTCAGTCCTGGCCTGGCTCTGCCCACCCCACCCCCACGGTGGCTGCCCCTCCCCCGTCCTTTTGTGCTGCGAACGGGAATGGCCGCTGCCTAAGGAAAAAAAAGTATTTGTTTTCGTTTCGTTCGTCTGAGGGAAGCTGACAGAAGGTCAGAAGTTCAGAGGCTGGCAGCGCGCGGCGGCGAGAGTGGCCGGCGCGGGGCCGCCTGGCCGTGGGTCCCCGCGGGCGGCCGGAAGAGGGGCCGGGGCCGGGCGTCGGCGCGGGCGCCGGGCCCGAGGGCCCGGGAAGGCGGCGGAGCCCGCGCCGCGCCCCCGCCGACCCCGACCGGCCCGGCCGTCGGAGCCCCGGCCGCGGGGACCGCTCAGCCCGGAGGAAGGGGCGCCGGGGGCGGCCGCCGGGGGGCGCGGCTCTGCAACCTGCGGCGGGCCCCGGGGGCCCCTCTCCCCGTCGGCCCCGCGCGCACGCCGACCCCGCGGGCTCCGGGACCTCCGCCGTCCCCCTCCCGCCCCGCCGCCTCCCCTGGCCTCGCCTCCCTCTTCCCCGGTTCCGAGGGACCCCGGGAAGGCCGCCTCCCTCCCGCGGGGAGCGAGGTGACCCAGGTCGGAGAAGTCCCCGCAGCCGGCCGCGCCCCCCGCGCCCCGCGGCCTGCGCGGGGTTCATTGTGGCTCGCGCCGCTCTGGGGCTCAGGCGCGCGTCCACACTCGCGGTCCGGATTTAAGGTGGTCGCGAGCAGATGCCAGCGCGGGGCGGGGGGATAAGGACCCTCTCCTTGGCTCCCTCCGGCCGCCTCCGTCAGCTCCGGCTGCCCCTCTCCTTCCTCCCTCCGGCCTTGCGGCCCGCACCGGGCTGGGGAGCGAGCGGCCGGAGGGGGCTCTCCTCCCCGCCCTCCCCGCCCTCCCTCCCCTGTACTTGCGCCCCACCGCCGCTGCTCCGTCAGCTGTGGTGCGCTCCTAGCCCGAAAGGTAGGACTTGGATATTTTAATAGGGCAATAAAAAGGATGTTGACCTATATTTGCCAGGAAGTCCATTTCTAGCTCAGTTATACGTGCCTGGAGTTTCAGAAAGTCTGCCGTTGGCGGGGAGACTGGCGGCCAGAACTCTCAGGCAGAGGTGGGGAGGGAGGGGGGCGCGTGTTCGGCTCTGGCTTTGCGTTCTAGCCCCCTCCCGCTAATACCTAGTCGCTCCTCATTCCTGTGCCTGCAGGTTGACCGGAGTGATGCAATGCCAGGAAGTTCTAAGTCCCTCCCCTCAAGGACCGCGGGCCGGGAGAATGGCAACGCATCCTTAAAGAAATATCAATACATTCACACTCTGCTGGGCACCACTGCCCGGGGTGCAGTGGAGCTGTGCGAGGCACTCAGGGACCAGGCGGCGCCTCGGAGCCCCTGCCTTTTGTCAGCCCTGCCTCCTGGCTTTTCCCACTGAGCGTCTTTGGTGGGGGGCAGCGGGGTGGGGGTGGTCGTGGGAAAGAAGAGCACAGTGGAGAGGGGAACGTGCAAGCTCCCCTGTCTCATGCCCAAGGCTTGCATTTGTACAGTGACCTGGAAGCCACTTTATGTTTATGGGGGGATTTCTGCCCCCCTCCATTTCCATTCCCAACTCGGGAGGGGCAGATGCCCCCAGAGTGAAGGTCTCCCCAAGTTGCAAGCCAGAGCTGGGGCAGGATGGGAAGGCCATCCCAGCAGGACAGAGCACATCAGGGCCATGGGTGGACCACACCTGCCATCCTGACCCCCCACCCCCACCCGAAACTTCTCCGGCTGGACCCCTCACCTCCAGTCCCCTTGGAGAAGAGGAAGGGATGGTAGGCAGGCAGGTGGGTGGGGAGGGAGAGGGTGAAGTCGCCTTGCTATCTGCCTGAAGAGCAAACAGACTCAGTCTGGAGTGGCTGGTTACACACACAGCCCCCGTGAAAGCAGCACATTCCACGCCGCGGCGCTGGGTTTCTACCTGAGTCATCAGCCGGTCTGCTCCCGTGTTTTCTTCATCCTTAAATATGATGTCGGGGTTGTAATTGGGGGTGAGTTCCTTAAATCGCTCGGAGTTTCTTGAGATCTTCCCTTCGTATCTTCCACTGGCCCCTAGGGTCTTCTCAGCCACGTTGGGGATAAACTGCTTGTAGGCTAAAGGGGTCAGCTTTTTGGGGTGTCGCCTCTTCCCAAATCCCCTGCCTGGTCCGCACGCCAGCCCCGAGCACATCAGCAGTGCAGAGACGAGCACCACCAGCACACATCTCGCCAGCAGCCGCATCTCGTCCGCGGAGCCCAGTGCCTTCCACGCTGTCCCCGTGCGGGTCTGTGTGCGCGAGTGCGAGTGTGTGTGCCTTTGCGCTCGGGCTTGCGCTCTCCCTTCCTCGCTCGGCTTGCTGCTGGCTCCCTCGCTCTCTGCCTGGCTCTTTCTCTTCCTATATAACCTCGCCCGCTGCTGCAGCGGGAGACTGGCCCCCGATCCCCACCCAGACGGGGGCTGGAACGGCAGGCTGCTGGTCGCTGATAACGGAACACATCGGAGTTGGGGCTGGAGACAGCAATCAAAAGACAAAAAGAGTCTGATTTTAAATGGTAGCAAGCCTGGAGAGCTTGCGAGACAGGCTGCCCTCGGTGCTATATTATAGCTGGCAGGAGCGTATCTGATTGGCCAAAGCAGCGCAAGCTTGTCTTCTGATGTTTAACCCTAAAAAAGACTAAATTTTTTTTTCTGTTGCTGCAGTTGCTTTATTTTCACCTGAAGCCTTTGAGTTAAAAAAAAAAAAAATCTTTCCTGAGACAAAGGTGGGCGGGAGGGAGGAGGCACGCTCCTTAGGATAACACCAGTTACCCCTGCTTTGTGCAGAGCGCAGTGTTCCCCCTTCCCTTTCTCCAGAATGGTAGGTGCTTCAGTTAAAACCAACTTAAGTTTTAAAGGACAGTCTAGACCCCCCCCCACCCAAGCTTCGGTCATCAAACAAATATTCTCTCAAATGTTGGAGGGGCAAAGCTGCCCAGGTCCTATTTAAATGTTTTGTTTTTGTTTTTTTTTTTTCCAGAGACTTTATCATGCAGGCCAGGTCTCCCTGCATTTTAAAGACAGAGGGTCTGTGCCTCCTCCTGAATATTCAACATCCTTGGATGCTGGTAATTCTCACTGACCACAACTTAAAGCATTGCTATTTGAAGTGCTTTGAGCGCCTTAGAAAAATATGAAAATGCTGCTGCTCCTTTATTGTGTTTCGGCTAATGCATTATTTTTAACCCTCTGCAAATGGGAGGCAGGCATGCTCAGGAGCTGGTACAGAGTGGCCTGCAGGACTGTCGGGCTGGCTGGGCTAAGCGTGTCTGGGTGCTGCACCCCAGCTCAGAGAAGGGAGCCGGTGCCGGGCCTGCGTGGTGGGCGGAGGCCCATTGTGCCTGGGGGCAGTGGTGAGTGGGCAAGGCTGTGCACACACCACCCCCACTGATCAATCGATCGGAGCAAAGTGCAGGCCAGGGATGAGCTGAATGTGGAATTCAGGCTCCTTCCACATTGGGCCTGGCTGGCTTTCCAGGGGGCTCTGCAAGCCAGCCCTCAGGGTCCCGGGGGTCGCAGCCCAGGATGGGGCAGCGTCCTGGGGGGGAGCCTTGTTCTGGTCACGGAGGGCACAGTGCTCAGAGCCGGCAATACAGGAGTCCCCAATCCCTGCACTTCTTTCAGGAAAAAAGAAAACCCAAAGTCCTATTTAAGCCAGAAAAATAAAACCTGAAATCCCCCATTTTGCAGAACACACCCTCCCCTCTCACTCCCACCCCCATCTCACTCATTTATAAGAATCACTCTAGAAAAAAGCAAGGGAGGGAGGGCTCTTGGCGGAGGATGAAGTGCCGGCCCTGGAGTGTCCTCTGTGAAGTTGAAGGTCTCCCTGGGCCCCAGCCCAGCCGGGGAGGTGGGAGAGGCCAGGGCCAAGGCTTGGCCCTCAAAACAATGGGATGTCCCCAGCAGTCCAGGCAGGCCTCTGTGCAGATGACTTTGGGGGGGGGGGCGCTCAGGGAGGGGAGCACCTTGAGAGTCACCTAGCTGGGCCTTGAAGAGGCTGAGCGATATCGGGGCTCAGCCTGTCGGCCCCCAGAGGTTGATCCAAGCTCTGCCCCTGCCCCCCATCCTATGGTTGTGAAGAATCAATATTCTCAGGGGAACGCCCCCTCTGGGCAAGGTGGGAAAGCAGCACCCAGTTCTATCAAGGCCTGCTGGGGAAGGACGGTCTCCATTAGGCTGATAAAGGGCCAGACCCCTTGCCCAGGCTGTGAGAGTCTGTGTGTCTGTGCTCCCAGTGAAGACGGACACGGAGGGGACACCCACCTTGTGCCAGCGCTGGGCGGTGCGGGCCTTGAGAAGCCACGGGGCCCTGGGGACACTCCAGCCTTCCCGGCTCCCTCCCCCCTCCTTTTCCCTCCGGCGTCTCCCTTGCAGCCCGGGCACAGGAGAAAGGGGGCCCCAGCACCGGGTCATGACCCCATGCCCAAGGCCCAGGATGCTGCGTGGAGCACTGGGCCAGCTTGATGGAGCGCGCCCAGGACACGTGATTCCCGAAGGTGCAGGGATCCGGGCCCCGCCACTCCCCCGCGCACTGCTTGCGCCTCGGAGGCCCAAGCCTGAGCGGCAGAGAGCGGCAGCCTGGGGGGAACCAGGCGCGGAGGGCTGCCTCTGGGCAGGGAGCAGGAAGGGCTCACTCCTTGGCCCTCACTCGGGATGACCAGGGGGTCCCCAGGCCTGCTGGCCTCCTCACCCCAGGATGCCCCTCCATCTCGCCGCCAGCCCAGGACACCCCAGAGCCTGCCAGGGGCTGCCTGCCCTAGGACGGCCCGTCCTCCAGAATGAAGTAAGCGTGGACCTTGATATAACCCCTGATGCCTTATTTCCCAGCATTTGCTCCCTGTTGTGGGTTGGGGGGAAAAATCTGGACAAAACTCAATTACAGTTTGCATTTATTGCCTAGAAGCAAGGGCGCCGGTGAGCCCCCAACTTCCCCTTCCGTTCATCCTGCCCCCTCCCCACTTCCCAGACACCAGACACTGCTGTCCTCCACCTCCAGACACCAGATGGCTCCCTCTCTTTGCCTTTCCCCCTCCAGATGATTCGGACCCCTCCCCACGCAGGTCAGAGGTTCCAAACCCCAGCCTCTGCCTGACCTGGCCAGACATCCCAGATACTCAGGATCCGTTTCTCATTCATCTGGGCTCTGCCCTTCTTTCTGGTGGTCATCTGCAACCATCCCTCCACTCCTCCGCCCACCTTTCTGTCCCTCCCTCCTTCCCTCCCCTCCCCCCTCCATCCGCCCAGCCCTCTACCCCTCACCAGCATCCCTGCTGAGGACAGGTGGCTGCCTGTCTTCTGCCCCCACCCCCCAGGAGGCGCCTCCCGGGCCCGCCCCCGCCTCCCCACCGGCCCCCGCCGCTAGATGGCCTCCTCACTCTGCCTTCAGTCTGGCTCAGCCAGTTTGGGGAATCCTGCAGACTAGACTGGGAGGCCCCTGGAAGGGGTCTAGCCAACTTGGCCCATCCCCCTCCTCACCCCCCCCAGTGTCCGTGACCCCCTCATTTCCCTCTCCTCGAATCAGTACCCATAGGCCCTGCAGCTGGAGGTCGGGCCTCCCCAGGAAGCCCTCACCTGCCACCCTTCTCCCGGGCTCCCACTTACCTGGGGTAGGGCTATAATCTTAAATTTCCTCTTCTCGTACCCCTTGCCCTTTGATGTCCCTTCCCCATGGGACTTCTGCTCAGTCTCTCTCTATTGCATCTCACAGTTCCCGTTTGTGATGTTGTCCCATCTTTGGCCAACTGAATTTCTGTTGCTCCAGCCAGGGCCTCCCTCTGAGTTTTGGAGGCATGCAGCCTTCCAGCCCTGCTCTCCTAACCCCATGGCCCTTGCCCAGTCCCTAGACCTGGGAGATTTGAGTCTCCAGCTTCCTGGCCCAGGAAGGGCCCCACGGCTCCTGACTAGAGTCCGCACGTGGGGGACACAGCAGCTCTCCTGTCTGTGCCGAGACCGCCCGGCAGGAGCCTGGACCCACGCTGGCCTCCCTCCGTGGCCCCATCACACAGTAGCGGCCGTGGTGGGAGCCGCAGGGAGGGAGGCCACCCACACCCGTGAGACCTGCGCGAGGGGCCGGCTGGGCGCCGGTTGCCGCGGGGGCTGGTGCCTGCAGCGCGACGTTTCTCAGCAGAGTGGAGCGGGGCAGACAGAGGGCACTGCAAGGGGACAGGCTGGGCGCCCCCAGCCACGCTCCGCGCCGTGCCGGGGTAGGACCTGGCGTCCCCCTGGCTTCAGTCAGTCTCTCGAGCAGGGGCGCAGAGGACGTCCCCGGGCCCCTTCCGTCCCTACAGCCTATGATCCCAGCCCCGGTCCCGGCCAGTTTCGCTCAGCAAGCTGCGGAGCACCAGCGTGCCCACGATCTGCCCACCCCGAGGGGGACGTGCATGTGCGCAGGAGTGGGGACCTTCCCGTGGACTTTCCTCCATTGCACGAATCCCCTGGGCGGCAGTGAGCAGGCCCCTCCCCCAGGACTCACACAGCCCGTGTCGCACGTGCTCACACGGCACGCCCTGACATGGGGGCTCGTGCAGGAGGACGCCGACACCCCGAAGGGCCGCACAGCCAGCTGCTGAGACGGAAAGCCACGTGGCATCCAGAGAACGTGTGAAGGCAGGCGCACTCAGCCTGAAATGCGCTGCTTTCTGAGGTGTGATGTCCCCTCCCCAGACCATCCTCTACCCTGTGGGGTCCCTTACCTTCCTTCTGAGCAGTGGGTGCTTCTCCCGAGGTCTAAATGAGGCCTCAGGCATGAGCGGTCCTTCTGGTTTCAGAGTGGTTTCATGGCCACTACCCGGGAGCCCCAGCCCACCAGCGTGAGCGGGACCGGAGGTGCCCAGGAAGTCAGGGGTCCTTCACCGGCCTGGGCCTGGTGGTTCTGATCCCAACTCTGGTGCAATCTCCCCTGTCCCAGAGCTATCTTGGACCCCTACCACGAGGCGGTCATTCCTTAGATCTCTGGACCTCGTTAAGACACCGATGCCCCTGGAAAAGTGAATCCAGTGAACTCTCGCTGCAAGCTAGGGTCACCTGGGGAACCTTCCACAGCAAAAGATAAACCCAGCGCTCACTGGCTGGCCGCACCTTGCACCGTCCAGAGCTCCTGCTTTGCTGACTTCCCTGATGGGATTCCAGAAACCCCTGGAGGTGGGAGCCAGGGGAGGAGGCCTGGATGTGGAGGGTCCCCATCCTCGGGACACCCCGTCCTCCTGGAGTGCCTTCCATGTCTGTACCCCACCTGTCCCCCTGTCCCGGCAACCCCTGGTGAGCAGCTACAGAGCTTCCCATGCCTGGGGCTGAAGAGTGGCTTGTAGAGAGTTTCTGATTCTTTCTAGAGAGCGGGTGTGGGGGATGGTGAGGGGTGAGTGTGTGTGAGTGTGTACATGTGAGTGCAAGAGTGTGCACGTGAGAGTGTGCATGAGTGAGGGACATGAGTGTGCACATGTGAGGGACAATGTGAGTGTGCACGTCCCAGTGTGCCCATGTGTGAGAGAGGACTTGAGTGTGCATGTGCAAGTGTGTACTGTATGCATGTGTGAGTGTGCACATGTGTGAGAGATGGTGTGAGTGTGTGCATGTGTGAGAGAAGACGTGAGTGTGCAGGTGTTAGTGTGTGTGTGTGTGTGAGGGATGACGTGAGTGTGCATTGTGAGAGTGTGCATGTGAGTGTGCATGCGTGAGTCTGTGCATGTGTGAGGGACGACGTTAGTGTGCAGGTATGAGTGTGTGCATATGTGAGAGACGACGTGAGTGTGCATGTGTGAGTGTGCACATGTGTGAGAGATGGTGTGAGTGTGTGCATGTGTGAGAGAAGACGTGAGTGTGCATTGTGAGAGTGTGCATGTGAGTGTGCATGCGTGAGTCTGTGCATGTGTGAAGGACGACATGAGTGTGCAGGTATGAGTGTGTGCACGTGTGAGGGATGACATGAGTGTGCAGGTGTGAGTGTGTGCATGTGTGAGAGAAGACGTGAGTGTGCATTGTGAGAGTGTGCATGTGAGTGTGCATGCGTGAGTCTGGGCATGTGTGAGGGATGACGTGAGTGTGCAGGTGTGAGTGTGTGCACGTGTGAGGGACGACGTGAGTGTGCAGGTGTGAGTGTGTGCACGTGTGAGGGACGACGTGAGTGTGCAGGTGTGAGACACGACTGCTGGGTCCTCGGAGAAGTGAGTGCACAGAACTGGGAGCCAGGAAGCGGGGCTGGCTGACTTCTCACCGGACAGCTTGGAGGTGGGTTTGGAGCAGGACCCCCAGCCTCACTGGGCCCTGCCTCGGGGGTGGGGACTCTGGAAGAGAGGGTCCACGTCCCCAAGGGGCTCCTGTCCGGGGGTGACGACTGGAGGCTGTTTTCGCCTGCTGCCTGCTTTCACCTGTGCGGGGAGAGCCCCGGTCTCTGGCTCACTCTGCCGCTCTGAAGGGGGTGCGAGGTCCTTCTAGGCGGCAGCACAGTGCTTACGTCATCTGGGCAACTTCTGTCCAGGCACTTTCCTTAAAAAAAGAGAAAGGGACGCACCGTTGCCATACGCAGGAGCACAGAGCCGTTCCTCCCGAGCTCAGCAGGCAGGGCTGCGGTGTTCGCCCTCGGCTCCACGGAGTGTCCGTCACGAAGACTCCTCCTGTGTCCCCAGCCGCCCACCTCCGTGCCCTCCCACTGAGCCAGTCACCTGAGACTCCTGAACTAAATGATGCCTCGGGTCCTCCAGCCCTCCTCCCCACAACGGTCTTAGCCCCAGAAGAATCAGGGGAGCTCACCCAGCTGTCTCTTTATAGCGGGGAAACCGAGAACCAAATCCACCTGCCCCTGCTCTGAGTGCTCCTTGTCCCCTCGGCGTGACCAGCTGGTGCCTCCAGCCCACGGTGGTGATGAGGCTCCACGGCAGGAGCCGCTGGGCTGCCCAGGGGCCTTTCAGCTCGGTTGGGCCCTTGCTCTTGCGCCAGCCAAGCATGGATGTGGAGAGGCCTCTGGGGACCCTCTGGGCCAGCCCCTGAGACAGACCAGGCAGCCTCACCCAGGGCAGACAGGGTGGCTGTACCCCGTACCCTCCTCCCGAGCCCCAACCCTTCTTTGCTGTCTTGAAGGGGGGCAGTGACGCTTGCCCCTACTGTGCACAAGTCCAGGGCCAGAATCGGGAGGCGGGGGCGGGCAGGGGCAGCTGTGTCGGGAGGGCGTGGGGAGAAGGACGCGCTGAGGACACACTGAGGATGTGCACACACATCTGGACTTCGCCACCTTAGCGCGCCGCCAGAACCTTACTATTTCAGCGGGCCTCTTTCTTGTGCTTCTCACGTAATGCTAATATTTGGGAGGTGTTTAGTAAGATTGCTGGTGGCACGTCCTCGTTTCCTGCTCCGCGGTTGGGGCATGGATTTCCCGAGGGGGACAGAAGCCTCATTGCGGCGGGCGCAGTGCGGGGCGCCGCGGGGGCTGTGTCCGTGCAGACCACGGAGCCGCAGGGCCGCGGGGAGACTGCGGAACGCTTGCTCGGACAAAGGAGCAGGGCTTTCTGCGGGACGGGCGCGAACGTTCAGCCGTGGAAGGCGGCACGGGCGTCTGGCTCGACTCGGTGTGTCTGAGCACCTCACCAACGAGCTGCCCTTGGTGAGAAGTTAAATCTGCCATGTACCTTCGGGTAGGAGTACTATTTGTTTATTCAGGGTGTATTTTAATTGTCCCTGGATGAAATCCAGTTAATCAATGCAAACAACCCTCGGAAGCAGGTGCCGATGGGCAGGCGGGGAGGCCGAGGCACAGGGAAGCGCATCTCCCGCCCGAAATCGCATGTCTGACCCACGGCAGGGCCTTGAGTCAAACACGGATAGTCTGGCCCGAGAGCTCGCCCGGGAACGTCTTCACTGGTGGTACCATTCCTGACGTTTCTCCGTCGTGCTCCGTGTTGTTCTGTTTGGTGGCAGGCAGCCCCATCCTTGAGGACACAACGTGGGGGCCGTGGCCTGCACACCTGGAAGGACTGGATGACCTGGGAGGTGATGCACCGCTCAGGGCCAAACTTTTGGGAGGGGCAGGAAGCAGCTGTCCCGAGGCCGGGCAGATGGATGTGGGGGCAGGACTGGCTTCTTTCGTCCTGCTCTGAACCTCAGCTGCAGGGACAGCTCAAGCTGGGACAGCTTGGTCCCACTGGATGGCAGGACTGAAACCAGAAGGCTGGTTTGCAGATGAGAAAGTGGAAGCTCAAAGTGGAGACCTCAGCCCCTACTTGCAGGGCCACTGGGGGTAATGGACATCAGGTTCTTGGGCTGTAGTAAGCGATGCACAACTCTGGGGAGGTACTGCTTCGCTACAAATCTCCTCTGAGTCCATTCCTCCACCAGGCGCTTGCAGAAGGTGTGACAGAAAAGCATCAGAGGGTGGCCCTGCCCTGGAGGCATGCACAGCGTCCAGCACACACGTACAGCAGGTGACCATGCCCCAAGTCACCGAGCAGTGAGTGGTCAGCAGGGACCATGCTGGCCTCCATCTCCAAGCTCCAAGTTTGCACTTCCGAGTTCTGCAAGGCTGTGTTTCTAAGCTAACTGTGGTATCAGCCCCCACACCGTGGACATACATAGACTTGGGTTTCAGGTTAGGGGTGCTCAAGGACACAGTTTTTATGAATCCTCGAATTACTGATTTCTTAGTTTACTGTGGAAAGGAGGACAGTGCAGCTTGAAAGAAACCTTTCAACAAGAACAGTCGTTCCCTGGCTGGTCTCCGAGTGTGAAGTGTCTGTTTTAGGACTTGGGGACCTGCACAGCGGAAGCCTGGAGGGGGTCACTGCTGCTCAGAGGTGACAGAGATTTTTAGACGACGTCACCTAGATTGTCACTCAGTATTCTTTGCATCACGTGACAGTGCGTGAGTCTCCAGGGCCTTGGATGGGCTCCACTGGGAGCGCACACCCCCAGCTTTTCACATGCTGCCTGTCTCCGAATGAAGAACACGGGTGGGCAGGTACCCTGACCATCGCTGCGGACGTGCTGCTCCTTCATTTTATCATGCTAGGTCGCTGCTTTTGCTGACTTCAGTTTTATTTTGCAAACAGGTGATTGTCTCCAATAGCCTTTTTGATATGCACAGCAGGGAGACAACATGATTTCTCCAAAGCTGAGTCCAGCCTCGGGTCTTCGGTCCTCCAGGGGCAGTGTCCCCTCCTCTCAGAGGACGGATCGACTGCAAGTCTCACTGACGGCTCGACGCCTCTGGGCCTTCGAATGTGTTTGCTTCAGCGCCATCGCGCTCTCTGGGGTTGGATTCCCGCTCAGCCTGTGCGCAATTCCCCGCACACCGAGCCTTCAAATGCAGGGATGCGCTCTCGGTCTGGAGGCTGGGGCGTGACATCGAGGTGACATCGGGTGTGGGCAGGGCCAACTCCGTCTGCAGGATCCAGCTCTTCGGCGCTAGCGGCTGCGCTCTCTCTTCTCCCTGTGTGTGCGCTCCCGCCTCTCGCTGGAAGGACACTGGTCCGATCGGGGTAAGGGCCGGGGGGACCTCCCCTCACATCTGCAGAGACCCCAATTCCAAATACGGCCCCAAGGGTGAGGATGTGGACATGCGTTTGGGGGCCACAGTTTGATCCAGTCGGCGTGGTTGGTGCGCTCGTTCTTCGGGAGGAGGGCGCGCTCCCGGCAGCCCCACAGGGGAGCCCCGTGGTCGGGACAACCCGGGGCAGAGCTGGGCTCCGGCTGGGGTGGGAGGTGGCTGTGAGGGCCCTGCAGCGTCGCTCCTATTGCTGCATCGTGCTGGCACGTGTCTGAGGAAGCGGGGTCAGATTTACTGGTATCTTGGTGCCAAGAGAGCGCTCAACCTCGAGTCCACGGTGGTACGCAGTGGCCTCCCCTGCGGCCTCGTTGGAGGCCACGGCAGCCCTGCGTGGGGGTGAGGCGCAGAACCCGTTTCTGCTAACTGAGAACATCTGAACAGGGCTTTCGTGTTTCGCACTGAGCCCTCGGAGGTGCAGCACCCCCGACCCGTGAGCGGGGCGCCGCCAAGCTCCTGCCGCACCCGGTGCTTCCGCGTCACCCACCAGCTTTGAACCGCGTCGTGAGCAGCTGGGCTTTGTCAGCATGTATCTTGTGCGTCCCTCGGCAAGATGTCCTAAGGTATCAAGAAGGCCTGACAGGTGATTTCCGGGGTCTGGGAGTGCTCAAACATGTTTCCATAGAAATTAGTGATAAATTACTCCTTGGTTTTATACCGTTTCGGCTAAGGACGGGTTTCATGGGAGTGCTCTACTTTTGGATAGCGGGGGGACCCTACATTTGTCAGTGGAAAGACGTGTCTTCTCAATCAGCCAGCTAGACTGCCGGTGAGCCGTGTGGCGCACCTTAGTGCTTGCTCCTTGAAAAGTGACCGAACTGGGGGCGCCTGGGTGGCTCAGTCGTTAAGCGTCTGCCTTCGGCTCAGGTCATGGTCCCGGGGTCCTGGGATCGAGCCCTGCATCGGGCTCCCTGCTCCGCGGGAAGCCTGCTTCTCCCTCTCCCACTCCCCTGCTTGTGTTCCCCCTCTCTCTCTTTCTGACAAGTTAATAAATAAAATCTTAGAAAAAAAAGTAACCCAACTGAATGAGCCAGCAAACTGCAGCAGAAGTGTCAAATATCGAGTTCAGGTCTTGGTGGTGTCTCGCTAGGAGCAGGCGCAGGGCCTCAGAGCGCAGCTGTGGGCTGTCATTTCAACAGGGCTCGTTTCGGGAGCCGGTGGGTGGGCGCCGGCTCTGGATCCTCCTTGATGCCCACCCTTTGTGTGGCCTTGGGGAAACCTTTGAACTTCTCGGAACGTGTTTCCACACGTGTGAGAGGGATGGACGTTCTGCTGGCCCTGCGGTCGGTGTCGCGGGGGTCGGGTGACAGGCGCGAGCTGCCGACATAGCAGCGCCCGGGGCCCCGCATGTGCTCACGCCTGACCAGAGCGGTTTCCTCTGTAGACTGACCCAAGTTGCTGCTAGATGCTTCTTTGGGACTTGCCACTCTCACCGGCACAAACGTGCTTCATAAGGCCCAAGGCGATTGGGTGTAAAATAATTACACTGTTTTTAAGCCGAGGGGGTCTGAAGTGGGTCCCTTCTTTTGTCTGACAAGAAGGACATCCAATCAAACTGAGTTAATTTAAATAACCTCACTTCCCTTGGCGGCTCCATCCCCTGGCCTCTTTCAAACAGCAAAAGGGAGAAGCGCGGTGCAGTCCATCACGTGGGGACCCCTAACGGGACGGGACCCCTTACTCTTAAAGACAACTTCTCACGCTGCTTTGTTCGGCCTGGCAGCTCCCCACTGCTACAGCCCGGCTCTGCACGCGGAGGGATGTCTGTCCCTCCGACGGCCTAGAGGGTCGCATCACTACTGACGACGCGTGTTCAGAGCGCACTGCATCCTGGCAGTAACGCGCTGAGCTAGAGGCAGAGCACAGGCCATTACCTCCAGCTGACAAGCGAGGAAATTGAGGTCGAAGGAGAGATTAGGTGACCCTGCCCAGAATTGCTTGGGTGAGTCTCCGACTCTGAGCCCATTGTTCTCGCCGTGCTCCCCCTTCCAGCTCAGGAGAGGCGTGTGTTTGCACACGGTCACTTTGGACTGGACTCTTTTGACCTTCAAGCGTCAGCTGCAGGAGTGTTTTGGGGGCCAGGCCTTGCACCGCGCTCAAAACAGTTTCCTTTTCCGTGTGAAGAACATTCCTTTGGTTTCTGCTCTGACTCATCCCCACGGGCTCTGGGATGTTCCTGCCGGCACTTCATCCACGGAGGAGGGAGACTCCTAATTGGTGTCTTCCCCTGAGAGTGCTCAATGCTGTTTGTTTCCACGGCCGGCCGGGGAGGCAGGGGAGGCCCGGAGGAGGCTGGGCAGGGTGGGGGGCGGGATGCCAAGAGAAACCCAAAGGTATGAGACCAAGTCAAACTCAACACTTCTCCTCCAGGCCTTTTCAGTGTGAGGATGGCTTACCCCAAAGTACACAAACCAACAGACTGAATCCCAGCTCTGTGTTTGAGCAGCGCGCACACAAAGCCTGCCCTCCGGAGTCCTCCCTCTGGCCCCGTCCCGCCATGGTAACCGCTGAATTCACTGGGCCATGGGAGCAGGCCAAGTATGTGCTCGATTGTCCTGGATTCTCTTGTTTCTTTCCGTCAGCGGATGGATTTGGATGTTGTGTACGTGTGTTCTTTCTTAGCCTGATGTATTTATGCCCTAGTTTTGTTGTGCTTTGTTTGGTGGAGGAGGGATGGGGTGGGAGGCAGTGGTGTGGCCGGGAGACATTTTGTATCAGATTGGTCAAGAAAGCTCATCTTCAGTTCTTAAAATGCCACCACCGAAAGGCTGGTAGAGCCAACCCTCTCCAAGACGCACGCGTCAGTGGACTTGGAAGCAGTTGTAAACCTGCCTGCCTATGTGATCACATGGCATTTCGACTCCGCCATGGGCGAGGAAGCTGGTGTCGAGGCTCCGGCTTCGGTAGGCGATCGTTGTGTGCGGGAGGCAGGAACGCGTGCACTTGGACGCATCCGACGAGGCGTGGCAACGGCTCTGAACTGCTTAGTCACACACCACTTCCCACCAATTTACTGTGTGTTTACATGAGGACTGTATTTTTACAATCCCCTGTTAAAAGAGCACATGACCGATTCCCGTGTGGGAGAGCTATGGCAGGTACGGCGTAATTTCATCTGATGGAAGGAGGAGAGCAAGTGTAGAACCTTCCAGGGATGAGCCAGGGGGGCCCCGGGTGACTGCATCGACCCGCACCCAGGGCGGCCCTTGGGTCCCAACGGTCTCCGTGCCCGCCTAACGTCGGGGGCTCTGTCCCTGTAACAAGTACTGCAGCTATGCCCAAATCCGCTGTATTGTGACAACTAATCCATCGGCCACCTTTCTTTGTAGACATAATCAATTCTAATCAGTAATTGCTTTTGGGCAATAGTTCAATTCTGCTGTCACCTCCTGGCTTCTAGCACCGTAACATCATCGGAGCAGCTCCGAGGCAATCCTACATTTCACTATGCTGGTACTCAAGGCCGGGCAGCGTTTGTCCCTGTTCGTCCCCTAGGTTAACGGGCAGTGTGCGGCCACCCCCAGAAGAGAAATGTGCGTAGGCATCTGCATCTCCCGCGTGTCAAACACGTGGGTCTGTGCGACGGACCATCTTTCTCGGGCCACGCAGACACACCTGGGATTGCTGAAGAGATTTTCCTGGGGAAGGTTTTATAAGGCCTTACGGTCAGCACGGGAGGAAGGGGTGAGTGAGAAAAGCTGGCTTTAGGTGGGAGGCAAACCCAGAGCCCTTTGCAGAGGGCTCGCAGACTGGGGCCTGCGTCTCCACAGCTGAGCCGGGCAGGTGGGAAGAAAGCCGTGGCAAACAGGTGGGGGCATAAGGGACAAGTCCCAGGACCGCCATCCCTCTGTGCTCGCCCCACTGTCGCCTTTGCCACCTTGTCCCCCTGGGGCCGGGCCCCTCTCCCTTCCCTGGTCTGGGCAGATTCTAAGAGTAGCTTTGGGAGCTTGTGTCACTCAGCCAGGGGACTTTTCCATTGCCCACCTTGGCCTCGCAATGTCTCCAGTTGGAGGCTTATGTACCTGGTACATCTTGTTTATTCAGTGACACGTTCCTTAGGAAGTCCAATCAGTGGGAGGCATATCTGTTTCTCACTGTCCTCTTAGGTGGGGGGTCGGGCAGGGCTCCGTGAGGGACGGGGGACAGCGGCCACCATCGGAGGGTTAGAGGCACGTTTAGAGCAGATGTGTGGCCACATTCTCTTCAGGGACTGTGACTCGATGTTCGGGAGTCGCTTTTTCTCTCTCCCTTAAGTCAGGCTTTGTAAAAACAACAACAACACAGAATCTGCTCCTGGTACAAAGGTTTCTAAGATATTTATTATGAAGGAATAAAAATCCTATTAAAATATTTATAAATCGAAACAACCCCAGAAGCCACACACACAATTAGGCCTTTCAGACTTCTATTCTGAAAGCCAGATAAATCATCATTCAGAGAGCAAAGATGAAAAATCAAAACAAACACAAAGTGCTCAGAGGGCTGCGATAAGCGAAGGCACAGAATGCGGTCTAGAAAATCATCCCATCTCTGAGCCATGCACAATCCACAGATGTCCCGGGAAGCCTTTGAGTTTCTGACTCATCAAAAAAAAAAAAAAAAAAAAATCTCGTGTGATGTCATCTCTGAAGAGCATCACCGAAGTTTAGAACTTTAGGAGGAAAATGAGAAATAGATCCGAGCCCTGACGGTCTGGGTGAGGAAGCCAAGGCTTACCTACGGCGAGGGCCCTGCTCCTGTCTGAGGGCAGAACCCGAACGCGCACCCCTGGCTCTCGGATCACAGATCTCTTCTCATGCTGGTCTGTTACAACAGATTCACAGTCCCGTCTGTGAGCCAGCCCTGGAATTCGGGGACACCTGGATGCTGAGGACACGAGGAAAAGCTTGCTCACTGGTTCACTCCCGCCGTGTATTCATACATCCACTGCTTGATCTCACAGGTGTGCACCTGGCCTCTACCGTGTGCCAAGACCATGCTAGCTGGGCCTTGTGGTACAAACGGAAGACCCAGGCGCTGGCCTCTGGATGTTTAGTCTGCGGAAGAGATGTAGTCCAAGAAATTAGAGGCAGTGAGTCCTTTCATAGAACCAAAAACAAGGGCTAGACCCCAGGAAAAGGACGCTTCTGCACCCCAGGGGTTGGCGTGA
Source organism: Phoca vitulina (assembly GCF_004348235.1). NCBI lineage: Eukaryota > Metazoa > Chordata > Mammalia > Carnivora > Phocidae > Phoca > Phoca vitulina. Next base: position 2,615,857 of record NW_022589783.1, on the reverse strand, counting down.
ATCTCAGCCGGCGGGGGACCACGCGTCCTGCAGGTGGTATGACTTTGGAGGCCACATCCATCTGTGGCAGGGCTGGCTCTCCAGGGGCTCCTGGGGGTTGTTTCCTGACCCGGAGCCCTGGTGGAGCCATGGCTCCTTCTTGCATCTCTGAGTCAGTGGGTACTGTTTCCTATCTCCTTCCAGCTTCTTCACAAGAGAAGCCCTTCCACGGGTCAGGGTCAGGGCTAGCTCTCCGCCTCGCACAGGCAAAGACCAACCCTCCAGTCCATCCCTAGCATTGTTAGAACCCAGCAGCCAGGCGCCCATGACTGGCCTGATGCCCCCTGGGGCTCCGGCAAGGTCACTTCATATGAGTAAGGATCTGGCTTTAGGTTAGTTTCTCCTTTTAGTTCCCTTTCAGGATATGTTTTGGACCTTACCCATCTGCTGGAGTGTTGGCAGCAGGTGGGTGTGGTCCCACCTGAGCTCAATCCACCATGTTGCTCGGTTGGAACTCCGTTGACTCCCTTGCCGGGCGGCTCTCCATTTGGGGGTGGGGAGGGCTCCTGGCAGCGCCTGGCCTGGATGGTCCTCAGCATTTCCAGCAATCCCCCTAGAGGGCTGGCACCTGGCTGTCCTGGCCCGATGCCCACTCCTGGGCCAAGGACCGTGTGCAGGGTGAAGGATTTCTGATTGCCAGCCTGGGCAGGAGGCTCATCCAGGGGGACCCCTTTGATCGACGGCCCCACCAGGGAGCGACTCAGAGAGGGACTTCACGGCTGCAGGAGAGGTGGTGGTTTGGAAAGGCAACAGCGCTTTGCCTCGCTTACTCGGTGCTGCAGCTTCCTGACTCGCCAGGAAGGGTGTCATCTGGAGGCCCCGAGCATGGGGTCTCACACCACTGAGTCTCTTAAGCGTGTGGAGCACACCCTGCAAGTCCCCCTGGGGCCACCAAGTGCCATCGTCCTCGAGGTGAGAAGGACCTGTGCTTGATCCCTTTCCGCTCTGCCTCACCTCATGATGCCGCCACCTGGCTCAGTCAGGCTGGGCAGGGCGGGAGGTGGCCTCTTTCCCAGCACCGCTGAGAGAGGCAGGAGCATCTTGTTTCCCACAGTGACCTAGGTGGGGCACCAAGCAGATGGATGCAGTAATGGGGCCTGCCGGCGTGGTCAGGAGCAGCACCTGGCCCTCGCCCCTGGGGTGTTCATCACTTGGAAGAACTGACTCACAGCATGACAGATAGAAACACTAGTGATGGAGAGGTGCCATGGGATGGGGTCCAAGTCACTGTCTTAGTCGAACTCTGGCCCAGCCTCGCCCTCCACCCTCCCAGTTGGGCCCTGTCTCCGGGCTCCCCCAGGAGAGGGTGAAGGTGGCCAGCAGTGAGCAAGGAGAGCTGTGTCTGGGGGTGGGAACCCTGAGTTTGTCTTGTCCAGGGACCTCACGGCTCCCATAGTGGCTGTCCGTGGCCCCCTGTGTGCTGCTGTGAATAGGTCTCCGAGGGGTAGTTGGGGGGTACTCACGGTGAGGTTGCGTGCACCTAATGAAGTCAGGAAAAAAGTCAGTGGAGGGGCTGACAGAGCTGGGGGCTCGGGGGACAGGGTGACGCCAGGCTGCCACATGGCGTGGCCGCGGGGCTCCAGCAGTCCCAGGTCCTGTGTGCACACTCGGGGAGCGGGGCAGGAGGCAAACCTCGGCCCGCAGAGCCGGGAGCTGGGGTGAGGGAGCAGTCTGAGATGTGCCTTAGTGCAAGTCTTGTCTCTTAAGTGCCTCTTGAGTCCCAGGTGCTGGGGGGAGGGGAGGGGGAGGAGACTCGGCCCCGGATGCCAGGGCCTCGGAGAACTCTGCCTGGGCCAGGCTGGCTGCTGGTTTTGCTCAGTCGTGGCCAGCGCAGCACCCCAGGTACTAAGTGCGCCCCGTCTCCAGAAGGGAGAGGCTCCCCCAGACTCGTGTGGGGCTTGCTGCTTCTCAGAACCCCTTCTGCATCTAAGCGAGCCTTCCCAGCGATTGAATGAGGGAGACCACTGACATTCCCATTTCCCGGAGCGGCAAGCCGAGCCTGGGGGCGGCCGGGAGGAGGCCGGCCGAGCCAGAGCAGAGGCCGTCGGGGGCACATTCCTTTTGCCGCCTGGGCCACGTCCCCGGCTGTCAGAGGGGGCGGCGGGTCCCTGGAGACTGCACAGCTGGCTGTGGAGGTGCTGTTCTGTGACGCGGGCACGGTCGCGGGCCTGGTAACCCCTGAGCCTCCACGGGACGCACGGGCGGCCCACCCTCAGTCGGGAGACAGGGCGGGCTGGCTTGTCACCTTCTCTGCAGGAGTTAGGGGATCCCCGATCCCTGCCCGTAGCTCTCGTGACCTGTGACCGGTGACTTGGGGAGGCAGGGCCTCCGGGGCAGGAGTGCCGTGGTTTGCTGTTTATTTTGGCTGAGCAGGTATTCCTACTCCTGGTCCTACAGATACTTTCCCCCTACAGAGATTAAAATAATCCGGTGCAATTTATCTAGTTCTCGGCCCTTCACAAACACACTGACGGTTTACTCGTATAGACCCATCTTACATGGCAGCTTCACTTAGGTAGAACACATCCAGCAGCCACAGGAAGAGTGAAAAAGGACTCTGATTCTCAAAATAGATGTCACAGGCCCAGCGCTACACAGAACATGGGCTCGGAGACCCTCCTCCCCTGGAGTCTACTTGCTCTTGAGTCTCTAACGCACTGGGTTGTCTGGCTGGCAGCATCCAGCAGGTGTTAGAGACAAAACACCACCAGGCCGGGGAGCGATTCCTGAGGGTTGGCATCCCCAGGGGCCAGAGGTCAGGGGAGCAGGGGGAGATGCGGGAATGCCAGATGCCCTGGGCCAGGCGCAGGGCTGGGGCTGCACGGCTGGCGGGACCCCCGAGGCGGAGCCCACAGCCGGAAGCGCCGCACGAGCCCTGCCTTCAGCCCAGCGAGGATTAACTGCTGTGTAAAGTGGTGATTCAGCCTCGGGGAGAAGGTACATTTTGTTCAGTGCCATCTTTAATAAAGCAGAGAAATGTAAAGCTTTTAAGAAACATTTCCATCCAACACAGTGAATAAAGAAGTGGTTTTGCCACAGATGAAGATGAGCCCTACATTTCCTGGAAGGCTGGCTCCCCCCGGAATGTGGGCGCTGACGTCTCGGCTCCTTCCAGGTGTCTGGGGAACACCGAGTGGGTGACCAGGTCTTCTCACCCTGCGGCGGGCAGGCGGGAGCCCGAGACAGGAGCGCCTCTCCCCTGTGTGGGTGCTACGGCCATCTAGCATGATCCACACCTCATCCACACACGCGAACCATCAGTGCTGAGTGTGAAGTGTGCACGGCTCATGGTAGACAGGTGTGCTCACCTCCTTCATCTGTGGGAAGGAAGAGGACTTGGGGTCTCAGCAACAACCGGTGAATGAGGGTCCGGGCAGAAGGTGGCAGGTAGCTAAGGGCCCAGATTCAGAAGTCAGTACCCCAAGACCCCAGCTGAAGAGAACACAGAGGATGTTTAAAGGGATCGTCATGTTAGGTTGGGGGGACTGGAGGACCCCATGGTGTCCATAAAGGCGGCCGCTGTGGTAAGGCGAGTGTTCGGTCACTCTCCCCTCTCCCTCAGCCTGTACGTGCTTTGATCGAGTGCGGGGACAGGGGTCAGTGAGATGATGAGAACCAGGCGACCCTGGGGCTGCTCGGTGATCATTCTGATTGTCTGGGGAACACTTGTTTGTTTCTGATGGACAACACGCCCACATACAAGCAGAACCCCACCCGTCCTGCCGTCCACCGTGGAGTAGACTTTATTTCATAGACAGAGTCGGGGCCTCAGGGTTCCGGAAGGTGAGGGGCAGGTTGTCGTCCATCACCTCCGCACAAACCGTCGTTCTAGGGATTGAGCTGGCCGATCCCGGACTCGGAACTCGAGTAACTGGGGCTGTTTTCTGAACCGTTAGCTATCATGAAGGTTTCAAGTTCAGTGAGCTGAATTACAACAGGACTACATGGGTAGGACGTATATTACGTATACATCATGTGGGTCTATCCCTTGGTGTTAAACTTCTGTCCCGGGACATTTTCTCAAGCCTCTGGCACCCCTGCCGAACTGTCGCTGGTGAAGGTAAGCGAGCACGCACAGCAGTGCTAGGTACGGAGCGAGACCCTTTTCAGGAGGACACATGCGTTCACTTCATCTGCAGACACAGACCAGCTGCTAACCCCCAAACGATGCTGCAGGCATGCAGTAAATTCTGCCCTCGCCAGGGCGACATCCCTGGGCTGGCAGCGCGGAGGACAGAATCGGCCGTCTGAGGACAGACGGAATCACGAGGTCTTCAGCTGACCTGCCCTCACCCACCCTCTGACCTCGCAAACACTTGTGCCCGCTGCCCTTTGGTCTCATGAAACCGGATGTTCATTAGATTTTGTGACCCCTTTTCCACTTGGAGGTCACAGACTCTTCAAGTGTATTTCATATGCATGTGCATTTCAGCCAAATTCAGGTAGATTCTATTTTAAGCAGAGCTGGGGCTTACTCCTTTGGAGGTGTATTCACTCCTCAAAATGGTTGACTACATGGTATGTTTAAACAGCGAGACTCCCCAGTGCATTCACTTGGGAGTCTGTTAACCCGACCAGGCCTCAAAACAAAGTGTGAAACACATGTTCACACGTGCATACATGCACACAGGTGAACACATGTATGCACACGCACACACAGATGTGCAAACACGCACACACTGGTGTGCAGACACATACGCACACGTTATATGCACAGGTGCACACACATATGCACGCACGTGCACACACGCACACAGGTGAACACATGTATGCATACGCGCACACAGATGTGCAAACACGCACACACTGGTGTGCAGACACATACGCACCCATTATACGCACAGGTGCACACACATATGCACACACGTGCACGCGTGCACACACACACAGGTGAACACATGTATGCACACGTGCACACAGATGTGCAAACACGCACACACCGGTGGCAGACACGTACACACACATTATACGCACAGGTGCACACACATATGCACACACGTGCACGCACAAACACACAGGTGAACACATGTATGCACACACGCACACAGATGTGCAAACACGCACACACCAGTGTGCAGACACGTATGCACACATTATACGCACAGGTGCACACACATATGCATGCACGTGCACACACACACGCACAGGTGAACACATGTATGCACATGCGCACACAGATGTGCAAACACGCACACACTGGTGTGCAGACACGTACGCACACATTATACACACAGGTGCACACACATATGCACGCACGTGCACGCACATATGTACGCACACACAGGTGCACACATACACATGCACACCCTTAGCAGGGAAATAACACGGATTTTTCTTTCTTCAACACGTTTGGTTACATACACCCCGAGGGGTGCTTCTCTTCTGAGTTGCCACCCCAGGACGCTGAGCCCCGACTCCAGGGTGACCCTGTTGGACTGCCTGTCTCACTCACTGGATTTGGCTTCTGTTCGGCTTCTGGTTGTTCCAAAAATGAAATTCACCCTTAAAGGACATGGGTCATTTCTGAGGACATCTGAAAACTGCTTCAGATTTTGAGCAAAGGCGTGGTTAATGCACAACGGGAAGGGGAGTGCAGTGCAAGGGCTCACCCGTCAGAAGGAAAAAACCCCGGCCTCAGACACCTGAGGCAAGGCCCGCGTTTCGTTGCCCGTCTTTGCTCCACGTGGCTGCCCATCACTGTTTGATGGGAGGAGCCTGGGGCCTCTGGAATGGGATGTAGGTCACATGGTCACTTGTTGGCCAAGAATCATTCTTGGCCTGCTCCTGGGCTATTCTGCTCTCTTGACCTCGTACCGGCACGGACTCACCTCACATTTGGGCTCCATAGGGTCAGGTCTGGCAAGCTGGCTTCTGGGTGAAATTACTTTGGGTTTTGTCTGCTTGGTCTTGCTCCATTTTGGACCAGTTCCTGGCTTTGTGGACCAGCCCCGTCCCTCCCTGCAAGGTGTGTGATGTGCCTCCCCCTGGCTTTGCCACTGAGGGATGTGATGGAGTCCCCTAGGGACGTGTGCCTGGCTTGGCACATCCCAGCCCAGAGTGTGCAGGCATTCGTATGCACCCGGGCTTCTCTCTCCTTTGGGGAGCCCAATTTGTCTTCCAAATGGTGTTTTTGTTCATCTGCTCGGATAAGGAGTTGGACCGATCTGGTTTCCACTTTCATCTCTAAAGCCAATAGCTGCTTTTCCACGACCCGTTGGTTCACTAGCAGCCCCCAGGGCTGGTGACAAAACCAGCCCATGGAGAGAGAGACTGCGCACACTCCCCGCCACCTGCCCGTGGGGACGTTAGCCTGGCAGGCTCACACCCTCGCAGGAGTGCCTACCCGAGCCTTCCCTTTGGTGCCGAGAACAAACTTTTACTCTTGCTCCCAGAAGAACTTCACCTTGAAAGTGAAAAAGTGAGTTTCGATCATGTTCACAGATCTCGGTCAACCTATCGATGTCACACTCTGTCCAAGGTGTGACTCCGACCAGAAGTCATTTGTCACCGTCGTGGTCTGTATGTCCATATTGACGTGAAGTTATCTGCAGTGAGATGGGGAAATCGCGGTCTACGGGCCTTTCTTTTCTCCCTCATCTGCATGTATGAGCTTCTCAGACAGTATTCTTTCTCTCCCAGATGACGTGGCGCGTCCGGACACCAGCGAGTCAACCTCAGAGCTCGCTCTTCCTCCATCACGGTGTTTACCCGGGAGCCGGCTCCGTATCTGTGCTGTGGGGTGGGGGTGGGGCGCAGAGCTCACCGTCTGCTTCGGGAGCGGGGACGGAGCTGTGCCAGCCATGAGGAGAGTCGGGGCCTAGGCGCCGATGTGAGGGGTGTCCCAGAGCCTGGGAAGGATGACCAAGCGGAGCTGGGGAGAAGATGCTGCGAGGAGAGAGCTAGAGCGCAGGTTTGGCCCCTGCACTGGCTCCCTTCTATGTCGATGGGCCACGCGGTGCCCAGGCTCGCTGGCAGCAAGACCAAGGGCTCGGCCCACGCCTCCGCTCTCCAGGCAGCCGATGTTTGGCATCTCCCTCGAGAGACAGCAGGGCACACGAGAGATTAGCTTGGATGGGGGGGAGATGTTCACGCGTATCCAGAGGGCACACTCACTGCCACACGGGAGGGGGCTGGGCCCGCGAGGGTCTCCCCTCCTCCCGGTCACACGCCTCTGAGCTGCAGGGACAGCTGGCTGACCGCAGCCCGGGGCCTCAGCAGTCAGGGCCCACGCGTGAGCTGCTCTGTTCTTTCTGCACACAGCGGCCTCGGACGCAAGGTGGTTGGAGGTCTAGGACCAGGGCCAGCCTGCCTCCTCTGTCAGGACTTCGCCTTGGCCCGGTCCTGAGTTTGTGCCCAGTGCATGTGTGTTGAACGAAAGCCTGTGATTTGAGGATCATGGAAACTCTGTCACAGTAGATTCGGCCGAGGGCGTATGGCACCCGGAGGGCAGTGTGATTCAGCCACTGTGACGTCCCCAGGAAAGGGGACGGAGAAGGGGCAGGCACATTGCCACGGGAGAATGTGAGAGGCAAGGTCAGAGCAAGGACGAGACCCTGGAGGGGCGGGGAAGGGAGAGCGGCACTGGCCTGCCCTGCATTAGCTCACGTCCATTGCCCGTCCTGGGTCCCCCGTAACTCAGGAAACCCGGGGAGACGTCTGACACGGCCTCCGATCCTGGTGCTCACGACACGGCTTGCCCCCCCCCCCCGCCCCGGGGCGCTGGCCACACTTTGGGGAAGACTCGGAGCTGGCTCTGGAGGGAGCCGCTGGAGGGCCGCTGGTGGGTGCACATTCCTCTCCCTCGGCTCTCCACCTCTGGGCCCTGGCGGCCGTCCATCCCAAGCACAGCTCCGCCAGGATGAGGAATGCACCACTGGGCCACTCAGCCACGGCTGTTCTATGTGGGGAGGAATGAGAACTATTTTTGAGTTCCTGCTACTGTCCCTCCCTTGGCCTACAGCTTCCTCCTCGCCCACTTCCTTGAAAACACTGAGGCAGGCCCGGGCATGCCCCTGGGGCCGTACGCTCCCGGCAGTGATTAACCGTGGTGTCCTGGGTGTCCCTCCCCACACCCCGCCCCAGAGCTGGGGCTGGTCGGCGCTGGGGGCTGCGCGTGGCCCAGAAGAACACAGCGCTGGGTTTAATCCGGCGTCTTCATCTTTTAGGTTGGAGTCGGAGACAGAGGGAAGCTTCAACACATTCACATCAAAGCTTCAGGGTGGCCTGAGACCCCCCCACCCCTGCACCCCTGTGCTGGGGCCTCCTCTTCCTCTCTGCTCTGCCCCACACGTGGTGGCATCTCCCAGTGCCTGGGGACCCATCCTTCCCAAACTTCCCTTCCATGGCAGGTCTGGGGAAGAGGTGGGTTTGGATGTGAGGCCAGGTTTTCCTCTTTGGCAGGAGGTGGGGGTTTAAAGCTGTAGATGTCTCAAGCCTACTGACAGATCAGGAGGAGGGCAGGTGGCTTTCAGCCCGCGCCCCGAGAGCCAGCCCAGTGCACGTCCCAGCCGTGGGCTCTGCCCTTCTACCCTCGCTGGGTGGCAGGGCTGGGCTCAGAGCCTTGGGACTTGGGGAGAAAAAGCCATCCCCTCTGCTGAGGTCGCACACTGGGAGATTTTCTGCCTCCGTCATTTTCCCCAGCTGCAGCCGCAGGGCACTGTCTCTGCACCCTTTCCTGACGCTCTGTCCACACCCGCGGCAGACTGGAGGCCCTTGAAGGTCTCCTCCCCACTCTTCGGGTCCAGAAGACTGTCACCCCAGGGCCCAGGGGCTGCGTGTGTGAGGCAGGACACCCTTCTCAGCTGCTGCGCTGCTGTGGCGTGGGGCTCTCGCCGTCATCATGGGGCTCAGCGGGTTTGTCTTTCCTCCCAGGCTAGGCTCCCCCTGAGGCCAGAAACTTAGCTTCACAGCAGCTATTTGCTCTTCTGGTGCTTTGGAGCCTTGCACAAAGCAGATGCAAGATCTACCGTGTGTTCTAAAGACTTCCTGAGAACCTAACAGGCGCTTGGATTTGGCCTTTGACATAACAAGGGACACAAGGCAAGCCCATGCTTTCGGAGCCTGTGGGAAACTGCCAGAACTGGGAGAACCCAGAGTTCCAATCATAGTTTTTGGAAGCAAATATGGAAGGGGAGAACCCACGGCTATCATAGACCTACCTCACTTGGTAAACTTTCAGCTTCCCGCAAAATCATCCTCAAGGCAGTTTTAAATAAATCAAGAGACAGTTGGAATAGATTTGAGGGCCCTTATTATCAAAGTCAATCCTGTGGATCATCCTTTTGTAAAGTATAAAACTGTTCCCAAATCCATACTTTGTATAAATCCAAATTTAAACATTGGTCTCATTTAAATGCACGTATTGACCGTGTTGCCCATAAAAACACCACCATTGGAACTTCTTGGGACAGAGCGTAATGTGGGTGTAGTTCCCAAACGGGGGCTGGCCCTCCCCGAGCCCCTGGCACGCCTGAGTGTCTATCTGAGCGGGGGCCGGGCGCCGGCATGCCCCCCGCCAGCACGCACCGCGGCCTCCTCACGGCCCATGCACCCGGCTCAGCACGGCCAGGACCGCAGTCCAGGGTCTCCCGACACCCAGGTCAGAAACATGCCATGCCTTTCATCATGGACTCTCATTTCTGTAGAGCCTCAAGAAACAGGGGAAAGAAGAGATCGCCTCGACACCCCTCAGTTCCAAGGAGAAGATCCACTTTCTTGGAGAGGGAGTTAGGAATTGCCAAAGAGGAATGGCCATTTTTGGATGGTTTTGGACTTGGCTCTTCTGTGGTTTTGCTTAGGGGTCTAGAGATTTGGGAATTGTGTGAGTTCCCATCAGAACCCAGCCCAGTCTTGCACACGCTGAGATCCTGGACAGGGGCCTCGCGGCCGCTCCATCACACAACACCGGGCATTGTGGTCCCAGTGTCCATGCCTGGAGGGTCCCAGGTCACCCCTCATGGCCATCTCTGTCCCCTGGCTCCTCCAACCTCCTCCCTCTACAACTCTTTCTGTCTCTTCACCTGACCGAAGCTCTCTGAGCCTTTCTTACTCATCTTTGTTCCCAACAGGGACCTGTGTGCTAGAGGTTCTGAACCAACACCAGGAAGGCGGAAATCCCACTTATGCCATTGAGGGTTCCTGAGACCAGTGTTTACATTGGTCTGGAAAGTCCCATTTAGCGGGGAGTGTAAGCGATGTTCAGTGGTGGGTCATATCCTGGTCAAGTGATCCTGGGCTTCTGTGGCTCATGTGGCTTCAAGCCCAAGAATGTCCCCGTTGCCCTGGGACTGGCACCTGGCTGATCCACAGTGGGGTCCTGACTCCCAATGCAGAGGGAGGGAGGGAGGAGCTTGGCCACTGATTGCTGGGTGACTGTGGGCCCCTCACAGCCTCTCTGGGCTGTCGCGCCCATCCCGTCGGTAAGAGTAAGGGATTTGCAGATTGGCAGAGTCCCCTCTTGCTACAGTGCCCGTGACTAGCTTTGTGGGGCATTTTGGCAGGTGAGCCCTCCCGTCAGCACTGCGAATACCTGGTCCCGAGAGCCTGTCCACGGTGCTCTGATGCTCTGGTGCTCCCTGAGGTCAGTCTTCGGGTCAGAGCCCACCTTGCATATTGTACTAACAGCTCCTCGGGGTGTGCTGGGGGGCTCCTCACCCCGGCCCTGCTGCAGGGCGCCTGAGGCAAAGACACCCCAGGGGTGCCTGTGCGCGTCACCAGCCCCGGCTTCCCTCCCTGCGCATCTTTCTTCAGTCACGAGCTGCTCCTGCTGTCTCGGTTTGGCTCGCAGGCTGGTTTGGGAATGGTCACTGCCGGCAGCAGCCTGCGCTGTGTTCCCAGCCCTACGGGGCCGTTCGGGAGTCAGGATGGCGTGACAACAGAGGCGGGTAATGGGGGGCGAAAGGCGTGAGCCACAGGGAAAACGCCGTGTGAGCGCTGGGGTGTGTGTGTGCACCAGGGAGCACGTGAGTGTGTAAGAGCGTGTGCACACAGGAATACACACAGTAGTGTGCGAGTGTGTGTCTACAAGCACGCAAGCGTGTATGCGCGCACCAGCAGGTGCACATGAAATTATGTGCACACATGTGTATTTATGTACAAGTGTCAGTATGTGAGAAATGTGTGCTAGCGTGTGAGAGCGTGCCACGGGGGAGCACGCGTGTGCTAGTGTATGTAAGCGTGTGTGCGTGGCAGGGAGATAGGACGGGTGGTAGAATGAGCAGAAGCAATGCATTGTTACGGTTAACTGAGGATTCCCGCCGCCGGGAATTCCCTTTCTATAGCAGCGGCCAGCTGCCCGGGTCAGTGGAAGGGTGTGGGCCCAGGGGTGGCCTTCGTCTGGGGCCAGTTACTTAGCCTCCCTGCCTCAATTTCCCCCGTGCCAGTGTCAGAGGGTCTTGCGGGGACTGAAGGCCGTGCTCCACGGGCCTCTCAGCTGGGGCCTCACGCGCCTGTGACTCTCGTAGGTCTTGGCTCTAATCACTCAAGCCTCAAAGCGGCTCTGAAGGAGTTCGTATTACCTTTACGTCATAGATGAGGAACATGAGGCTCTGGGGGGTGTACCCAAGGTCACACGGACAGGATGAGGAGCCGTGGGGATTTGAACTTGGGTCTCTCTGACTCTCGAGCTGTGTTCTCTCCATGCTGCTCCACGGACACTTGCAGATCCATATGCCAGCCTCTCGTTCTGAGCACGTCCCTGCCCCTCCCTGCCCTCCCTGCCCTCCCTGCCCAACTCGCGGCTCCCCTCTGCTCTCCCCTGGGCTGACCAAAGCTGTGGTTCCGTGTCTTCACTGCTGATTCTGAGTGTGGGTGCTCAGTTTCCTCACAGGTGAACTGGAAAGACTGCAGGGCTTGTCCCCGGGCCCCCCATGGGATGGGACACCAACAGCAAAGGAACGTAAGAAGGCTGAGCCCAGCTGGGGTATCCGGGCCATGGGTGTGGGCTCCCAGGCTCCCCGAGTCCTGGGAAGGGGTCTGGCTCCAGGAAACAGCATGTTTCGAAGGCTTCTATTTTTAGGCAGCACACGGCCTCGTGAGGTCCAAAGCGGTCACTCTGCGTCCAGGGACAGCAGAAGCACTTCCCCACCCGAGACCCCAGAGCGCCCACCGCCCTCCCTGTACCAGGAAACCGGGGACACAGGCCCTCGGGTGAGGGCTCCTCCTGTCCAAGGGAAGGGAGACAATTCAGAAGGATGAATGACCTCATCCTGCTACCAACTTTTAGTCTCCAAAGACAAAGCTGATGTCAGCTCATATTTGCAATCTTTTTTCCTCTTTCCTGCAAAACGGCTCCTTCTGCTGGGAGAGCATTTGGCAGCCAGCCCTGTCATGGGCTTGCCAAGGCATAGCTCCATCACCGAGAACATTTCTTAAGTGCCCACTGAGGGGCAGCGAGGGAGTGGCCTCGACAAGTGCCCCCCCCAGGGTGATTCTGATGCGTGCTGGGTTTCTCAGGGTGCGCCCTGCAGCTCCAGCCCTGAGAGGGGCACCTGGTGCTACCCTCCAAAAGCTCCGGCGAAGCGGCAGAGTGCTGGGTCTTTTCCAGTTGTCAAAAGGGACCCCAGGGGCTCCCGGCCAGACTTGTCTGGTAGAGAGGTTGGGATCGTGGTCATGCCCGCTGAGCAGAGAGGCCCCGGTACTGCTTCCAGGGAGGAGGCTAGACAGGGACGGGGCGGGAGGCACTGGGGCTGCCCTGGTCTGGACGGCGGGGCTCTGGGTCTCTGGCCAGAAGGGGCGAGGCAGGGATGCAAGCTGCATGGCATCATGGTCCTGGAGGCAGTGACGGCCACATGCGGCCACTGCCGGGAAGTCACAGCACAGCCCGTGCTCTGAGTGATTTTGTAAGTGCACTTGCACGGCCGGTCAGCACAGCCCCCAAGCAGCCCCCTTGGCTGGCCCTCCCTGCAAAGAATGACGTGCTCAACATGTCTCACCGTGACCCACGGGCACAGTGCACAGGGTGGAGAGGGGTCCACGGCACACCTCCCCAGGTCTGCCCAGGGATCCGAGCTCACCACCGCCTACACCCGCAGCCACGTCGCCATGGCAATGACATCATTAAGAGCCAGATTTCTGAGGTCTGTGGGATGCTCTCCGGTCCCCACCCCAGCTGAGACAGCCCTTCCCACCTTGCTCCTTACTGCACCCCAAAACAGGTGCTGGATCTCAGGCTTTCTGTTTCCATGCTCAAGTTCAGGTGTTCTTAAAGGAAACACACCCTCAGCGAGCCCACAAATACTTACTGAACGTTGACTAGCTAAGATACGGGGCTAATCAGTCATCATTGTCCTGTATCTGCAACTGTACACCTCATCTTCCTTAGAGCAGGTGGAGAAACATCCCCACGGCCATCGCTGGGATGTGGGGGCCCTGGGGGCGCATGTTTACTTAGTGAAAAGAATACGGAACATTCTTATCTCGTCACCTGTCCCCGGGCCAGGAAAGCGCGCTCCACCCCGCTAGCGCTCGATGCCAGCAGTATTGATTTTATTACTCATACTTTATAAATGAGAATGCTGTTCTTAAGAATGCAAACATTTGCTTTGTTGTACCACCGTCTCAGCCCCACATCAGCTTCTCACTCTCGATATATGTCCATCGATTATTATTCTTGTCATTGTTTCTAATGATGATTTACAGGTGCACAATTGCTGCACCATAAACTTCTGTTTGCCATTTTAAAAAACGCAAACTTCAGCTTGAAAATGACTCTTGGGCTTGGCACGATGAGGAAACCCAGAAGGGGCTGCTGCCCTTCCGGAAGGCCCCCAGAGAGCGGTGCGGTTCCCCAGCAGACCCGGGCACAGAGCAGCTGGCTGGGGGCTCCCGCGCCTTTGCCTCAACCATCGTTTGAATGGTGTCCCTCCCCAGACTCACGCTGGCCTTTCCTGGACGGACAGCTCAGTGCACGCTCTCCACCCCACAGGGGTCATCCTGAAAGACGGCAAGGGCATGGCTATTCCAAACTCAGATTTCTGGGGCTCTGCATCCAGGCCAACCTGCCTGAATTCAAACCCGGCACTTAGATCTATGCTTCCCGAGCGTGAGTTTCCTCCTCTGTGAAGTGGGATCACCAGCCTTGACCTCGCAGTGTGGCTGGGCGTGTGTGAGATGGTAGGTTCACGTGTGTAAGGCCGCCCAGCACACGGCAAGCGCTCACCAGGTGGCCACTCCCCGCCCTGGTGGGAAGCTGACCCTCCCGGGAACCCTTGCGCGATGACCCACAGACGCCCGCCGCTCCCAGGGCTCACGGACTTTGGGGTACGGCACCAATGCTGCCTTCCTGACGCTGACAATTCCCTTCTTTTTCTGATGTGATCACTGCTCCCACTCTCCTCGTCGTTGGCTGTTTGACGAGCTTGCTTGTACCCCGGGGCCTTTCCAGGAGAGGAAACACTTTTAAAAAGCCTCGAGTAAATGACCCAAAGTATATCAAAGTCAGTCCTCAGAGTTTTATCCTTGTCTGGGACTGCCGTGGCTCTGTGCTCCGTGCTCCTTAGACATAAGTGACCGGGACAAGCCCAGGGCCATGCTGCCTTCCTGGGGGGGGGGGCACCCAGGCCTTGGTGAGCTGCGTAGACCATCGGAAGGCCTCTCTGTTTGCCCACAGGTTTTGGTGGGGGGCCTTCTCCGATTCTTTCCACCGCCATGCCCTTGGATCTCTGGGGCTGCCCCCCTATCCCTGGGACATGGTTTGGCCCCATTCACTAGCCATCCTGGGAGCTCTCCACAGAGGGAGACTCCACAAGTTTGTAGACATTTAGGGGGAACTCGCCCACAAGACCTCTCAGCCTTAGCCCATGCTGCCACCCCCTCCTCCTGGGGTCTCAGCAGAGGGGCGCTGACTTTGCCTTTGACCCCAGGCACTCAGCAAGGATTTCAAGAGGGGATGTCCCTCCCAGCCTATGTTTTGGATGCTTGGGAATTGATGACTGTGTTAGGTCCCAGCAAGGACCCTGAGTGGACAGTGCCAGGCCCTTGATCTATCACAGGGACTCCTCATCACTGTTCACTGCTCTCTTCTCTGCCCACCCACTAGGACCCTAGGATCTGTTCTCGGGGTGGGGGGCACAACCAAATGTCCTGACCACCTCCCCTGGGACTGTTCACCCAGACCCAGCTCTGAAGGTTATCTGTATTCCCAACCTCAGCCATCTGAAAATGTCAGCACCTCTGGATAAATAGACACTCACTCCCCCAGAGGGCATGATTCGCCCTGTCTGGTGAGCTTGTCCGCAGAGCAGAGCCTGGGATAAGAATTTGGGGGAAAGTGTTCATTTGGGAGGTGGTCCCTGGAATCAGGAGGGAGTGAGGAGGAAAGTGAGACCCATGTGCAGGGAGGAGGGGAGAGTCCGTGGGACAGCATCAGTGGTCAGGAGGGGGCTCCACTCCAGAAGGGTAGGAATGACTCCGGAGTTGCCCCTTGGCAGGGAGGGAGGTGGACACTTGTAGGTACAGCGGTGCCTCTGGGGCTGTTAAGGTCCCCTGGCTTTCAGGGAAAGGAATCGGGAGAAGCATAGCAGGTGCGGGAGGAGGGCCTGGGCAGTGGGGTGGAGCTGTCCAGCACGGCTGGGACGGAGGCGGGTGGGCACGCCCAGCCCCAAACGTGTTTTCTGCACACGCTAGTGAGACTCATCTTCTACAAATTCATACCAGTAAGATGATCTGTTGAGCTTTGCTTTCTGTTCTGCTTTGTGTTTCATTGTCCATATGTACACATATACAATTATGTTTTATAGTTAAGCAGAACTTGTTTTAGGGAGAGAAGCTGATACTTAAAAGTTGCCAACCTGGGCTTGCTTCTCCCCACCAGCATTCGATCCTGTTGAAAGAATAATGAAGAAGAAAAACAAAAGGGATAAACCCATCACAGAGACAAGATCACAAGGGGGATGACAGGAGATAAGATGTTTCAACAAATTTCTGTAGGATCTCAAGTACGTGTGGCAGAGCTTGGGATGGGCCAGATGCAGACGGCAGGAGAACAGAGCTTGGCAGCAGAGATAATTCGTCAGTCTGTCCTGGGCACACCTGTCATTTCACCCTCTCGCAGCCCTGTGGGGAGCACCCGTAGCAGGCTTACAAGAGTAGGATTTTTTACAATTGGATGGACTTCTCCCAGAAATTCAGAATAATGCCTTTTCATTCTGGCATGCAGCCCTGATGCTAGGAACGCTCTCCCCTGGGCGGCAGAGGACCCTCAGAGAATAAAACCGAGCCACACCACTCATTCGAGGGAGCAGTCTTCATACAGTCACAATCATATAAATGCACTTAATGTTTTAAGAACTTTTACTTATCTTCTGGAATCAACCTAGGAATCAAGCCCAGAAGACTTAATTATGGCTTCGAGACAGAATGCCAATGTTAGTGTTCCTAACAGTGTAAAAATAAAATTGTAATTGGTAAAAGTGATAGGGAGTGCAGAGGAGGGGGAGGGATACATTCATTTGCTGCCACCCTGATCTGAACAGTGGAAAGTCAAGAGATGCTTTTAGACTTGGAGGAAGAAATAAAGTGTTTCAACGAAATTTACACAGGTGAATGACAGACAAGCGGAAGGCAATAATGTCATTATCCTCTATTGTCAGGAGTAGTGAGAAGCAGCGAGAGCGGGGACAGCCTCACTTTTCATAATGCATAGTCCATAGATAATTTTTGAAGCTGAAAAATTGAGAATCAGAGGTTGTATCAGCTAGGATAGACAAGGTTACTCTGTGTAACAAACAACCTCAAAAATCTCAGTAATGTAATACAGTGAAACTTATTTCTGGCTCATGTTAACTACAGGGGTAGTCCTGGGTCCCCGCGGTGGTTTGGGCTCCAGAGGTAGGCCCCCCGCCACCCTGGGCAGCAGCTTGGGTTTAGGGTCTGTGTTGCTAACAGGGGAGCTTGGTGGCCACGGAAATGAGATCCGGGGATGAAAAGCATGACTTGTCATCCCTTCTTAGGCAGGATTCTTCAGATTTTGTGATGTCGTGTTCAGCCACACCCTAGAGCAGAGGTTCGCAGACCTGGCTAGACCCTAGTTTTGTTGTGAGTGTTGAGCTGAGAAGAGTCTTTATGTTTTTAAATGGTTGAAAAAATTCAAAAGGTAAACAACATGCCATGACATGTGAAAACGACATGAAGTTCAGATTCCTGTGTTCATAAAGTTTTATTGGAACGGAGCCATGCTCATCTGTTTCCGTAGTGACCGTGGCTGTTTTGGCATTATGAGCCGGAGGCGAGTCGTCTGGGAGGAGACCTGAGGGCCAAAAAAAGCCTGAAATATTTACTGTCTCACTTCGCAGGGAGAGTTTGCTGGTCCTTGCCCTGGATGCGCTTTGGGGCTCAGCATCTGTTTGGCCCTCCCCGCTCACACCAGGATTCATTCATTCATTCACTCCTTCATCCAGGAGACATTTAATTAGCACTTACTCTGTGAGACAATGTACCCCCAGTGCTGCTGGGGTCAAAGATAAGAAAGATGGGCTTCCTGCCCCTCAGGGACAGCGAGTATGAACTCGCCATTCAAGGGCCCCCCTCTGACTCAAGGCTGGTCGGTATCTGGGCAAGGGGTCCCAGGCTCTCTGGATCTATAGGGTGAGTTTAGCTTGATGTTAAACCTTTCTCTTTTTCCGAAGAGGAGCATTGCCCTGGGGTGTGCAGTGGCTTGAGTTTTCCTCTGAGGATCTCAGAGGCCCAGAGTTTGCCGGACGGGGCAGTTCAGGGGTCTCAGGCTGTCTTTCACTTACTATAAGACCCCTGAGCTCATGAAATGAACCAGCACAAGAGCGCCCAGGCCCCAGCGCCCCCCCTCAATGTACAGGCATGACTTGGTTTATAAATTTTCCACGGAGTTGTTCGCGCACAGCTGCGGGAGGCTAGACTGCCATGGTCAGCCTCTGTCCCCACCGCCCTGTATGCATTAACCCTGGCTTTGCAGGGGGAGCTCCTGGGAAGGGGCACCCTGAGGGCTGCGACCTCACTGGGGGTTTGGTGCGCTCACAGAGTGGGCTGCTGGGTGGGTGCCCAGTGGCTGCAGGTTGCTCCCCCACAGCCCGGAGCGGGGCCGCTCCCAGGGGCGGGCGGCGTGGCCATCGTGTCCAGCCTCCGCACCCAGCCAGATGCCATCTGGGCACAGGTCTCTCTTCCTGAGCACCAGTCTCCCCAGACCTGGTTGGCCCCCCAGTTCTTCTCCTTCCCCCTTGAAAGAACGTTGAGGATCCCTACAAGATATCTTTGAAATTGGTAGAAGCTATGCATTGATTCAAGCTGTGTCTGCTCTTGGCAGGAGGGGAGAGAAGTCTGGTTTTCACATATAAATGGATGGTTTCATGCAATGTTTCCCCCTCAGCAAAGCCCTTTCTGAGGTGCAGAGCTTCTGTTTCCAGGGGCATCTCTGACCACCCTTCCCAAGGCCACCTTCTCCCGCCCCCCGTGGCCGACGCAGGCACTCTCTGTGCGCTAAACCTGCCTCCTCTTTGTGACTCCACGTGGCAGCATGTCCCCCCGCCTGGAGTGCTGTTTCCTTGGTCTTCGTCCTATCCTGCAGAGCACAGTGTCACCCCTTCGTGCCGCTGTCCCCCGCCTGCCGGGCTGTCCTCTCCTTGACACATTTGGGATGCCAGGTGTAGTCCAGCCGAGCTGCACAGACGTCATTTTGGGGGTTTGCTTTCCTGGGCATGAGGCTGCCTGGTCGGTGGGGCTCTGGGCTCCTGCACTCTGCACGAGCAAGCCTCACGGGCACCCCTTCACCCAACGGTCCATTTGCTTAGCCCCATTCCTCTTTCCTGAACGCTTTGGTTTTATTTGCTTGCCCTGTATTAGTTTCTCAGGGTCACCATAACAAAGCACCAGAGACCGAGCAGCTTAAACAACAGTTTATTCTCTTGCAGTCCTGGAGGCTGGAAGTCTAAGATCAAAGTGTCCCAGGGCCGGTTTCTCCGGAGGCCACTCTCCCTGGTGTGTGGACGGCTGACTTCTCCCCATGTCCTCACATGGTCGTCCCCCTGTGTGTCCCGACTCTACTTATAAGGACACCAGTTACACCGGATCAGGGCCATCCTAGTGACCTCATTTTACCTTAACGGCCTCTTTAAAGACCCCATCCCAACACAGTCACATCCTGGGGTTCTGGGGTTCAGACTTCAGCATGTGAATGTGATGGGACACAATTTAGCCCATAAGAGACCCAAAAAGGAAGTAAGAAATTGAAACCCTTATATGAAGAAACATCTTTAAAGCACATAAGGAAAAAGAATCACTCAGATGGATACTAAATATCTCATCATTCAGGAAATACTACATTTTTGAGAATTATTAGAAGAGTAAAATTGAACCACATGTGTCCATGGACAACTTGGCCTAGAACACTTAAAATGCCAAAAAGGTTTAAAACAAGGCAAGAGTGGACGCAAGAGCCATCTGAAGCGAATCGGGCTGAAGCGGTCGACCTCCCCGTGCCCTTTCTGGGACTCTGGGCTCCAGCAGCCTGGGGCAGGTGAGCACACCTGGTACCTGGGGGGGGGGAGGGTCCCGAGGCTGCAGCGTTCGCCTCGGGCCTGGGGTAAGGGCGCTCTGACCGCGGGCTTGCGCACACGAGTCAGCGACTTTCCTTCTACCTCCGCCGGCCATACTGACTCACGTGGGGTCATTCCTTCCTCGCGTCTCAGAATGCCTGGGCAGGAGAGGCCCGGTGGCATCGCCCTGGCCCTTCCTGCTGGCCGTTGTGTCTCCACTGCTACCAAAGAGTGCTCATGAGTGGTCTCCTTACAGCTTGACATTTCCTTAGCTCCTTACAGCCGTGCATCCCTGAGAATCTGTTCTCAGTGTTTCTGGACCATTAGCCCTGGTCTCATGTGGCCACATGACAGTCCCCCAGACTGGAATCCAGCACAGCCACTGAGCCCTGAGGGGTGCTGTCGTTGGAAGAGCAATGTCAGCCATGCTCTCCTCTCAGTTGGCAATTGCATATGTTTTATTTACAGCTTCACATTTCCTTAGTTCAGAGGATAATGTTATTTTTGTCCTGAAAATCAGCCTTCCTATTAGTAACAAATGCAAACCCATGGCCATATCCTGCCACTGTTCCGTGCTCAGATCGATTGCAGGATACAGCTTATGCTGTGTGTGTATTTTCTTTACTGATGCAACGTTCTGTTTAGGTACGTTTGACACTGCTGAGGTATGATTCGCGCAGAGCGCTTGAGAAAAGTCCCAACAGCTTTTATTCCCCTGGTTTCCTTACCACCAAGCAAAGATGATTCACAGGGTTTTTGTGGAATTTTTATAGAATGAGGATTTTGGAGGTTAAAAAAGATGTTCAGATCATCGGCTCCGGCTGCCTGGTGGTACAGATAAAAAGAACTAAGGCCCAGGGAGCTTAGAGGCTTACAGTCATCAGCTGGTCAGCAGGATCGGTGCTGGAAGCCAGGCACCCTCTCCTCGATTTGAAATTTCCTCTGTGCTGATAACCTCCTCTGCAAACACATGGATTCGCCGAGTTTGCTGCTGTCCACCTTCGGGATCTGTTCCGGGGACCCCGATCCGCCGCTGATGCTAAGTGACTCGGAGCCAGCGAGTCGAGAGGAAACTGTTGGCATGACCTGGATTCCCATCGGCCGGGTCTTCAGGGAGAGTAGCAGCTCCCTCATTTTCCTATTGGTTAGCTCAGAGCAACTTTTATCTGGAAATTGCCGAGCTGCCTGTGCTGTTATCGGCACTGGCGACTCATCCATGCGCAGGGCTGGAGCTGCCCGGCCGTGCTGCGGGATCGGGGCAAGCGCACGACCATGCTTGAGGAATCGAATCGGACATTCAGGAAAACGGCAGGCCCCTCTCAGCCCCCCAAACCCTTTCTTTGCACAATTCAAATAGGAAGCAATCTTGGAGCAATCTGAAAACATGCACAAGCCCGCCGCTGTTAGCCAGAGCGAAGGCATATCGATCTCGCGCTGCCTCTATTGATTTCATGTCACTTCTGTGATTTAATCATATTCTCTTTCCTATCTGTCCACAGTCTTTCTTCTATTGTCTGCCATGAAGCAGCCAAGGCCTTCCAGCCTCTGAGCTGGTCAATATAACTTTGTTTCTCGTTTGCATCATTTTCAAGAAATGATTAAACCGCCCGGAGTAGGACACTGGTGAGCGGTGTTACATGGAATGCAGGATGTCTTGTGAAAACTCAGGTCACAGCCTTGGCGACCTGGCCACGGTGCAGGTGTGGGTCAGGGTCAATGAAGTAGGAACGTCTTCTCTTCAGCTCTGAGCCAAGCACTTTCTTCTCGGGCGATGCATTTAACTCCCCGCCTCCCCTCGGTAGAGGCTGGGTGTGCGCGACCATTGTCTACCACATCAGAGGTGGGCACGGTTCATGCAACACAACGCATATCCAGAAGCAGACGCTCGTTTGGAATGAGGAGTATTCTAAAGAAAGTCTTTGAGATGTACTTTGTGTTAAAATGGCTTTAATTTCCAGGATGACTTTTATGCACGGTGCCAGCCTACCAGCCAGGAGTGCTGGGGCACGCAGGCAGCTGCCATTGGCGGAGCTGGGGGGACAGCTGCTGGCCGAGGCTTTCTGATGGCGAGGGCCATCTGTGAGTTCCGGCCCTTGATCGCTGCGTCTGTGCTTTCTGTCTGCATGTGGGCCGAGAACAGGACTGTGGGACACTCGAGTACCTGCTTGTTTGTGTAGATGATGGTGAGGTTCTCATTTGGAATCTCCATGATTAGAGAGCTTTCAGATTTTTAAAACAGTGCTTTTCACTTTTTTAAAGAAAGTTTTGCTTTTATTTTGCTCTGTTTTATTTTTTCAGAAGATATATATATATATATGTATATATAAGGAGAGGAAGAGAGAAAGAAGACAGAGTTCTCTATGAATGCTGGTAGGGACCCACATGGGATCAAGACCCCCCATAATGTGGTTACCCCTCCTGCTGGCAGTCGGAGACCGACATTACAGGCACCCTAAATGTGTGCCCACTCAGACCACGCCTCTCTGTGTCCCTGAGCACACCGTACTACTGCCTTCTCATCTCCATCCGCAGAGATCAGGATCAAGTGGTACTTACACCTTGACCAAAAGTTTTAGCCATTTGTAAGTTAAGAATCACCCCACAAAATAAGTTGCATTAAAGAGGGAATAAATCTGACACTTATGTTTAGTTCATATTGATGGAACCCCATCCATCAGGTCTTATGGGAGTGGTTGAAGCCGTATTCATGAAAATTTATGGTGTTCAATTCCTTCATCACCATCCGGGAAAAACATAAAGAAATATGTTGGATACTCAAAAAGTTAAGAAAGGGGTAAAGACAATAAACACAAACACAAAGCCAGAAAAACAAGAAAAGCAAATGATATGCACAGAAGTTAACTCATTAGAAAACAGAGGAATAGCCAAAGGGATTATACGTCCATAAACTGGTTGGTTGGAAAATTGTGATGAAAGTAAAGACATCCAAACAGTCAAATCAAACAGAAAAAACACAAATGCACAACGTGAGAAACGGAAGAAGAGGTGTGGAACAGCAGATGAAGTTATTAAAGAGTGAGCATGAAAATGGAGATGATCATAATGTTTGTAAATGTGTAGATTTTAATAAATTGCATTATTTTCTGGGAAAATAAAGACTGGCAAAACTGGCCCCCATAAGATATTTAAAGTGTGGATAGATTGATGTTCTTGGAATAAACTGCAAATGTTGTAAAATAATTACGTCCCAATCAAGAAAACGTAAGTCCAGGACATAGACCAGTTTTAGTGGCAAGTTCTTCTTTTTTTTGAGAGAGAGTGCATGCAGGCGGGTTGGGGAGGGGCAGAGGGAAAGGGAGAGAGAATCCCAAGCAGGCTCCATGCCCAACGTGGAGCCCAACGTGGGGCTTGATCTTATGACCCTGAGATCATGACCTGAGCTGAAATCAAGAGTCGGACGCTTAACCAACTGAACCACCCAGGCGCCCCAGTGACAAGTTCTTTTAAACTTTTAGGAAAGAGATAAGTTTTTTTATAGACTTTATTTTTTAGAGCAGTTTTATGTCCACAGCAAAATTGAGAGGCAGTTACAGAGACGTCCCATAGACCCTCTGCCCGTATACATGCAGAGGCTCCCCCGTATCAACCTCTCTACCAGATGGTACATTTGTTAGAATTGATGAACCTGCATGGGCACATCATCATCAGCCAAAGTCCATAGTTGACATTAGGGCTCACTCTTGGTGCATTCTCTGGATTCGAACAAACAGGTAATGACATGTGCCTCCATTCTGGTATCTGTATTTTCACTGCCCTAAAAATCCTCTGTGCTCTGCCTATTCCCCCTTCCTGCCCCACTAACCCCTGGCAACCACTGTGCTTTTTTCTGTCCCTATAGTTTTGCCTTTTCCAGAATGTCATAGAGTTGGAATCATACAGCATGCAGCTTTTCCAGATTGGCTTCTTTCACTTAGTAATATGCATTTAAATTTCCTACATGCCTTTTTATGGTTTGATAGCTCATTTATTTTTAGTGCTGAATAATATTCTATTGACTGAGCATACTACAATTTACTTTTCCATTCATCTGTTGAAGGACCTCTTGGTTGCTTACAAGTTTTGTCAATTAAGAATAAAGCTGCTATAAACATGTGTGTTTGCAGGTTTTTGTGTGCACATAAGTTTTCAGTTCATTCGGGTAAATAGCAAGAAGCACAATTGCTGGATCATATGGTAAGAATATGTTCTGTTTTTTAAGAAACTGCCGAATTTTCTTCTAAATTGGCTGCACCATTCTGCATTCCCGCCAGGCAATGGATGATGGTTCCTGTGGCTCCACATTCTAGCCAGCATTCCGTGTTGTGAATGTTCTGGATTTTGGCCATTCCTATAGGTGTACGGTGAAATCTCATTGTTTTAGAATAGATAGTTTTCATGTTATTTCGTGTTTGTGTACCCACAGACAAAATGAAAAATCTTCTGAGTTCAGTTTACTAAGTTCACAAATTTTTATTAAAGAATTATTAGCATAATGATTTGACCAAATCAGTATGAAATATTTGACCAAAATAGTATGAAATATTACAGACCAATGTTATACATACAGATGCATTATATTGTAAACAAAATACTTCCAAATCAAATCCAGCAGAGTATGGAAAGAATATTACACTTTGATTTCAGAAATGAGATGATGGCTTAATAGAGGATACTATTTATGTAATTTGTATTATGTAATTTATGACATCAACAGGCTTAAAGATAAAAAAAGTTCATCTTGATAAATTTCTAAGAGATTCTATTGATGATTAAAAAAAAGGTTCTAGCAAATTAGGAATAGAATGACTCTCCCTTAACTTGGTAAATATTTTGCCTTTTAAACTGAAACTTAACATCAGATGTTAGGGTAAAACAATCAAGAGATCGCTATTAAACTTAAGAATCAATCAAGAGAGCTCATTTTCCTACTTTAACATTGATCTACAAGTTTTAGACAATGCAATTAGACAAGAAAAATATAAGATATTGTATAAATCCCCCAAAGACAAATTTTAAAAATTATTGTAACTTGTTGATGATTTGATTGTCCATCTAAAAAACCTCAAGAATAAATTGAAAATATTGTTTGAACTATTAAAACAATTTGTACTAATTTGGCTAGTTACAGTATAAAAATACTAACAGGTGTTCTACATTTTGGCCATGACTAGTTTGAAAATTTAAGGGGAGAAAAGATCATATTCATTATAGTATATAAAGTATCTTGGAATAAATTTAAGAAATGTACAGAACACACATAACAAACATTTTTTTCATTTAACTAAATAGAAAGCTATGCCATGTTTCCAACTGTGAAGGCTTATTATTATAAAGATACAGTCTTCTTAAAACTAATTAAAAAAATACAATGTAGTCCTAACCAAAATCATGTCAGGATATTTTTGGAACTTGACGAAGTGATTCTAAATTAGAAAAATAACAAGTAGGTGGAAATAAACAAACATTTATAGGAAAGAAAATTAATGGTGTATTTGTTATACCAGATTAAATGTATCATGGAGACATATTAGAGTACTATGACAAAGTTAGATCAATGCGAAAAAGAGAAAACTGAGAAAGAGACCCAGTATTTAAAATAATTTAGTATGTGATAAAATGTTTATTTCACATTAATGGGAAATAATGGGTTATTCAGTGAATAATCCACTGGGGCACAGGGCTATTGTCAGGAAGAGTAGGGGTTCTTTCCATCAGACACCAAAATAGATTTCAAGGTGATTAAATAATCCCATGTGAAAAACAAGCATAAAAGAATCAGAGAGAAAAAAAGAGTAATAGTTATCTGATCTTAGAATGGAGAAAGTATAAAGGCCAGTATTTACAGATTTGACTATATTAAATTTAAAATATTTGCAAATTAAAAGTAGTATCTCAAGTTAAAATGCAAACAAAATATACTAGGAAAAGTACTCACATATGACAGACAAAGAGTTAAAATTCCTAAATATATAAATGCCCCTAAGGTTCAGTATGAAAACATTGAACATCTAAGGAGAAAAATGAGCAAATGTCATTAATAGACAATTTTCAGGAATAAGACAAATTACCACTAAAAGTAAGCAAAGTATTCAGTCCCACTAGTTATCAGATAATTTATAGTAAAGTTAAAAAAATTTAATGGTCAGATTGGCAGCAGTAAAATAGTAAGATAACAGCCAGCCCAGAGTTGGCAGAAATCTGAGTGATACAGACACTCCCATGTACAACTGTGAGTAAACTGGTACAATCTTCTGGAAGTAATTGTATTACTTTTTGTCAAGACTTTTACTCCTTAAACCATGTGACCAATAAATAAATAAATAAATAAACCTCTCCTAGGAATTTCTCCTAAAGAAACAGTAAAAAAGCTACATACAATAATTTTTATTTCAATGTTGTTGATAATACCAAAAGATCGGAGACCATCTTAATAGCTAAAATAGGGGATTGTCCAATAAAGGAAGCCCTCTTTATGTAGCGGAATACCACTGTCTCAATTTGGAAGGATATCTAATGAGTTGGGAAATTTGCCTAATGTAATGATAAGAGACAGAAAGGATGCCACCTGTAAGAAATCTTATAAGCCCAATATTGCAAAATGCATGTTTTATATATATATTAAGTACAGAAAATAGTCATTGTTGAGCTTCCGTTGGTAGAATTAAGGGAGATTAAGAGCTACCTTTCTGTATCTTCCAAATTTTATACAATGAGTGTGCATTATTATTATTATTATTATTATTATTATTTTAAGTAGGTTCCATGCGCGGAGCCCAACGCAGGGCTTGAATTCACGACCCTGAGATTAAGACCTGAGCTGAGGTCAAGAGTCTGCCGCTTAACTGACTGAACCACCCAGGCTCCCCGAGCGCGCATTATTTCATAATCAGAGGCAAAAGGCAAATATTACGAGGCTAGAAGAAGGGCTCTGCAGACTGAAATGGAGAAAGGAAACTCTAGGAGAGCACCTGATACCTGCAGTGAGTTCAGGTACTCAGGTTTCTCTGACTCACATCCCAACTGGACAAGCAACCTGCAGGTGTTTTCCTGGTGTCACTGTTGAGATTTCCTGTGAGGGAATGTTCACTAGAAGACTGGAACCAGGCATGTACTGCTCCATGGACTCACACCAGGTGTCATACAGGTGTTGAGAGCTGGCCCCTCGTGGAAGAGGGGCTCTTGGTGTGTGGGGGTCGAGGAGGGGCCTCCTTTCCCGACTCTTGTTTCCAGCCCTGGCTATGGACAGTTCCTGGGCTCAGGTGAGCTAGATCCTCCAGAGGGTAATATTTTAGACTCTTGGGTACTAGGGAAGAATGACCCTATGTCATTCAGGACTGAAGCTGCAGGTGTAAAAGGAAGAGAAACAGGGTCTTGGAGCCTGGCAGGTTGGGGGTGTTTATCTCGGTTCCCATCAGCCCACGCATTTTATAACACCTCGACCCGATGCTCTCTTGCTCCACAACCGTACACTTCGAATGGAAGTTTGGCACTTTTAGAGCAATGTTGCTCAAGTTCGGTACCCAGAAATTCTGCGTCAGAGTCAAAATATCTAGAGGTGAGGGGCGTCACTCCTTTGCCAGTGTTTCCCCTTGTCTTTGGACACCTTCCTCACACCTCTGCCTGCAGGAGCAACCCTGGGGAGCTAATCCATCTCTCCTGTAGGACATATTTGAAGACAGCTAGCACGTCCATCTCTTTTTCAGCACAACGGTAATAACAATTTAGTGAATTTGCTAGTGCTTGCTTACAGGCAGGCATTGTGATTCTCATGATTATCTTATTTAGAGAAAGTTTCTAAATTGTGTTTATTTTTCAGACGAAGAAACAGAGGTTCAGAGAGGTTCAGAGCTAATAAAGGGCAGATTTGGGAGTGGACTGCACAGCCCGCCTTCCTGAGGGCGTGCTGAAATGCGGAGCTCAGCGGACTGGCTCTCCTGGTCTGTTCTCTGCATCCTCCTCGGGACCCAGTCTAGCTTGCTTCAGAGCTGGTCTGCACAGTGTCCGGGTCTGGACCCCATATGCTGAATTTGGGTTGACTGACTGGAGTCTGAATGTTAAAGCCTATTGAGGTAGCCCAAACTGGTGTTATTTTTATTATATTTTTCAGACCTCCCCATTGGCCATTGCGTTCGCTGGGTCTTTCACTCATGTACTCAATCATCCCTTTCCCAACTCGAAGCACGTGTTTGACCTGAGTTTAGGATTTTGTACTAATGCCGGATAAATTCCATCTTATTAGTTTTGCTGTGTATCTGGACTCTTTATGTGGTTTTAAAATAATTTTGATCAGGTCATTTGAATATTAGCTACATCTTTTGTTAGAGATTCTGCCACATGGATGGGTGTGGAGGGGCACAGCTCAGAGGGTGGAGGCTGCCCTCCACGAACAGTGAGCCCGTCCACACCGCTCGGCCCCACTGGGGGCCCTTTCCCATCTGCTGGAGCGTCCTAAGGCGAGGCTGCCTCTGTGGTACCCTGGAAGTGGCCTATTGAAAATGATCCATCAAGAGTTTGTTCAAAAGGCAGGTGTCAGCTTCTTCATAGCAGAAGGATGAGAAATGATGTGAGATAAATGCCGGTGGGTGAGCGCTGTGGCTGCAGGAATCTGCACCAAAGGCTTCTCAGGGGACGCTCAAGGTCGTCGGTTCCCCTCCCACTCTGGGAGCTTCAGTGGTTTATCATTTGCTGTACATTCTGGAGGTGCACTGTAGCCTCTGTGAGCTCCCCACAGACATCCATGGGGTCATGGGATGTCCCTCAGCCACCGAGCAGACGGCTGCTTCCCGGGGAGGCTGCATAGCACTGTGTTCTTCACATGGCAGACCTGCACACTTTAGCATAAATTAGGTGCCTTTGGCACAATAGTAAAACAACAGGATGGATTCTGTAAGCCACACAAAACCGTCCCCATAATTTGGTAGTGATGTCTCATATATATTTAAATTTATCCACTTACTGAAAAAATTATATGTTGGGATAATTTCTAAAAAACAACGAGTGTCTTTTCAGTGCTCAGTAAAATGCTGATGCCCATTAGCCCCCCTCTGTCTTCCTGACCTTGAGAAGCTCAGCGAGTCACCCTGACAGCAGAGCAGTTTGAAGGGCTAAGATCTGGCCTTTTTAGGAACCGGGTCGCCTTAGCATGGAACTTCGCCCTGTTCTTCCTGGGCTCCCACTTGCCTACAACTTCTCAGAGCTCCCCACCCCCTGATGATGGCCCCAAATGGGTCATATCAAGGTGGGAGGCAGAGAGAGCAGTGATGCTCAGGGAGTGAAGCAACCAATCCGAAGAATGGGGGGCGGCATTTGGTTTCAGGATCCCTGCTCTTGTCCCTTATGTTGAAAATGTATTTGATTTTCATCCCTTGGAAACAATGCCACCATCTGGGATAGAATCCCAGGCGGGAAGG
The DNA here is from genome assembly GCF_004348235.1 of Phoca vitulina. Lineage (NCBI taxonomy): Eukaryota > Metazoa > Chordata > Mammalia > Carnivora > Phocidae > Phoca > Phoca vitulina. Next base: position 2,586,906 of record NW_022589783.1, on the reverse strand, counting down.
AATGTGCTCTGCCTGGGAATGTTCTCCATGCACTTGGGGCACTGTTAGGCCCCCAGGAGAATTCTCTGTCCAACCCAAGCTCTGTCTGCAAGTAGTCATGGCCAAAGCGCTTAGCCTATTGGGTGGCTTCCCTGACAGGGGCGGGCCTAGGGTCCTCTGTCTCCTCAGCTCCAGAGCGCGAAGGGCTTGACAAAGAGAAGCCTTTTGCAGTTCCTCAAGTGCCCGCACTCAGAACACTGCCTGCAGCATGCAGGCCGGCCCCGGGACGGTGGCTCCAGGGGCCCCTCGACCCCAAACCCCCAGCAATGCTGGGTAAAGGCTTCTGCAAACCCTCTTCTTTGGCAAACAACATGCTCCCTCCCCTTCGAGAAAGAATCATTACGGAAATTACAAATTCACTTGAAGTTAGATCCAATCACATTAAGAAAATCAGCCTTGTCATTATGGCAATGTTTTCCTCCTGGAATTCTGGGGAGAGGACAAATGCCACCTCCCGCGGTGTCATGGGTGCTCGCCACACATCCGAGAGAAACAAGTCAGGTCTTCCGGGTGGAAGGCGGGTCGAGTGAGCCACGCTCCTTTCTGAGCAACTGTCCCCTCCCGGCCCGATTGGGAGGAGGTGGCCACTGGGGGCTGCAGGTGTCTGTTAGTGCCAGGTGAGGGGCCACCGGGCAGAGAGGGCACAGCTCGGGATTAAGCAGGGCTCCTGGAGAAGGGGCACTTAGGTTAGCTTAGAGTGCTCTTCTGGGGGAAAATTCCAGAAATTCCAGACACCTGCATTCTATGTCAGCACTACCTTTCACCAGGTGAGATGTGTACTGGGCAGGTCACCAAACCTCTCTGGGCCTGGTGTCCCTCTGCCTTGAGACCTGAGTTTGAGTCTTGAATTTACTGATGATGAGTCGTGGGACCTCCCGAGCTTGTGCACCTCCCAGGCCTCGCTGTCTCCATCTGCAAGGCCAGGGCGTGGCAGCTCATTCACCTGGGGGCTCCTGAGATAAACAAGACACGATGTAGCACAGCAAACAGGAGATCAATGGTAGCCTCACTGTCTTCGTGAAATTAAGGCAGCAGATCAGGCGGTCTTGAGGACCCCCTCTGTCCCGTGGTCCTAAGGCAGGTGGTGGTGAGCTCTGCTCCAGCCCGGCGACACAGGCTGCTGATGAGAAATGTCACCTGCTCGCACCTGGAGTGAGCTGGCCACCCCTCGGGGGCCACTGGGAGCCGCGAGGCGGCAGGGGATGGGGGTTCTCTCGGGGCGGAGTCGGTCCTGGACTACGTGGGGCTTACAAGGCCGCACTGCTGTCTGGACACGTACTCCATATGGGTCAGACCCCTGGCTCTGGGGGGAGCAGACAACTTGCTGCAGGGTGTCTGTGGTGCAGGGACCCGGGTGGACCCTGCAGTGCCCGACGCGATGTGGGTGCGGGAGGGCAGGTGCCTGTCCCTCACACGGGAGGCCGTCCCCACTCTCTGGGTCCTGCCGGATCCCAGGGAGAGAGGGCAGGCCGACCTAGAGAGTCACCGACAGCTCTGGGGGCGATGCCGAAGGCCTGGGTGAGGAGGGGCATGGCCTGGGTCAGAGCCCCGGGCCGCCCGGAGGCAGCAGAGTGGAGAGCGAGCCTCGGCTTCCCGTCCTTCCCACCTGGTCCAGCAGAGAGCCGCCCGCACGGCTTCCCCCGCAAGGACCATGCGGCTTTCCGCTCTGTGTTCTGCCCACTGCGAGCAGGCGTTCGCCTTCTGGAAGACTCGGAGATGGCTCTGCACTTCCGGTTGGTCCCCAGCCCACGTTTACGGAGTGCCTTTCTTCTATGACTGTCCCCCTGTAACTCTGCCCTCCGGGTGGTTCTGCTGCACAGAACCCCTTTGTTCTGCACCCGGCCGCTCACTGTCCCACCATTGTCGAGTCACTGCCTGAGTCACTGCTGACCCGGCAGTCCTCCCCTTCCCTTCCAGAAGCTGTGAGCTCATCCAGCCCCCGGTCCCCATGGCCAAGGACACTGGGCTTGTGCTTCCTTATGGACTCCCCTCCTCCCCTGCTTGCTTCCTCCCTGTCCCCTCCTTCCTCTCCTTCTCCTCCTCCTTCTCTTTGCTGTTGGGGTTGGTGACAGAGAAAGTGAGCAGGGAGACTTATTTTATGAGCACCCCCGAAAAGGTGTCCCTGATCCTAAACAGAAGGAGTGGGACCTCTGAAGATACACGGGGGTGGGGTGGGGGAAGAGATGGATGTCCCAGGAGGATGGGGGCTCGGGTCTGCAACCAGACTCTGCTCCCCAAGCTTGCGGCTTCTGCTAGAACTGGCCCCACATGGAGGTGGGGGGCATGCTGCCTGGTTAAGATAGGAGCTGGATGGCCAGTGAGGGCCTTCGGTTCTGGGTCGGAGACTAGACTGAGTGACCTTTAAGCCTACTTCTCTTGCTTAGATGCCAAGAATCTGTTTCATCAGGAAGATTCTTTGGGGAGAAGTAACATCGAATTCCTGACTCCCTCACCCTTCCTTCCTTCCTTCCTTCCTTCCTTCCTTCCTTCCTTCCTTCCT